>NC_041390.1:583260539-583347090 GCF_002162155.2 Triticum dicoccoides
CGCCGGACTCCACACCCCCGCCGCCTCCAGAGAGACCACCCCTCGCCCGATTCCCCCTCTTTCCCCATCGAGCCGCCTCCTCCTCGGCTCGTACTCCAGCGTGAGAGCTCATGCGGTGACCGTGCTCGCCGTCGTCATTGTCGCGGCAACCGTCGTCCCCACGGCAAGGTAGTGTGTCCCCCGGCTTCCCCGTCGTCTTCCATGTTGTCTACAAGTCCAGATCGAGCCAGGGCACCACCGAACGACGGGATCGAGATCGTCTTCTTCCTTCTGCCGTCATCGATTTCGCCTCGATCCGCGCCGCCTTGACCGCCCCCGACCTCGCCGAGTTCGCCTACGCCCCCCCTGTGAGTCCATCCATTGATCCCCTTCTTCCTTCGCCGTGTGCTGCAGCTACTGGCGGTCATGGTCATGGCCATGGCCGTGTGCTTTGTGTAGGATTTCTAGTTGGACTACTACTGCTAGGACTTGCTCCAGATTTTAGTTGCCATGGCCATGTGCTGTGTGCTTTGCTTTGTGTAGGATTTCTAGTTGCCATGGCCATGGCCGTGTGCTGTGCCATGGCCATAGGAGTAGTAGTGGTGGCCATCTAGTTGGACTAGGAGTAGTAGTGATGGCCGTGTGCCGTGCCATCTAGTAGGATTTCTTTTCTTTTAGGATTTATTTTCTTCTAGGACTAGGTTTTTATTATTTTTCTGTTGTGATTGTTTTTTGAGCTCTTTCTTTTTCATTTCCTACTATCCTTATCCTAATTATCTTAAATTGTTATGATGTGTGTAACAAGATTAGATCTTGGATTTGCTAGTGGACTTTGGGAGTTTCTTAGCCAGCTTGGTGACTCCATATTTTTCACTATTTCAGCAAGTCTTTTGTAAGCATTAAACTTTCAGCACTACATTTCTATCTTATGTGTACATCTGTTTGCTTCCAATTGCTATATAAGTATTGTTGTTACTAAAAATGATGAAGCTCCTGTCAATTGCTATACATATATATGTGTATGATGATCCTCCTTTCCTGTAGTAGTATAACTAGGATATAAAGCACATTGAACTAACAATCTTGTATGGTGCCTAAACTACAATGATTCAGGAACATCAGATGACATATCATGTGGATATTGACATAGGATGAGTAGATTAATAAGTGAGCCAAAAGTGATGGACAAACCTCATGCTAGGAATTCTCGAGGGTTGCAGTACATGGAATGCATTTGCAAATGCAGCCAAAACCTGATATATACCAAAAAAAATTGTATAGAAATATGCTGAATTTTCTGCTCTGATTGTTGCTCAAAGAAATTTAGCAAAAAATGGGGTCCTGGGAGACGCCGCTGCTACTTGAGGCCCTTGAGAGGCCCTTCGTGTCGTGATGATTTTGCAGGTACAACGAAAGGCCCTTGAGTTTGCCGGAATGTCGATTAACTTCCGTTCCGGCAAATTTGGGTACTACATATGTCCTATTTTCAGCAAAGGTCATGCTGAAATTTTTCGTGAATTTTAGCATGACTTTGCTAAAAATCGGACATATGAGGTACTTGCTACTAATGCATTGGCCGGGGTATCTTAGTACTTAATTAAGTAGGATCATTTGCCCCTTTATTCTTGCTGCATTAAACCATAGGTGGCAATAGAGCCAAGTGATTAGGCCCAACTTAGAAATTCTCCTCAGCATCGATAAACCCTAGATGATAAACCCAACATAGGTGGCAATAGAGCCAACTGATTAGTGCCAAGTGATTAGGCCCAACCTAGGGTGCCTCAGCGTCGATAAACCCTAAATGATGAAAACTTAGCATTTAGGGTGCCTCGGCGTCGACAAACCCTAAATGATGAAACCTTGGCTTTTAGGGTGCCTCAGTGTCGATGAGAACCTAAATGATGTACGCTTAGGCTTTTAGGGTGCCTCGGCATCGACAAACCCTAAA
Source organism: Triticum dicoccoides (assembly GCF_002162155.2). Lineage (NCBI taxonomy): Eukaryota > Viridiplantae > Streptophyta > Magnoliopsida > Poales > Poaceae > Triticum > Triticum dicoccoides. The sequence goes on from NC_041390.1 coordinate 583,262,467, forward strand.
TGATAAAAGCTTAGCTTTTAGGATGCCTCGGTGTTGACAAACCCTAAATTATGAGACCATGATCTTGTTCCTTGACAATAACCAACTTTTTGACCAAACTTTTTTCCTATTTAGAGCGAAACATGGCCCACAACGATGAGGCTGGCGGTTCGGGCGGCAAGCAATTCTGGGAGCTATCCCAGGAGTTGGAGGAAGAACCTCACCGCTATGAGGACACTGCGGAAGACACCGATCGTGACTACACAACCCCTAGTGGCGTCGGGGATGACACCACTGATGATGGCGCCGCGGATGCCACCACTGATGATGGCGGCGCACGCACAGATGGCAGCCAACCGAAGAGGCAACGGAAGGACCAGTGCCCGAACGTGCTCGGCACTGTCAGGGAGGAATTTACTGAAGTGAACTCCGACGGGCATCCGACGGCGCCCAAACACGTAGTCAAGGGGTACTCGATTCAGCTCGGGTGCATTCTCCGGAGCACCGCCTCGATCAACACCGAGAACCTAAGGCATAAGGACCGAGGGAATTTGCGCAGCCTCCTCTTCATGAAGCTGCACGAACGATACAAGTTCCCCGCTGAGTTCGCAAACACACGCCTCTCGGGTAATAAAGTGAATGGTGCCACCCTCACGACGATGAGCACGGCCCTGTCTACTTGGAAAAGCACGGTGAAGGCAATGATTAACAAAGGTGATAGTTATGAGAATATCAAGGCGAAATATCCTTTGATGAGCGAAGATGACTACAAGGAGTTCAAGATCAAGTGCGAGAGCCCCGCAACCTCCGAATCAAGTAAGTGGGGGAAAGAAATGCGGCAGTTGAACATAGGGGTCCACCAACTCGGTCCCGGCGGTTACAGTGGCGGAGCCTGTATGGGACAAGGAGGACGCGGAGCATGCCGAGCAAGGCCTACCGCCCCGCTTCGAGAAATACATTGACAAGCATACCAGGAACTTTCTCAGGGCCCAGTACAAGGAGGACCCGGTAACATAGGAGCTTACCACGGATCCGAAGACCAAGGAGCTTGAGCTTGTTCTGGTAAGGAATACACCCCCGCGTAATTAGCTCCATATGGTTGCATTCTAATTAATCCCCAATATTTCTAAATGGTTCACGTTCCTTCCGCGGGACAAAGAAAGCAGTAGCGCGGGGTCGTCTTAGAGCTCCTCTTTCGACACCCCTTTGAATAGGGCATTGAACGTAATGAAAAACAGGGATAAGCTCAATAAGCCAACGTCAGCTGGTCATGTGGCCGGCAAAGGCTTGTCCACAAAATTGTCATCATACTATGGCGCTGGTGGGCGAAAGGAGAAAAAGACCAGCTCGGAAAGCCAGTCGCGCAAGGTTGAAGCACTCAAGGCGCAAGTGGCGCACATTTCGGAGATGGTCCAAGAGCAAGTGCAACAACAACTGGGATCGATGCTTACCGGCATTATGCCTACCTTGATTCATGGGATAACGACGTGGATTGCGGGTGGCCAACAGGGGCCGCCCCCGATTCCCAGCTTCACGGCCAGCAACTTACACAACGTGCAGGCGGCGCCATTGGTGTCTCTGGCGGTGGCGGTATTGGTGTCTCCGACACCGGTATTGGAGCTTAATGCACTTGGGTGTACACCGGCCGGCACGTCGCCAGCAAGCGGCCCCTCCGTCAGTTGCACGCCCACCGTTGGCGGTGCCTCGACATTAGCCGAGCTCGACGGCATCACGGTAACTAAGCCTCTCGGCCGAGGACTTCATCTCCTTGCCTTTGACTGGGCATCCCTGACGCCCTACATGTTTTCGCAGGGCGCCGCCAACGTTCCTTGCACTCTCCTGCACTTCGTGGGCGGCGAGTTGATCGATGTCACCAAGGGCAGAATCATTCAACCGGGTAACCCCGTGTTCCACGGTAATCCGATGCCACCCACAATGTATAGGGTTGAAGTGGTTCGGGTGCTACCAGGATGCGACGAGCTGTTACCTCCGATTCGACCCGCTGGGGCCGAAGAAGAAGATGAGATGACCCTCAGCGCCTGTGTAAACTGGCCCCTGCTTTGGCCGAAGAGCCAGATTTGTTTGGGGGCAGGGGACACCACCCCATAGACAAGACCGCCAGTCGTGCCGACGCCAAGCCATGGTAAGAACGCCGCAACGCTACCAGACATGCCGGACATCCCTATGGCACAGGATCCGGACGACGACGACAACGATGATGGTACATTTACCAACGTCGATAAGTACTTTGCCGGACATGGGTACGGTGACGAGTTCTGCGGGCCTCCTTCTCAAGAACCCAAACAAGACGACCGCGATCTAGCTGGTACGGCGGAGAAACCCAATTGCAACAGGCGTCGTCTGGCGTTCAGTTCTCAGGAGACGCCTCCAGCTACTACCTTCACCGAGCCTTAGATAGCGAAGGTGCCAAATATTATCAGCCCCAACACGCTCAAGAAGGCGGTCTGTGAGCAGAACTCGGTCCCATTACAGCAGATCAAGAAGAAGGGCCGGAAACGGCTGACTAAAAAGGCCGCCGGTGCGAGCCAGCCGGCACCGAGTACGATCCGTGCTCAGGACGGGCCACCTTCACCTAAGGATATCTCGAGGAGGGTGCATGTGGCGGGTATGGCGATGCTACCGACAAATATGCTCAATGCTGCAGCCAGTGCTATGCGGAGTCTGCACGACAGTGTTCTTTCTTTGGAGAAGCGGCGTCTCAGAGAGAATGATGTGGCATACCCGGTTTTCGTGGCCAAGGTGCCAGAGGGCAAGGGCTTTGTGGATGGCAACATCGGGGGTACGATCGTCCTGCGGTTTGATGACATCTTTGCTATGTTTAACCTTCATCCGCTGCACTACACCTTCGTTCGGCTGTTTTCGCTGAGTATAGAGATGCGGATCATTAGAGACAAGACCCCGGACATCGTGATCGTCGACCCCTTCTACATGCGTGCCAAGCTCTTGAGCAGCGCTGGGGACCGCAAAGTCATGAGTTCACACCTCGAAGACGTCATTCTGGCAAACCCAGATAAGGATAACTTCCTTGTGGCTTACTTTCCCGAGTAAGTCATCCCTTAACCGCCCCGTAACATATGATTTCTTAGATTTCGATCGTTTTTTTAACATTCCGTGTTCTGTGCAGTGACACACATTGCACACTCATCCTCTTAAGCCCCAAATATTCCATGGCCACGTATTTCGACCCGAACCGTAACTCCAAGATAGACTACACAAATATCAAGAAAGTTCTGGATGATGTTCTCCCCGACTACGCCAAATCTGGAGGCACCTTCACCAGGGCAGTTCGTAAGTACGGCAAGCACGTGTTCGCGCACAATACGATGTTCTGCTGCGTCAAGCAGCCGCCTGGCGGTCAGAAGGATGCCTACTACGCCCTCCATCACATGCAGGCGATTGTAAGCGACCATCATCACCTTCTGCTACCAAATAATCTCAAAGATTGTGCCGCGAGCTTGTCAGCAATCCAGGACGCGGACATCAGACAAGAATTCTTTTGCATCCAGTCAGAGTTTGCGGACATCATCCATCAAGATGTCCTTCATACCTCAGGGCAGTTCTTCCTCAGATATCAACCGTCCAACATTGAGATAGATGGAATGCTACAAATGCAGGCTGACAACGCCCGCGATTTCATGACCATCACGACAGACGGCGGCTTCATCCACGCTCCTGTCCATGAGTCAAGTCGAAAATAGTGATGTGTAGTTCTGAGACATTGATTGGCTCATGTTGTAATTAAACTTTAATGAATTGTATGTCTCTTTGTTTTGGATAGTCGTTCAACTTAGATGTAATCGATGCTATTTATTAGTAGGACCATGAATCGTGCTATTAATGTCTTGCTTTTCTCTTCCGATCCTTTTGTTGCATACTTATATATTGCTTATGTATGTATTATCTGTTGTTTGGCTTGTGCATAGAGATGCCGTCCAATGTCGTGTACAAGGGTAAGGTTCCCGGTGTCTACGACGACTGGGAGGAGTGTCGGAGACAGGTTCATCGTTTCAGCGGCAACAGTTACAAAGGGTACACCACTAGGGCGGAGGCGGAATCTAGATACGCCCGCTATCTAGCGGGAGAGAGGAGGGAGCGTTGGAGGAACCGAATGAAGACCAGCTTCATCGCGATGATGATCATCGTGATGACCACAGCTCTCTTCTAGGTGATGGTAGTTTAGATGATCGATATCGACTTGTAATGTGAAGACAAACTCGATACTCGCGGTCTCGAGACTTGTAATGTTTTATCTTTGTTCGGTCTTTTGAATTCGGAGACTAATATGATGAATTGTATTCGGAGACTAATCTTCTATTGTATTCGATGAATCTGATGTTGCTGTGTGCTACTGTCTATATTCTATCAAATAATATATTTTGTAACCTGTGCAAAAATCAGAAAAGTAAAAAAACCCTAATATTCATACTAATGGCGCATCACTACAGAGTGCGCCATTAGTATGCCAAAGTATACTAATGGCGCATCACCAAACAGTGCGCCATTAGTATGCCAAGTATACTAATGGCGCATCCAACCGCAGTGCGCCATTAGTGTGCCAAAGCACATGGTTAAATATGGCCCCTGGGAGGCATACTAATGGCGCATGGTGTTATATACTAATGGCGCACTACGTGGTGCGCCATTAGTATACCAGATACTAATGGCGCACCAGTGGTGCGCCATTAGTAATAAATACTAGTGGCGTGATACTAATGGCGCACCAGTGATGCGCCATTAGTAGGCAAAACTGGTGCGCCATTAGTAGGCCTTTTCCTAGTAGTGCTACCAAGAAACAACTACTCTACAAAGTGTCGTTGTAGGAACGTTTCAACCCATGGCCCTGTTTGGATACATTTGTTGTCAATCTAACCCTGCCATCCAAACACAACTTTGTTTAGAGTTTGTTCAGGGTTAGAACCTAACCTCTGACTTAGAGTATCCAAACAGGGCCCATGTCGCCCATTAAGTCAACGCCTTCTATTCGACCGGGCGTTATGACTTGTGGGACCTACATGTCAGTCTGCACAAAAATCCCCGAGTGACCTCCTACCTCCGACCCGTCCACCTAGTCATCCTCGACCATGGGACGCAGCTATCGACACCGGCATAAGGCGAGGTCAAAACCGTCGGCGGTGCGGAGCCCATCTTGCGGTAGCCTGGATGCCAGCTTCGTCCGGCGCTTGCGGCCGCTAGCTAGCCAAGATAGCTCCGTCCAGCTGCTTGTCTGCAAGGTTTGCTAGCTAGATTGGCACGGCGGCGCGACAGCTTGCTCGTGCGCGCCGCGCTAAGGCCAGCCATCTGGCTCGAGCGAAGGCCAGCGCGACGGCTTGCTCGCTCATGAGTCACACTCGGGCCAGCCTGCCAACCCGTGTGGAGGCCAGCGCGGCGTCCGACCCGTCCGGCGGAGTGGCGGCTAACTCGCTCATCACCGGCGCCACTGACGAACACACATCAGTACTGTTTGAAGTAATTAATGTTCAGGGAAAATAATGATTTGAGGGGGAATAACAGGATAGAAGGTCATATATGGGTCCCTCGTGTCAACGGCCAAACAAAATGTGTTGGTTTAAGCTGCCTCGTCAGCATGGACGTGTGGGCCAACCCTGTCATAAATGGGTTTAAACTAACCTAATCAGAGGTAGTAGTTTTTGGCGTGGATTAAGAAATTTTGGGTATGTTTTTGCTATTTTTTGTACAATAGATTCTTCCTAGGGCTGGTTGAAAGTGGTAGTTTTTTTAAATACTCTACATATTGTAAGTAGGAGTGAAAGTTAAGCTTTGGAGTCCAATAAGCAAGGCTAGTTACATAGTGCATATGTGTACATGATTGAAAGTAAATATCAACCATGAGTGACTAATATCTTGATGGAAAACACGAAACTATGGAATACTAGGGATAAAATTTGCATGGTTGGAAATACTAGCAATGTTCATGTGCGTTGCAACGAATCATAATTAGAATAATACTTATTCACAAACTTGATACAAAACACTCTAATTTTGATATACATATATCACTAGAGATATATTATGTTTCAATTAGAATATATTCCCTGGGCTGTTTTGGTGAGGTCAGGGAGGGATGTGGTTGGTTTTAAGATACTAATTATGGGTTTTTCTGCAAATTGGTAGACAAGTGGGATGTTTGTGAGAAAAGGCAACAACTTACCTCACAGTCGTTAGATGTAGATCTAATGGTCACAAATGACGGATGTCAGACACACCATCATCACCAACTTAGTCTTTTGTAGGAGTACTATCAAGATCCGTGCATTGCACGGAACATCAAGATGCATTTTTTTATAAAAACACTTGTTGTGATTGACCCATGCGGGAGTAATCCCATGTGTAAAAACTAATGATATCTTGAGAAATAGGATATAAGGTGAAGAGGAGTGGGGCGTGGTGGTGATTGGTGGTCGGGCTGAGCGGAGGCATGGGGATTGACGACACCGGCAGCGGCCACCAGACCAGTTTGTTCCAGAGGCTTCCTTTCTTAATTTCTCAACAATGAGGTTGTTGGAGATAAGGATGAACCAGGGAAGGCCTTGTCTGCAAATGTGGTGAGGGGTGCGGGTATCTTTTAGTTTAATTTCCATCAGTCAGATATAGATCGGACTGTCTATATTGCAAGATGGCATGCGTACCATCATCACCAACTCGGTTTTTTATAAGAGAAGAAATATAAGTATGGAGATACAAACGTATTATCGATACTTGTTTCCGTAAACTAGCATCTACATTGTATTCAACGCCTCAGCATGTGAGGCCTTAGCACAATGACTTCTTGACTGTGTAAAACAAAGGTTTTCCCGTCGCCGATAAGGAGGGGGTGACGGCGGCGCGCTTTTTGGCTTGCTCTAGTCCTAGTAGTCATACTAGGTGGTCTAAGCACGTGTATATTTATTCTTTTTCACATCTCGTGTTCGCCATACTGTCACGACTGTTGATGAATAGACGGTAAGTTATTCACGGGGAAACCCTTGTTGAGCGTGTTTGCGAGAGAGAGACAGTGCGCGTGTGTGATATGTCTAGAGACTGAGGCAATGATAACAGATTCTTTGTGTCTATGTGTGTGGAGGATAGAGATAGACATGTACATGGGGCTTTGTGTTGTGTAACGTGGAGACACATATACATAATTAGAGAGTGAGTGTGCGAGATACACATGCAGACATGGGGAGAGATGAGGATCCAGATTAATGGGTGTTTGTGCGCGCGTTTGTGTGTGAGAGGGAGTGTGTGTATGTGGAGTAGAGAGACCACTAATGATGTAAACCTAGTATAAGGGAAGGGGGAATGGTGTGACATGTGTAGTAGTGGGATAGCATGGGTGCGGGCGGGGGGAGCAGACTATTTAGAAGAGACATCGATTGTGTGTGGGAGAGGGGTGTGAGAGCGAGAGAGAGAGAGAGAGAGCTAGTGATGGAGAGAGAGAGAGAGAGGAAGATTGGGGCGAGAGAGGGGGCGTTTGTGTCCATAAATGGCGTATAGATAGGGAGACAATGTTGATGTTGTTTGAAATTGGCCTATGTACGGAGACGCAAGGGAAGCGAGTCATCGTGTGTGTGATAGGGACTTCATGAGAGATCTAGAATAGATGGTGTAGAGAACAATGTGTGAGATCGAGAATGATGATACATTAGGGAGCTATGGAAAGAGTCACGACATATATGTATACAGGGAGGAGCTGGGGCGGGTCCGCATGTGGGAGAGATTGAAAGAGGAGAGTGGTGCACAAGGAGACAAAGTGTGCTTGTTTTGCAGTGGGGGTGGTGTGTGAGGTGAGCGAGTGTGCGAGAACCACATAACTAGGGAGATAGACGTTTGGGGGCGACGTTTTGTGTGTATGGGAAATATACACTCTACATAGTGCGTGTGCTTGGGAAAGAGAGATGCCGGGAGACCTAGCTAGAGAGTGGGGGAAGAGATGTGTGCATGCCCAAGAGACAAAGTGATAGAGACCTATATCGGGGTCCGGACTTTAGAAGAGAGAGGGGTGTTAATGTGCTCGTGTGTTGGTGTTTGGGGGAGAGAACGACTTCTCTGTGTGTGTGTGTGGGGGGGGGGGTTGGCTTCAGATAAAGAGTGAGGTGTTTATATTTGAGGGACTTTAGCATAATTGAGATATACATGGTCAATAGTGTGTGCACTCAAGGTTGATCAATTTGTTTCACCGTTTGGACTATGAGATAACGATACTTTTGAACATGCGTGATATACTTTGATGTACCAGAATTACAAACCTAAGATTGGAATTTTGGAATTCGAATCCATCATTAGCTTTTGTAATTCATTTAAATGGAGGTACATTTTAAGCCGGGATTTCGTGATTTCAAATTCATATATCAAACCTAGAGATATACACATACGGGCATGTTCAAAATTTATAATCATCCACTTTATTCATACACATACACATTTTTGCTTTTGTCATCATATTTAGGATAAACACATTTGGAATGTCATTTGAATTGGACCATATGATGGTATTTGCTTGTAGTAGCTCAATGATCCATATTTGAATTAAATGGACAATCTAACTTTCGAGTTGGAGACATTGATTTTCAAAACTTGCACCTTTTTTGCGTGCAGAACAAACAAATTCTCGGCCATGATATCATAGTCGTCCGTACAAGAGCAGAATATAATTTCAGACGCCAAAAGCTTTCAAACTTCCCGCTCACATCAAAATATCTCGCGCCTGAAAGTTTAGCCCTATGATATTCCTGTTTTACCCCTGCCACATGAACGGAAAAGGGCTGCTTTGGTAACTCCATTGTTTTCCCCTCTTTGCCCCCAACATTCTTCCCCTGAGCCCCTCCCCGACCCCCAACCACGGCAAGCCGCCGAATCTAGTCCTCCGCCGCAGCGGTGGACCTCATACCCCGATGGATCTACCTTCCGCACCTTGGAACCCTCAATTGCCAACTCACCACTTCACTGGAGCCGCTTCAGCGACTGGCTTGTACACCGCTCCAGATCTCCTTGCCCGCCATCATGGTCCACTGCACCGGATTTGCTTAACCGGCGCCCTCTCCCACCAAAGTGTAGGCCCTTCACTGACTCCCTCGTCCGTCCCTTCGCTGGCCCTTCATACAAGCCCTCGTCCGCCGTAACAGATCCGCCTCACCGAAAGCACTGTACAACGCACCCGCCGAAGCCTTCGTCCACTACACCGGACCCGCTCCACGGATGCCATATTCAACTCCACCGGCCCTGCTTTACCGATGCCACAGCCTCATCAGGTTATTTCGATCTGTACTCCTTCGGTTTTTCTCTTTATCATGCAACTGTTCACTTGCCATGGATGAGCTTTCTTGTATGTCGGCAGGCGCCGCAACCATAGCACCGGAGCCACTTCAGCGACGGCGATAGCCGGCCCAAACTCAACCGCAACACGAGCACCATCGATGATCCTTAGCTATCAAGTATGCCAACGATACCCATACGCCGGCGAGAATCAGGTACTATTATCCAACAGCCGGCGCCTACGTTCAGTTTCTTAGCATAAGCACCGCACCTTTGAATTTCTTCAGGGCATCATTCAGTTTTTCTTGAGACACGTTATTCTGCTTGCACCTGTAGGGCCATACTTCTGGCGGTGAACGTGTTACATGTGCTAAACTACATACCAATGCACATATAGTTAATATGCTTTAGTTTTGTCCTAAGTATTACTGTACTTCCTAGATAACACTGCCTACTATTTTACTTATTGCATGCTATATTTATGATAATGGTGTTGTTCTGATGCCACCTGTTGGTTCCATCAGACCACTTCATGTTCTCTATGCTTAATTACACATCAGCAAACTAGCATGTGGTTCCGCTGGTTTTTGTTCATTTTACCCTACATTTTCTAATGCCAGCTATTACATCACTGCTACGAGCCTCTGTTCATTAATTTTGTGTGTGTTCTTGATCTTCCCAAGTTGCATGACTAATTTGATGCTTCTATTAATTATGGCGCTGCCAACCCAATTAAGCAAAATATTTGTTCTTTTTGGGCTGGCACCTCGAACAAGCATAAAAATAGAGGGAAGCAGATATATTGTCGTGTATGCACACACCCTTCTTTCATTAGTTTAGATGAACCATTGATGATCAATTTGAACCAGTGCATGCGATTAAAATTAATTTTACCTAAATAGAGGGTGCAGAATAAACTACAACAAGTAGATTTGCAACCACGGGATGCTGACGATATCTTCAAAGAACATTGCAACAGCAGTGAGGCTTCACGACAACATATGGTAAGCCAGTGTGTTTTAGTACATGTGAAATGTAATGCGCGTGGGCTGATTTCTTGGCTTGTGCCCTCAACCTGTAGTCCTACAGAATAACAAATAGTTCAGTTGTCTGCTTTGCTGTATTGCTTGATTCGAATGCTTGTTCGTTACTTGTTACGCTATACCTGAGTTGGCCAATATGTAAGCAGTGCCTGCTGTACTATCGTAAAGAAATGCATGCCTAGTTCATTTGAGTCCTTAACTTTTCCTCTGAACTTCATCACAAGACTGTCTTCATAGTTTATATGAGGCCACACTGTTAAGTGCTTTCTCAGATTATTTCATCTGCTTAGATGCCTTGGCAACTTAAATATAGCGGTGGTACACTCCCTTTCAACTAGGGATGTCAACTGGGTCCCGTTTAATCCCAATTAGAGTCCACTAGTGGTATGATAGTTCAAAAGAGTTTTTGTTTTTTGAGGAAAATGAACCAGGTAGCTAGGAAAAGCTAACTAGATGGGACTTGTGGATGTCGTTTATTTGCCACTTATATCCCTAGTTTCATCTTACCATTTTAATTTCTTTTCGGCTGATGCTGCTTTGAACCATTTAAATATAGCTTGCCATGCTCAGCAATAATTCGTATGTCGTTTACCATGTAAGCTTACTGCCTGGATCATGTCATAACTATCTCTTACTTATGTCCAGCAGAAACTTTTCAGGATGCCGTTCACACTAGGACACAATTTACAACCCTAGAATCTATTTGTGGAAGCAGTGCGCCATCCATGTTACTAGATGGTAGCAGTTTAGAGGTAACACCGCCGGAGAGCAGTCCGAGCACAGATGTTATAGTTCTTGGGGCTCTACTAGAGGCAGAAAGAGATGGTGTGTGTCGGTGTCAAAACCGGCGGATCTCGGGTAGGGGGTCTCGAACTGTGCGTCTAAGGCGGATGGTAACAGGAGGCAGGGGACACGATGTTTTACCTAGGTTCGGGCCCTCTTGATGGAGGTAAAACCCTACGTCCTGCTTGATTTATTCTTGATGATATGAGTATTACAAGAGGTGATCTACCACGAGATCGGAGAGGCTAAACCCTAGAAGCTAGCCTATGGTATGATTGTATGTTATTGTGTCCTACAGACTAAAACCCTCCGGTTTATATAGACACCGGAGGGGGCTAGGGTTACACAAGGTCGGTTACAAAGGAGGAGATATCCATATCCGTACTGCCTAGCTTGCCTTCCACGCCAAGTAGAGTCCCACCCAGACACGAGACGAAGTCTTCAATCTTGTATCTTCATAGTCCAATAGTCCGGCCACAGGATATAGTCCGGCTGTCCGGAGACCCCTAATCCCGGACTCCCTCAGTAGCCCCTGAACCAGGCTTCAATCACGATGAGTCCGGCGCGAAGTGTTGTCTTCGGCATTGCAAGGCGGGTTCCTCCTCCGAACATATCACAGAAGAGTTTGAATACCAGGAAAGTGTCCGACCCTGCAAAATAAATTCCACATACCACCGTAGAGAGAATAATATTTCCACAAATCTTAATCTGCTGACACGTTTTGGCAACATGACATTATGCCATGGCCTGGTAATTATTCGAACTGTTTCCTTTAACTAGTTCCGCACATAACGCGAGGCAGTTTTTTAACACATCTTGTCAAAGCAGAGATCGTGTCCCCCTTATTACGGGATTCTCATCAATACGGGCGTGGGTAACCCAACCGCGCCATCGATTAAGGCGCTTGGGGGATAAGCGAGTTTTACCAGGCTAGTGGGGGCGCATAGTTTCGGCCGCCCATATAAAGGGATAAGGATTCACCTTTTCATCCACGCCTTCTTCCTCCTTTGCTCATCCATTTTCGCACACTTGAGCTCCAGCACCCAAGTCCGCATTGCCCACCTCGACCTTCTCCAACCATGTCCAGAGTGGGAGGCAGGTGGATGGTCTCCTCCGTCACGGAGGGATACATCAAGAAGCTGAGGAGAGCCGGATACCTGCCCGACGACATCGCGCACCGGCTCCCAGATGAGGGGAAGCTCATCCCCACCCCCAGGCCCCATGAGAGGGTAGTGTTCCTTACCCATTTCCTCCGCGGACTGGGATTCCCTCTCCACCCATTCGTCCGGGGGCTTATGTTCTACTACGGCCTGGATTTCCACGATCTGGCCCCGAACTTCATCCTCAACATCTCGGCGTTTATCGTCGTGTGCGAGGCCTTCCTCCGCATCAAGCCCCACTTCGGCTTATGGCTGAAGACCTTCAATGTCAAGCCGAAGGTAGTGAGCGGCCGCCAAGCGGAGTGCGGAGGCTCCATGGTGGGCAAGATGCCCAACATCACATGGCTCGAGGGCTCCTTCGTGGAGACCATAAAGGGGTGGCAATCAGGGTGGTTCTACATCACCGAGCCGCGCGACCCTAGATGGGCAGCGCCCCCCGAGTTTCAATCTGGCATCCCCACGTGGCTCAGCTCCTGGCAAGAGAAGGTCCTGTCCTAGGGTAGTTCGGGAGAAGTGACCGGACTCCAAACATGTATTCAAAACATGGTGAACAAGAAGCTCAAACTCGTCAACGTAGTCCAGGTCATGCTCATCCGCCGGGTCCTCCCGTGCCAACAATGGGCTTTCAACTTGTGGGAGTTCGACCCGGCCCAGCACCGAACTCTGAACAGGCTCTTCGACACAACTCATGAGGATGCCTAGAAGGTGCTATTCAAGGGTGTCGAGGTTCCCCCTCCCACTACCGAGGATCGCGGATTCTACGCGAAGCGCCAAGCCAGCGCGGTAAGCTGTTTTACCTCTCACAGGATACTTGTTTTTCGTAGTTTGACTCTATGCGGGATCTAAGCTCCCGTACCTTTGACAGGACTGGCAGGAAACGGCCAGACAGATCGACTGTCCGACTCCTTTGCCCGAAGGCCCAGCAGACGCTCTCCTGACGAAGATGCTGACTCCGGGTCCTTACAAGGTGCCGGAGAAGACCAAGAAGGCCAAGGGAACCCGAAAGAGTTCCCGATGCCAGGCATCATCAGACTCATCGTCCGATAACTCTGCTACACACTCCTCCCCCGAAGACGAGGAGGAAGAAGAAGATGCTCCCCCTTCAGTTGGGGGAGACAAGAAAAGGAAGGCCGCCCCAACTGGGGAGGCCGAAGGGTCCAAGAAGGGAAGGACTCTCCTTCCGGACAGTTCCAACACCGCCGCCGAAGGCGAAGATGAGTGGCTGCTCAGGGCCAAGCCCCTGGCGAAGTCATAAGTATTCGGATACCAGAGTAACTCATAGCATTCCTTTGTCGCACTGCTTCCCCTAACACCGAATATGATCATGCAGGCCGCCACGAGCCCGTATCGATGTATCGTCAGACGGCTCCCTGCGCTCGTCGGATATGGATAGCGATCCACTTCCGACCGCCACCTCCCCTTGCCCCGCGGACGACACCGAGGTATTGTCTCAAGAGGCACTGGGTCGAGGGGAGACAGTCCCAGAGGCGCCTCAAGGCGACCTTCCGGACTCCGAGAGCAGAGGGAACAAGGCCCCTGAGGGCTCCGAGTTCGGCCCTCAGCCGAACACCGCGCCGGAACCTCCAGTGGTTCCAAACTCGGGCAGGCGACCTCCTTCCAGGAGGGGCAAGACGCCTGTGCCGGTGACCTCTGTCCATCCAGAGGCGCCGGACAATCTGCTGGGAGCGCTTCGCAGCGCTTCCATCGACGAGGAGCACCGTACTATTATGAGTGTGGTGGTCCAGAAGGTTCAGTCCGCCAAGAGCGGATTGACTGAAGCTTGTGCCAGCCTTCTAACAGGCTTTGAGGTAAGTGTTTAAAATATAGGAAAAATATTACCACATAGACAGTAGCCCCTGATGTTTTGTTCGGTGTTCACAAAGAAAAGCCGAACAGAGGATCAAACAATATCGCAGGAGTCTAATATAAGTATGTCCATATGCATATGCAAGCTTCGCTGCTGGCCTCAGCCGCACTGACTGCGGAGGTCGCCACACTGAAGCAGGACCTCGAGGGGTCCAAGAAAGAGCTCGGCCTTGCCAAGAGGCAGCTCGAGGAGAACAAGGGTAAGTAATACGCTGTCTATAGATATGTATATATAAAAGAAGACGCGATTGCAAAATGACAGGATCATCGTATATTTGCCAGGGGCCACGACCAAGGTGGCGACCCTGAAGCAAGCGCTATCCAAGGCCGAAGATAAAGTGGCCAAGGAGCGCACCGAGCGGGAAAGGCAAGAGGCTCGGGTGGGCGAGGTGCAGCAAGAGCTCCAGGCACTCATGACGAAGCACGAGGCATTGGAGATTGACTTGAAGACGTGAGAGTCTGAGCTTGCCGCAGGCCTCGAGAGCCCAAAGAGTGCGAAGGCCGAAGCCCAAAAGGCCCTCCAGGAGATTGAGGCGATGAAGAAAATAGCGGCGGGTAAGGCATTCTATATGCAAAGCAAGCATGTGAAAGTAAATTACCTATTACTTACCCGAATACGGAGCTCTCCAGGAGCATTCGCAGATTTGCCCCACAGCGTGTTGGATGCCGCACAGTTTTACCAGGCCGAGGAGGGAAGCTCAACGGAGAAGCTGTTCTGGTCTCAGTATACTGGGACCGAACACACAGTGCCTATGAGCGACCAGCTGAAGCAGCTTGTCGAGCTACACAAGGCGGCCGAACAGGCCATGAAGGGCTTTATAGTCCGGCTATGGCCTGGCGACACCCTTCCGAACAGCTACTTCGGCCTGGTGAGGCTGCTTGTGGATGCCTGCCCACGGCTGGAAGTCGTCAAGCGGTCCGTCTGCATCGAAGGTGCATGCCAGGCTTTCGCCCGTGTGAAGGTGCAATGGGCCAAGCTAGACGCCGTGAAGCTGATCAAGGAAGGACCGCCGCAGGGCAAGGAGCATCGCACCCCCGAAATTTATTATGAGGGTGTCCTGAAGGGTGCCCGTCTTATAGTGGACGAATGTCCAAAGGATGTAATATTTGAGTAAACTTGCTCGTGTGATCCTGTATGATGAAAACTTGTTTCATATGCGCTATGCAATACATGTTTGAATTTAAAATATTACCTTCTGTTTGGCTGTTTATCCAATCTGAGAGATGGCTAGTCCTCAGCTTCTACCCCCATGCCACTAGTGCTGGGGTGTTCGGGATAAACCTGAGCACTCTTGTTCCCATTTTTGGGTCCTTCGAGGGAGGTGCTCAGCATAGCGAACAAGGCAACTGGACTAATAATGCTTTATCACTCTCACTTAGCCATAGATTTCTATAATTTTAAATTTCGGCGAAGCCCCTGTATTCGGAAGGCCAAATTCGGGGCGCGATACACGCCTTTAAGCCGGACAGGACCGGCTCCTCGCTCTAAGCGGCATAAGTCTTTAGTTTTTACTCGAAACCTCGCCGAACAGCGACCAGTCTCTCGCCTTATCATGACAGTCATTTTTAGCTTTCTCTACTGAGGTGCTTAGCCCAGCAGAACCGGGGCACAATCGCAGTAGTTCTCCTAGTGCTACCTTAGCCGATAGAGCGGACTGTAAGGTACCAAAACATAGGAGCCGGGCAAACCCAACATTTGACCAAAGACATGATTCAGAGTTGATGCATATAATATTATAATTCGGGGTGCCGCACTTGTGAAAGTGTTCGGACTTCTCACACCATATTGTGGGGTACTTAAGCCGCTGGTGTATTGGCCGTACCAAAGTGTACAGTTGCAAGGAGTCATTAATGAACACATATATATAAAAAAAGAGGAATGCAATAGTTGTCTTAATGCTATGCATTGTTTATTCAAAAAGGTGCGTTAAAGCAGAATGATACAGATAGTGCGGTAAGCAAAAAGTAGGACTATGTCCCTTCCAAGGGCGAGCTGAGGAATAGTATTAAAGCAAATATTTCACTCGTTATCATAATCCACCTGGGAGTTCCGTGGTGTGACGTAGCTTTCTGCCTCCTTGGTTGCTGCATCATGTGTTTGGCAATCATGCTACCGGATAGGGTTTGCAGAGATTAAAGTCCTGAAAGAGAAAAATAACAAAGTGGGAAGCCCCTAGTGCGATTTAAGCCGCGTATTGGGGCGTGCCGTAGTTGTGCCCCCCTCCTCGCCTGTGCCCATGGTATTTTTAATGCGTAATTATGTACGCGTGGCATGGATTTCGCCGTTTGGCTGGGACTGGGGTGGGGGCCGCATTGCTACGCGAGCTCAGATCGTGCCAGGTGGTCTAGTTGCCGATTACTCCGAGCGCGCTTGAAGGTGTCCGGGTCTTGAGACGCCGGACTGGTGGATTGCCATGAGAGGCCGCTTTGTTCTTCCGCTGCGAGGGCTATAGTGTGCTCCTCCATTCGGAGAGAGCGCTCTGTGTTTCCATTAACTGTAATAACCCCCGAGGTCCTGGCATCTTGAGCTTGAGGTATGCATAATGCGGTACCGCATTGAATTTCGCAAATGCGGTTCACCTGAGCAGTGCATGATAGCCACTGCAGAACAAGACTATATCGAAGATTAATTCTTCGCTTCGGAAGTTATCCGGGGATCCAAAGACCACTTCCAGTGTAATTGAACCTGTGCAATGGGCCTCTACACCTGGTATGAAGCCTTTAAAGCTCGTTTCCGTGGGTTTGATCCTTGAGGGGTCTATACCCATTTTGTGCACTGTGTCCTGATAAAGCAGGTTCAGGCTGCTGCTGATACGTCTCCAACGTATCTATAATTTTTGATTGCTCCATGCTATATGATCTACTGTTTTGGACTATATTGGGCTTTAGTTTCCATTTTTATATTATTTTTGGGACTAACCTATTAACTGGAGGCCTAGCCCAGAATTGCTGTTTTTTGCCTATTTCAGTGTTTCGAAGAAACGGAATATCAAACGGAGTCCAAACGGAATAAACCTTTCTGGAACGTGATTTTCTTCCCGAATATGACCCAGGAGACTTGGACCCTACGCCAGGGAAGCTTCAAGGTGGGCACGAGGTAGGGGGGCGCGCCCTATACCCCCAGGCGCGCCCCCACCCATGTGGGCCCACCGAAGCTCTAGGGACGTACTTGTTCCTCCTATATATACCTACGTACCCCCAAACGAACAGAGACGGAGCCAAAAACCTAATTCCACCACCGCAACTTTCTATATCCTCGAGATCCCATCTTGGGGCCTGTTCCGGAGCTCCGCCGGAGAGGGCCGTCATTACGGAGGGCTTCTACATCATCATAGCCTCTCCGATGAAGTGTGAGTAGTTTACCTCAGACCTTCGGTTCCATAGTTATTAGCTAGATGGCTTCTTCTCTCTTTTTGGATCTCAATACAAAGTTCTCCCCCTCTCTCGTGGAGATCTATTCGATGTAATCTTCTTCTTTTTGCGGTGTGTTTGTTGAGACCGATGAATTGTGGGTTTATGATCAAGTCTATCTATGAATAATATTTGAATCTTCTCTGAATTCTTTTATGTATGATTGGTTATCTTTGCAAGTCTCTTCGAATTATCTGTTTGGTTTGGCCAACTAGATTGGTAGTTCTTGCCATGGGAGAAGTGCTTAGCTTTGGGTTCGATCTTGCGGTGTCCTTTCCCAGTGACAGAAGGGGCAGCAAGGCACGTATTGTATCGTTGCCATCGAGGATAACAAGAAGGGGTTTATTTCATATTGCATGAATTTATCTCTCTACATCATGTCATCTTGCTTAAAGCATTACTTTGTTTTTGACTTTATACTCTAGATGCATGCTGGCTAGCGGTCGATGAGTGGAGTAATAGTAGTAGATGCAGAATCGTTTTGGTCTACTTATCACGGACGTGATGCCTATATACATGATCATGCCTAGATATTCTCATAACTATGCTCAATTCTGTCAATTGCTCAACAGTAAGTTGTTCACCCACCGTAGAATACTTATGCTCTTGAGAGAAGCCACTAGTGAAACCTATGGCCCCTGGGTCTATTCTCATCATATCAATCTCCATCACTTTAATATTGCTTTGCTTTTTTACTTTGCCTTTTACTTTTCACTTTGCATCTCTATACCAAAAATACCAAAAAATATTATATCTATCAGATCTCACTCTCGTAAGTGACCATGAAGGGATTGACAACCCCTAATCACGTTGGTTGCGAGTAGCTATCGTTTTGTGCAGGTACGAGGGACTTGATCATGGCCTCCTACTGGATTGATACCTTTGTTCTCAAAATCTGAGGGAAATACTTATGCTACTCTGCTGCATCATCCTTTCCTCTTCGGGGAAATCCAACGCAAGTTCAAGAGGTAGCAAGAAGAATTTCTTGCGCCGCTGCCGGGGAGTCTACGCAAAAAGTAAACATACCAAGTCCCCATCACAATCCCTATCTCTCGCATTACATTAGTTTCCATTTGCCTCTCGCTTTCCTCTCCCCCACTTCACCCTTGCTGTTTTATTCGCCCTCTCCCTCTCCTTCTCCTTCTCCTTCCCTTTTTTCAGTTTGCCTTTTTCTCGCTTGCCTTTTGTTTGCTCGTGTGTTGGATTGCTTGCTTATCGTTATGTCCGAAGTTGGGGAAGTTATCACCGATATGGGCGATAACAATATCATGGAAAATTCTGATGCTCCTGCTGAAGAACCCCCTACCTACCATACAAAAAGATTTCGAATCGGTAGTGGTAATATTATTGGAAAAGGAGTTATTCAAGATTTCTTTACTTGTGCCGGTGCTTTGCCCTCTATGGGCGGTTCTATTCTCCATAGAACTAGTAGTCTTGCGGACGCTATTGCCATGCTTATCATTGAACTTGAAAGGCAATTTATGCATATGCACCCATCTATACAAAGAGTTTTCCTAGAATTTTCTAATATCGAGCATTCTTCTGTTAAGCGTGCCGCTACTATCTTTTTGGCTCATGAATTCAGATTTATAATAAAATAAGCCAAAGAAATATTTGTGCACTCAAGGGTGGATGCTGGTCGTCGTCCCGTAGAACCTATCCTCTTTGATCAAGAAGAAATTATGCGCTTTCAATCTCTTGACTATGTTGCTTTTAATGAAAACCTTAGAAAAAAGGTGCCAATCAATATTTTAATTGATAGAATCTCTGAACTTAATGATGATTTGGCTATTCGAAATAATGAGCTAGGATGCTCTCTTGAGTTTAGGCTCACCAGGTTTTGTCAAAAGAATGCTTATAATGATGAATTGGTTGTACAATACGAAGGGCCGAAAGAGGAACCTATACCTCCTAAAATTGATCTTGGGGACTTCTGTCCTATTAAATTTAGCCCTTTTGATTACTTTTGCTTGCCTCAAATAAAACTTGCTGCCGAACATAGAGAATATGAAATGAGTTTCACCGATCTATCTTATTACTACGGCACAACCTAGATCTATCCTCGCTTTTATGCCTAGCTAGGGGCGTTAAACGATAGCGCTTGTTGGGAGGCAACCAAATTTTATTTTTATTCCTTGCTTTTGCTCCTGTTTAGTAATAAATAATTTATGTAGCCTCTATTTTGGTCGTGTTTTTTGTGTTTAATTAGTGTTTGTGCCAAGTAGAACCGTTGGGAAGACTTGGGGAAAGTCTTGTTGAAGTTGCTTTAAAAAACAGAAACTTTAGCACTCATGAGAACTGCTGTCATTTTTATTTGGAGAGTGATATTTAGTTAATTCTTTTTTCAGATTATTAATAGATAAATTCCTCATGTCCAGCAATTTATTTTAGAATTTTTGGGGTTCCAGATATTGCGCTAGCTACAGATTACTATAGACTGTTCTGTTTTTGGCAGATTCTGTTTTTCGTGTGTTGTTTGCTTATTTTGAAGAATCTATGGCTAGTAAAATAGTTTATAATCCATAGAGAAGTTGGAATACAGTAGTTTTAACACCAATATAAATAAAGAATGAGTTCATTACAGTACCTTGAAGTGGACTTTTGTTTTCTTTCTCTAACGGAGCTCACGAGATTTCTATTGAGTTTTGTGTTGTGAAGTTTTCAACTTTTGGGTGAATTCTTTTGATGGATTAAGGAACAAGGAGTGGCAAGAGCCTAAGCTTGGGGATGCCCGTGGCACCCCCAAGATAATCCAAGGACACCAAAAATTCAAAGCTTGGGGATGCCCCGGAAGACATCCCCTCTTTCGTCCACTTCCATCGGTAATTTACTTGGAGCTATATTTTTATTCACCAACATGATATGTGTTTTGCTTGGAGCGTCTTGTATTATTTGTGTCTTTGTGTTTTAGTGTGCCACAATCATCCTTGTTGTACACACCTTTTGAGAGAGCCATACATGAATTAAAATTTGATAGAATACTCTATGTGCTTCACTTATATCTTTTGAGCTATGTAATTTTGCTCTATGTGCTTCACTTATATGTTTTGAGCTATGTAGTTTTGCTCTATGTGCTTCACTTATATCTTTTGAGCGTTATAATTTTGCTCTATGTGCTTCACTTAGATCTTTTAAGAGCACGGTGGTGGATTTGTTTTAAAGAAACTATTGATCTCTCATGCTTCACTTAAATTATTTTGAGAGTCTCTTAATAGCATGGTAATTTTCTTAATAATAATATGCTTGGTATTCAAGATTTGTGAAACTTTCTTTTGAGTGCATTGAATACTAAGAAAAGACTGAAGCATGATAATTGTTTTGAGATACGGAGGTGATAATATTAGAGTCATGCTAGTTGAATAGTTGTGAATTTAAAGAATACTTGTGTTAAACTTTGTGATTCTCGTAGCATGCACGTATGGTGAACTGTTATGTGATGAAGTCGGGGCATGATTTATTTATTGATTGTCTTCCTTATGAGTGGCGGTCGGGGACGAGCGATGGTCTTTTCCAACCAATCTATCCCCCTAGGAGCATGCGCGTAATACTTTGCTTTGATAACTTCTAGATTTTTGCATTAAGTATACGAGTTCTTTATGACTAATGTTGAGTCCATGGATTATATGCAGTTTTTCCCATCCTTCCACCATTGCTAGCCTCTCTAACACCGCGCACTTTTTGCCAGTATCATACACCTACCATATACCTTCCTCAAAACAGCCACCATACCTACCTATCATGTCATTTCCATAGCCATTCCGAGATATATTTCCATGCAACTTTCCACCATTACGTTTATTATGGCACGCTCCATCATTGTCATATTGCTAGCATGATCATGTAGTTGACATCGTATTTGTGGCAAAGCCACCGTTCATAATTCTTTCATACATGTCACTCTTGATTCATTGCATATCCCGGTACACCGCCGGAGGCATTCATATAGAGTCATATTTTGTTCTAAGTATCGAGTTGTTGAGTTGTAAGAAAAATAAGAGTGTGATGATCATCATTTTTAGAGCATTGTCCCAAGTGAGGAAAGAATGATGGATACTATGATTCCCCCATAAGTCGGGATGAGACTCCGGACGAAAAATAAAAAAAAGAAAAAAAGAGGCCATAAAAAAAGAGAAAAGGCCCAAATAAAAAAATGAGAGAAAAAGAGAGAAGGGACAATGTTACTATCCTTTTACCACACTTGTGCTTCAAAGTAGCACCATGTTCTTCATGATAGAGAGTCTCTCATTATGTCACTTTCATATACTAGTGGGAATTTTACATTATAGAACTTGGCTTGTATATTCCAATGATGGGCTTCCTCAAAATGCCCTAGGTCTTCGTGAGCAAGCAAGTTGGATGCACACCCACTTAGTTTTTTTGATGAGCTTTCATATACTTATACCTCTAGTGCATCCATTGCATGGCAATCCCTACTCACTCACATTGATATCTATTGATGGGCATCTCCATAGCCCGTTGATACGCTTAGTTGATGTGAGACTATCTTCCCCTCTTTTTGTCTTCTCCACAACCACCATTCTATTCCACATATAGTGCTATATCCATGGCTCACGCTCATGTATTGCATGAATATTGAAAAAGTTTTGAAAAAGTTAGAGTATGAAACAATTGCTTGGCTTGTCATCGGGGTTTTGCATGATTTAAATACTTTGTGTGGTGAAGATAGAGCATAGCCAGACTATATGATTTTGTAGGGATAACTTTCTTTGGCCATGTTATTTTGAGAAGACATAATTGCTTTGTTAGTATGCTTGAAGTATTATTATTTTTATGTCAATATAAACTTTTGTCTTGAATCTTTCGAATCTGAATATTCATATCACAATTAAGAAAATTTGCATTGAAATTATGCCAAGTAGCACTCCGCATCAAAAATTCTCTTTTTATCATTTACCTACTCAAGGACGAGCAAGAATTAAGCTTGGGGATGCCTGATACGTCTCCAACGTATCTATAATGTTTGATTGCTCCATGCTATATTATCTACTGTTTTGGACTATATTGGGCTTTATTTTCCACTTTTATATTATTTTTGGGACTAACCTATTAACCGGAGGCCCAGCCCAGAATTGTTGTTTTTTGCCTATTTCAGTGTTTTGAAGAAACGGAATATCAAACGGAGTCCAAACGGAATAAACCTTTCTGGAACGTGATTTTCTTCCCGAATATGACCCAGGAGACTTGGACCCTACGCCAAGGAAGCTTCGAGGTGGGCATGAGGTAGGGGGCATGCCCTATACCCCCAGGCACGCCCCCACCCTCGTGGGCCCACCAAAGCTCCACCGACGTACTTCTTCCTCCTATATATACCTATGTACTCCCAAATGAACAGAGACGGAGCCAAAAACCTAATTCCACCACCGCAACTTTCTGTATCCACGAGATCCCATCTTGGGGCCTGTTCCGGAGCTCCGCCAGAGAGGGCCGTCATCACGGAGGGCTTCTACATCATCATAGCCTCTCCGACGAAGTGTGAGTAGTTTACCTCAGACCTTCGGGTCCATAGTTATTAGCTAGATGGCTTCTTCTCTCTTTTTGGATCTCAATACAAAGTTCTCCCCCTCTCTCATGGAGATCTATTCGATGTAATCTTCTTATTCTTGTGGTGTGTTTGTTGAGACTGATGAATTGTGGGTTTATGATCAAGTCTATCTATGAATAATATTTGAATCTTCTCTGAATTCTTTTATGTATGATTGGTTATCTTTGCAAGTCTCTTCGAATTATCCGTTTGGTTTGGCTAACTAGATTGGTAGTTCTTGCCATGGGAGAAGTGCTTAGCTTTGGGTTCAATCTTGTGGTGTCCTTTCCCAGTGATAGAAGGGGCAGCAAGGCACGTATTGTATCGTTGCCATCGAGGATAACAAGAATGGGTTTATTTCATATTGCATGAATTTATCTCTCTACATCATGTCATCTTGCTTAAAGCATTACTCTGTTTTTAACTTAATACTCTAGATGCATGCTGGATAGCGGTCGATGAGTGGAGTAATAGTAGTAGATGCAGAATCATTTCGGTCTACTTATCACGGACGTGATGCCTATATGCATGATCATGCCTAGATATTCTCATAACTATGCTCAATTCTGTCAATTACTCAATAGTAATTTGTTCACCCACCGTAGAATACTTATGCTCTTGAGAGAAGCCACTAGTGAAACCTATGGCCCCCGGGTCTATTCTCATCATATCAATCTCCATCACTTTAATCTTGCTTTGCTTTTTACTTTGCCTTTTACTTTTCACTTTGCATCTGTATACCAAAAATACCAAAAAAATATTATATCTATCACATCTCACTCTCGTAACTGACCTGAAGGGATTGACAACCCCTAATCGCGTTGGTTGCGAGTAGCTATTGTTTTGTGCAGGTACGAGGGACTTGAGTGTGGCCTCCTACTGGATTGATACCTTGCTTCTCAAAAACTGAGGGAAATACTTATGCTACTCGGCTACATCATCCTTTCCTCTTCGGGGAAATCCAACGCAAGCTCAAGAGGTAGCAACTGCCTCCATCCATAAGGACTCGAGTGAGGTGAAATCCGTCGATGATTGGGTCTAGGACCAGTGTGGCGAATCCGCCATGACGGATACTAGTGGGGTGGTCCCTGTGGTCGAAGGTGATCGGACAGGAGGACAATGGGTTGAACTTTGGGGCGACTGGCTCCAATGCATATACGTCCCTGAGTTTACGGTTCCGCTCCCTCTTGGGGATGTGGGTTGCGTATATCATGTTCACCGTCCGCACTTGTGGGGGGAACCTCTTCTGTCCTCCGGTGTTCGGCTGCCGGGGCTCCTCTTCGTCATTGCTGTGTGACCCCTTATCTTTGTCTTCGGCAATTAACTTGCCGGTCTACTTGAACACCCAACAATCCCTGTTAGTGTGGTTGGCTGGCTTGTCGAGGGTACCGTGTATTTGACACAAGCGATCGAGTATACGGTCCAAACTGGACGGGCCCGGAGTGCTTCTTTTGAATGGCTTTTTTCCGTTGACCGGGTTTAGAGCCTTTGAATCCGGCATTGACTGCCGTATCCTCGGTATTGTCGCTGTTAATGCGGCGCTTATGTTTGTTGCGACGTGACCTGCTATTGCCGTCCTTGGTATCCGAAGTACCATGGTTCTTTGATATGTTATTACTGCGAGCCAGCCAGCTGTCTTCTCCCGCACAAAAGCGGGTCATGAGTGTCGTGAGGGCTATCATAGATTTCGGCTTTTCCTGACCAAGGTGCCGGGCTAGCCACTCATCGCAGATGTTGTGTTTGAAAGCTGCTAGGGCCTCTGCATCTGGACAGTCGACGATTTGATTTTTCTTTGTTAGGAACCGAGTCTAGAATTGCCTGGCCGATTCTTCTGGCTGCTGAATTATGTGGCTCAAGTCATCGGCATCTGGTGGTCGCACATAAGTGCCCTAAAAGTTGTCGAGGAATGCGGCCTCTAGATCTTCCCAACAGCTAATGGACTCTGCTCGCAAGCTGTTAAGCCAATGCCGCGCTGGTCCTTTGAGATTTAGTGGGAGGTATTTGATGGCGTGTAAGTCATCACCGCGGGCCATGTGGATGTGGAGGAGGAAATCCTCGATCCATACCGTAGGATCTGTTGTGATGTCGTATGATTCAATATTTATGGGTTTGAAACCCTCTGGGATTTGATGATCCATTACTTCGTTTGTGAAGTATATGGGGTGTATGGCGCCTCTGTATTGGGCTATATCGCGATGTAGCTCAAATGGGTCTTGCCCGCTGTGTTCGGCCCGGCCAGATTTACTTTTACTGTATCCGGCATGACGTTTATCGTCTCGGATAGTGGCGCGCCCTCGTGATCCATAGATCGATCTTGCGTGCTTTGCTTTGTCCTCCAATACGTCTCGTAGGTCTGGCGTATTTCCCCATGCCCTTTTACTTGAATGATGTCGGGGCGCGGGCTGAGTTTTTGGCTGGAATGCCTCTCTATCGCGGCCACGAGGTGGTCGGTCAGCCGCGTCATACGCCTCTTCCTCCAGTCGGGGTAACAACCTGCATTTTGGGTAACTCTTGGAGGGGTGTTCGAGTTCATATTCCTCGGCCGCGAGGACTTCAGTCCATCTGTCAGCTAGCAGATCTTGATCAGCTTAAAGCCGTTGCTGCTTTTTCTTAAGGCTATTTGCCGTGGCTATAAGTCGGCACTTGAAGCGCTCTTGTTCGACGGGATCCTCTAGCACGACGAATTCGGCATCGTCGAGGCTTGCCTCATCTTCGGAGGGGGCATGTAATTATCATCCTCCGCCTCTCCATCTGCCGCTCTCTCTGGAGGGCTAGCTCCTCCATCCTCCTGCTCTAAATCTTGCTGGAGGGGATTGTTGCCATCTTTGGCACTATCCGGAGTGTTATTATCTCCTGTGCCGGTATCAACACTTTTGCTTTGGCGGGACTTAGAGCTGCGCCGCTGACGTCGAGCTTGGGTTGCTTCTTGGAGGGTCATCCTCCGCTGTCTCGTCGCCATTACCTTCTTTGGGTGTGTCCACCATGTATATATCGTATGATGAGGTGGCTGTCCAATGCCCTGTGGGTAGTGGTTCCTCTTCGTCTCCCGCATCGTTGTCCATACCGTCGATGTCTTCGGAGTCGAAGTCGAGCATGTCGGTTAAGTCGTCGACAGTGGCTACTAAGTGGGTGGTGGGTGGGCAACGAATTTCTTCGTCATCCGCATCCCAATCCTGCAGGACATAGTTTGGCCAGGATCCTCCTGACAAGGAGAGAGACCTTAATGAGTTCAGTATGTCGCCAAAGGGCGAGTGCTAAAAAATATCCGCAGAGGTAAACTCCATGATCAGCGCCCAATCGGATTCGCTAGGAACGGGCGCAGGCGGTTCGGAGTCCGTGGCAGGAGAAGGATCCGGCAGTCTGACAACACGACTCTCATGCAGGGTAAGGTCGATGTTCGGCTCGATCGCCGCTGAAGGTAAGGCCTCCGTGGCGGGGTCTATCCACCCGTCCATGGACGGCCCAACTGGCTCTGAATTGAGGGTCTAAGCGGCTGCCGGTGCGATCTCTCGGACGTTGCCTGATGGTAGAACTAAATCGTACTCATCATGATCGCGTGATGCACAAGGCAGAGGCTCGAATCCGCCGAAGATCAAGTCTCCGCGGATGTCGGCCGTGTAGTTTAAGCTTCCAAACCTGACCTGGTGGCCAGGGGCGTAACCTTCGATCTGCTCCAGATGGCGAAGCGAGTCGGCCCGCAGTGCGAAGCCGCCGAATACAAAAATCTGTCCGAGGAGAAAAGTCTCACCCTGGACCGCATCGCTAACGATGACCAAAGGAGCCATCAAGCCTAACGGCGACGACACAGAGGAACTCTCAATGAAAGCACCAATGTCGGTGTCAAAACCGGTGGATCTCGGGTAGGGGGTCCCGAACTGTGCGTCTAAGGCAGATGGTAACAGGAGGCAGGGGACACGATGTTTTACCCAGGTTCGGGCCCTCTTGATGGAGGTAAAACCCTACGTCCTGCTTGATTTATTCTTGATGATATGAGTATTACAAGAGTTGATCTACCACGAGATCGGAGAGGCTAAACCCTAGAAGCTAGCCTATGGTATGATTGTATGTTATTGTGTCCTACAGACTAAAACCCTCCGGTTTATATAGACGCCGGAGGGGGCTAGGGTTACACAAGGTCGGTTACAAAGGAGGAGATATCCATATCCATACTGCCTAGCTTGCCTTCCACGCCAAGTAGAGTACCACCCGGACACGAGACGAAGTATTCAATCTTGTATCTTCATAGTCCAACAGTTCGGCCACAGGATATAGTCCGACTGTTCGAAGACCCCTAATCCTGGACTCCCTCAGTGTGGCTACCATGAATGAGGTAATCTCGATCTTGAAGCTGGAAATTATGCAATTAGTTGCACGCATTATGCAAGCAACCCAAGAATTGGTGGAAGTAAGAATGTTGCATTTGAAGACGGAGGAGGTCCTGCTGCTTCTGCTATCTGAAGCCCAGGGTAATCAGAGTTCTGCTTTAGATAGCAGTTGAAATTGTCATTAGATTATTGTACTTGCATGTTGTGTCATGTCTCTGAATGGATTATGTTGTAAGCCCCACTAAGTTGCCCATGTGTTGTAATGATCCGAATTTTTTAGGCGAGGTAATCCTCAGTACTTGTATGATTGACATAAGGTGAACTGTTTTTTGTGTGAGCATATTGTATTGGATGAAATAACTGTTTGACTCAAAATGTATCCAACCTACTGAATTCGAAGATCACGACATTTCTAAATCATAATCATATATAAAGGTGGAATAAATCTTTGTTGTGGTTTTGAAGAAATAAATAACAAAACATAGAATTATCTGTGGATATTCGTAATAGAATACAAATTGGATTGGGATTTAGTTGCCAGGGCCCAGGGCAAGCGTGAATGCTAATTCTCCCAAGTTTTGAATAAAGCGGCTAAACACCCACTATCATTTGTGGGCTGCCCGAAGCAAGTGTTTGCGAGATGGAAATTACGGTCTATCCTTGACACTTGACATCCTTATCGACCGGATTTACACTGTTGTCGATAGGGGTAGACTAGTGACTTCAATCAGACGTGACACGACGGCCTCTGAGCCCATTCAGACATGGTGGGCACCAAACGTGGGCGGCAAAACACATTTGATTCAAGCTCGTCTGAAAGACATGTGTCTCTCCCTCCATTTCCCCATTCATCCACGGTGGGTGGCAAAACAAACTCTCCTCGTATGAAATCGATGTAGGCTAATATTTTAAATAGGGGCAGATGTGTAACTTTCCTCAGATGTGACACAACCGCCCTACCTGTCAGCCCCATTCATACACCGTAGGCGCCAACCGTGGGCAGCAAAACACCCTCTCCTCGCTCGAAATCATAACCGGCAAATATTTGGGAGATGCGAGATTACCGTCCTATCTCCAATCGATGTGATGTCCGAAATTTTAAACGAGGGATAAGTTTGTAACTTTCCCACATTTCAGACAAGCGCGTCCCAAAGTTTGAGATCCCCCTCCCCCTCCATTTCCCCATTCATACACCGTCGGCACCACGACAACCTCACCTCTGCGGCCAGCCTCCTCCGTCCGCCACCCCATCCTCCACCTTGCCGGAGCCGCTACCCCTACACCGTCGTCCACTGCAAGAGTTGGATGTCTCTCATCCACGGCGTCGGACCAGGATCCTTTCATCGTGTCGTCTCGCTTCATCAGCGTCGTCGTCCATTTTGCCGTTGCCGCTCCTACAACCGCCTCGTCCACGGCAACATGATTTATCCCCCAACCCGGCCGTCTGCCATCTAAAGTCTTCTTCTCCGCCGCCGACAGCCATCGCACCCGCAGCACCCCCAATGTATCAGCAGGGGCCTACACGGTGTCGCAAGAGAGGTGGTACTCTTCAATATGTGCTTAAGTTATTGATATCACCTGAAAATAGATCTTAAATTGTTTACTATACTTTTCTTGTCCGTACCAAATCGTAGTGGTTAGTTGAATGCAAACATTGGTTGCGAAGTAGCTTTGTCCGGTTTGCACCTTCAGATCCGCCATGTCACGGTCACTATACTCGTAAAGCTTATGGTTTCCCCCCTTTATATTCACTACCATCATCGTAGGTGCTTTACTGCTTCGTGTCGTGGTAGCACTGCTCCTCAAGACCTCAACCCATCAAGCCAAACAACCTGCCACTCAGAATTCCAAAGCTTACGTGTTGAAATATGAATCTGATATGATGCTCATATTACTAAAATAGAGAATGTTTAATTGGTCACCTAATGTTCCTATATTTGTTTCGAAAAGCATGTGCGCCACCCACTGGTCCAGCTAGTTCCACTTTCCTGATTTTACTCTTGATGCTTAGGGTTTTCCCCTTTTATCTACTCTACTATGATCTGCGTAGGTGCTTTCTGTCATACTAGCATTACTCCACCCTTCAAGCTAAACAACACAACACTCAAAATTCCAAAGCTTAGTTGTCCAAATATGATTGTGATATGATACTGATATTAGTTAACAGACACATTTAATTGGTTAGCTAAAGGTCCCACTTGAGTTTCCAAATGCATGTCGCGACATATAGAGATACATCAGAATTGCATTTCTTTGTCACTTGTTGACTATACTTTCTTTTCCATACCAAATCTTAGTTGTTATTTCAAAGAAAATATCGGTTGCTAACTACGCTTTGCACGGTTTGCAGCTTGAGATCTGCCATCCCACTGCCACGGTCAACACTATACTCATCATGCTTACGGTTTCCCCATTTTATGATGACCACGATCAGCCTACGTGGTTCATGTTGTAATAGCACTACTCGACCCATCGAGCTAAACAAGATTAGTTGTACAAATTTAAATCTGATATTATGCTGATATTAGTAAACTGAGAGATGTTTAATTGGTCAGCTAAATGTTCCTACTTTAGTTTCGAAATGCATGTGATCCACATATGGAGAGACCGGAAGGAATAGTATTTCTCTGTGCGCTCTAATTCATCATGGGTGGCCAACCGACATTGTATAGAAAGACTTGTAATATCTTCAATCTGCTTGCTCTTCTGCTCTTCTTTAAGATGATCCTCTTCTCTTGCGGTCGACTGGAAAGGTCGAGTTATTCTCCCTTAGTATATTTTGAATCTGTCAGGTCAGGTCGACTTGTTCTTCTTTACTATATGTTGAAGCTGTCATCTGCGAAGTATCATCACTTCTGGAGCTCTAATAGTTTGAGTAGTAGGGCACATTATATTAATGCACACACCAAATTACAGCATGCATGGCACCTCTTATAAGAATTGCAGAGATAGCACAAAGGGGTTTACAGGGAGGAAGTATTGGATTAGAATAACTTCTGTATTACAAAGATAATCTCACTTGTTTTTATGTTTTCATGCATGTCAGGTATTGAACATTATCAAAATGAATATGAGAATGGACGCATGAGAGGAATATTGCGGAACAATCCACTGGCTAACAAACTTGGCATGGTGGAGGATGGCCTATCTTATTCACCCATCAAGGTGCATGCTCTAACTTGGCAAGGTTGTATTGGTCGCACATATTTTGCATCTGACCTCTTGTATTACTTCTACTTTGTTACACCATCTGCTTAGTTTAAGCATCATATATGAGTATATGCCATACCTATCCATTTTCTGTACCTATTCCATGTGTCGTCATACTATGTTTTTCCAGTCAAATGTTGTTCTTTTGTAATAGATGTCCAAAAGGAAGAGGGTGATTGCAGATCCTCAAGGAGTACAAACTAGGTATTTGTAAAAGGTAGTGATACCTGTTAAATCAGATAGATCAGCCGCCACAGAAAACACAGGCCCAACTGTAACAGACTTTACCCCTACTCCAGTGGCCAAACCCCTATTAGAACTGCTGACAACCCAGCGTCAGGTACTGTCTATGATATCAATTCAAAATTTGAACTCCTAAATTTCTGCATGTGCCTTACCTTCTCTCTTGTATGAAAACTAATTTCAGATGAATCTCCTTCTCAAAGGATCGTAGGATCTCACGACAATACTGGGCTCTGCATTGCTCTTGTCAGTACCTCTTGCCCTTTGTCAGCATACTTACACTCATTGCTGTTTGATTATGTAGCATCACAGAAAATGTTCGCTTCTTTATCCTCCCTTTGCTTGAAATTATAAGATCTATATTTACTCTTAGATAAATGTAGAATTAACACAATGGTTATGAAGTTTTGGATTGCTCATGTAAGTACCTATTGTCATGTCCTCCCTATGTATCGAATTAATTGTTGATCAATTGGATGTATTTAGAACATAATAGTGCTAGATACATCCATTTGAGTGACAACTAATAATGGACGGTGGTGGTATTACTGTACATGCACCACGAGATAGTTGATTGTCTAAAATTACTCTGCATCTTATCTGCCCTGCCCTCCACTTTCTCCAAATTATCATTCTACATTTACTCTTACCAAAATGTTGAATAAAGCCAATGCCACTGCACACGTTGTTGTCTGCATTCCTCTTGTCAGTACCTTTTGCCTTGTAACGCTGTACTTAATTAATTGCTATTTGATTATGTATCATCAGTCTGCACCTGAGCTTCATTATCCTCTATTTCTTCCAATATTATTTGATCTATATTTACTCTTTGCAAAAAGTAGAATAATGGCAACGCTTATAAAGAATTTTATTTGGGGAATTAATTGAATTATCTTTCCATCAACATGGAGAAGGGCTTTGTCCAGCCCGTGTTAACATATGTAATGTAAGTTCATCCTTCTCAAGCCTTCAAACTTTGTTATAGTATAGATTTGGATAGGCATCATTTCCTCCACTGATGTTTACATCTTATTGGATGTTTGCAACAACTACCAGTTTTAAATTGTAGTTGTAAAAACATGTTCCTTATGTAGAACAGATCCATTTATTTGCTTATATAATTGTGAAACCTGTTACATGTCTCCTTGTTTCTCTTTCGGAGTCGTATCTCTTATGCCAGGCAGAACTTTAGGAAAGATAGTGAGCCAAACCATCTTGAGGACAGCGAGATGACCCCAAGGTCCTATCTTGATGAAGACAGTGAGTTGAAGCTACTCACCAGCAGGTGTGAGACAACCTCTGTGTAGTCGCTGCCTCAATCAGTTCGACTTCTTCAGTCTCAACTTAAAGCGGAAAGGCTTGCTTCAGCTCAGCTCCGACTTGAAGTCAAAGATGTAATGAAGATGTTAGGGGAATGCCTTGCGCACTATGGTGCCATACAGCTAGGGATGAAGCATCTATCGTTGACACAACTGAGGTCTCATCAGCTTGTTCGGCTGCTTGCGGGGCCCGAGCTTCCCAAGTCTAGTGCCTTCTGAAGTTCTCTCAATTTTTTATATTCTTTTGTTGGCGCGTTTATATGCACTAGTGTCGACCTTTGATGCCCAGTGTATGTAATCCGCGGTCATGTTGCGCTTTATTATCGCCGGTAGTGAACTTTGATTCCCAGTGGATGCAATATGTTGTAATTTATTTGTTGTATAGTCTAGGTTTATTCTTTGGTCGGTATGCTATAATTTAGGCCGGAAGGTTCAGTGGATCTCAGTGTTGTCGGTCTTCAGGCCGGCCCGTTACTCATATGGGCCAAAACATGGGCCTATAATCATCTTGGGCCATTAGCAGGTCTAAACCTATAGTAGTTTCCCGCCTTTAACAGGCCATGGGTTACATATTTACTGTAGTGACACTGGGCTTCCTACGGGCCGTAGAAATAATGGGCCTTCTATGGGACATAGAAACAATGGGCCTTCTACGGGCTGTACCATCAATGGGCCTTAGACGGGCCGTATGATCGATTAGCCAAACATGGGCCAAAAACAGACCGCATTATGGTCGTAAACGGGTTAGAGTTGGAGTCATCCGTTCATGGGCCGACCATAACAGGCCGTCGTTAATAGGCCATGTTTGATGACGATATGAAAACGACCCAACGTATTAATGGGCCACAAACGGGCCGACTGTAACCACGGGCTGAATTTGGCCCACAAGCAGAAAATGGCAGTAACGGGCCGTAAGTAACCGAATGCTGGAAACGAGCCCAAGAATAAATGGGCCCTGAGAAGGCCGAAAGATAACATGCGTTGCAAACGGCCAATGGATTAATGGGCCGTTAATGGGTATAAAGTGATACACTATTCAGTACGGGCCAGTTTCACCATGGGCCATTAATGGGCCAAGAGTTACAAAGGGCCTCATATGGGCCGAAAGAAGTCATGGGCCATACATGGGCCGGAACTCAAAATGGGCTAGAATCATATTGGACAGCCCAGATGATGCTACTGGGCCTAATTTGGATAGGTCATAACGGGCCCTGGGTTAGCGGGCTGTAAATGGGCTATATGCGAACAGGCCGTTAACAGGCTTTCCATGGGCCGACCCACCACCTTTTGACCAAGTCAAACGGGCCGACCTTTTCACAGGAATGGGCCTTTGTTCGGCCGTGCCACGTGTTGACGTATCATAGGCGCCTTCGGTCCAATGAGTGGATGACATCTGTCCCAACGGTGAGCCGACACGTGTTTCCTCCAGCCAATGATGATTTTACACGTGGAAAATCCCCATTGGTCGGGGCTGTTAGCGGGTTATCGGATCCAAAACCGGACCCGATAGCATAACGACATTCCGTTACGATGGATGCCACGTGTCGGTCACCCTTGACGAAAGCACTTCTGTGACGCGTGATTTATCGTCATGGAAGTGGACACTTCTGTGATGATAATTTTGGTAATGTCATGTAACACTTCTACGACAGCACATGTATGACTATCTTGATTCTGTCATAAAATTGTCATGGATGTACATGCATGACAGAAAACGTGAACTACTGTGACAAACACGTATCATCACGGAAGTGTATTTTTTTGTAGTGATCGCTGTCGTTGCCATACATATACACAGTGCTAGGCTGATAGGCAATCGGATCACTGTCGCCTGCCATTGATAGTCAAGGCGTGGCTTGGATGAGACACCGGCTGGCCGGCGTCAAGCTCGGACAGCAAAACATGTCACACTCGTGGTCAGTCACCGGCCGTCGCATTCTCGCATTACAGGGTCAGAGCGGCTTGTTGCGCGCACGCTACAGGCTCCAAAAATTAATTCCAGGCCGGCTCATTTAGTAAGTGGGGTGTCGTTTGCGCGAGCACCATCGATCCACAAATATCATTGGTTTGATCGGGTCAATTATGTACTAGTAGTAGGTGGGGAAAGAACAAGTGGACGCGGGTAGCTGATGATGGGGTCAAGGGGAATATAATGAACGTGGACACTGCGACGGTGTGGGGGAGGGCCAGCCTGGCCGTCTACGTGGACGCGTTTCGATCCGGTGGCCTGTGGCACGGGATCTGACGGTGAGTGACCCGGCTAGTACGTTCGTGTGGTGCTAGCAGTTGCATTGCGTGCGTGCATTGAGCATAGCTCGACATAACCAAGGTATAGTTCCCTATATTGTCTAGTGGTTCGTGTTGGCAAGCGACACGGAGAGATTGACAGAAGCTGCAGATTCTCCTAGGCTAGCTAGTGATGGTGAGAGGCCATGCTTAATTAGGACGGAGGAGGACAGTGGGTTCCCCTTGTAGGAAGGCGCATCCATGTACTACTGTACTTAGGCCAACTCCACCGACCTTAAACGGACGTCCGGTTTGGCCGGATTTTGTCCTTTTGGGACGGAAATGGGTTTGCTCATGTCCGTCTCTGTCCATTAGGTCATGGGTTGATAACCCACAAGTATAGGGGATCGCAACAGTTTTCGAGGGTAGAGTATTCAACCCAAATTTATTGATTCGACACAAGGGGAGCCAAAGAATATTCTCAAGTATTAGCAGTTGAGTTATCAATTCAACCACACCTGGAAACTTAATATCTGCAGCAAAGTATTTAATAACAAAGTAATATGATAGTAGTGGTAACGATGGCAAAAGGTAGCGGTAGCAAAAGTAATATTTTTGGGTTTTGTAGTGATTGTAACAGTAGCAGCGGAAAAGTAAATAAGCGAAGAACAATATATGGAAAGATCGTAGGCATTGGATCAGTGATGGAGAATTATGCCCGATGCGATCGATCATGTAACATTCATAACCTAGGGTGACACAGAACTAGCTCAAGTTCATCAATGTAATGTAGGCATGTATTCCGAATATAGTCATACGTGCTTATGGAAAAGAACTTGCATGACATGTTTTGTCCTACCCTCCCGTGGCAGCGAGGTCCTATGTCACACCTTGCATTTTGTAACTCTTCATTTGCATTATTAAAGCATGAAAATTTGGACCAACAAAAACTTTTGCATTATTTGGATTTTATTTGGAGTTGGTTTTCTCTCTATGCTTTTCAAGTGCTCTTTAAAGTCAACACAACTCCACCTCCTAAACTTAATCTTCTTGCCCCAAACTTCTGCCCAATGATCATGCCATGTGTATAGTACAATATAGTATTTTCTTACAAAAATAATTTGGCCAAATAGTATTTTCAAAAATTAGTTTTCCAAGAACCCCTGGATTGAGGTTTGCACTGCAAGTACCTGATTTGGGGTATGAAAAATATTTCAAAAGGTATATTTGAAACCTATTAGATATAGGATTCCCATAAACCCCAAAGATATAATTTTAAAAGTTATTTTCCTATTTTATTTAAAGGCTTTTTCTTAAGGCCAGAAATGGTCTTTAATAGGTTAAAATTATTTTAATGTTTTAAAAATATTTGAGAAAATTTAGGGAAACTCAGTGGACATATATTTCCCATATATAAGAGTTTCAACACATGGTCATGTTCAAAATATTGGACAAAACCTCCCAAAACCATTTCTGCTCATTTCAAGGATTTGAAATATTTCTACAGGAAATATTTTCATAAAAATCCAAGAAAAATCCAGCAAGTCACAAATGCATATTCTGATGATCTTGCAAAGCCTCACTTTAATCAAGGTCATTTTGGTCCACCAAAATGCCCCATAACCCTTTCTGTTCAGAACCAAATCTGAGCAAGTTTGTACTACCAACTTTCTCTCCTTGACCCCAACTGTTGTGAGCATGTTCATATGACCAAATGATGACACTACACCAAGTGGTGCATCAAGGAGAATGGTTTTGCATGACTAGATCTACACAAACCCCTTTCTGTTGATTTCTAGGGTTTACCAAAGTTACATTGGCCACTTTGCCCAAATGAGCTCAAATTTGGTGGAACACCCTAATTATATGTGTCATTTCACCCTGTAGAGCCTCATGGCAATTGGAAATCATTTGCTTACCCAAACCATTATCAAACACCTTCTGACATTTTGCAAAAACCTCTGTTTTGACCCCTTCCACTATTCTTGGTAAGCTCAACTTTTTACCAGAGCTTAATCTAGTCACCTTATACCTCCATTAGCAATGGCAAGACCTCAGATCAATTATTTGGGGTGAAACCCTCACTTTCTCTCTCTGGACAGCCCATTTTCACTCTTCTTCTTCCTCTCTCCTCACCCCATTGGCCATCCATGGCATCCAATGCTCCCTCCCCTTTCTTTACTCCTCCCTAGAGCTACTAGAAATGCTTGGCCGTGCCCACTTTGCCAAAAAAAAATGGCATGCCGGCCATTTGCACGCTCTGGAGCGCGCTACAGTGCGCTCCCGCACTGTAGCCGCCCCCTGCCAAGCACCTCCGGCCACCTCGACTCTCCCCCTCGTGTCCCTCGAGGTCACCTCGACGTCCGCAACACGCTACGCTGTCGCCCCCCTCCACTCTCCTCCCCGCGCCTCCGCGCTAGCGAACTGAGGCCGCCCGAGCGCGCCAATGGTGTGGCTCACACGCGCGCGCCTCTGGCCCCCCTGCTCCCTCCCTCTCTTCTTTCCCTCGCTCTGGACCGAACCCACGAGCACCCCAGACACACTCAAACAGGCCCCCGTGACCAGTGACGACGGAAATGAGCTCGCCGGCGCACAAGTCCACGGTGGACCATCGCGCGGCTATATAAGCCCACCCCGGGCCGTTCCAGTGGCATACGCCTCCTCCTCACACCCCCAGGAACGCGCCCGCACCACCCAATCAACCCCGGAGAGCTTCTATGCTCGGGATCGACCGGAGCTCCGCCGCCTCAGTCGACCGTTGATCTTGCGGTACAGCCCCTCTCCGCCCCCGCTCTTGCTCGATCTGGAACCACCAGACCTCAGTGACCCATTCCCCTCTTTCTCCCGCTCCTATTGCAGCTCGGAACGAGCTAACCAAGCACCTCCCGAAGCTCCTCCGCCGTGCCCCCTCGTCGCCGGCGAACTAGGCCACCCCGGCGGCCAACTCCGGCACCACCCGAACAGTGACACGACAAGGAGTCCGGCGGTGCCACCCGCTCACCTTGCCATGCCCGGAAACATCGCCGGTGAGCTCGCCCCCTCTCTGGCCAGAGGTTGAAGACGACGGCCGTGGGGCCCGTCAGTCAGCCTCACATACTGACAGGTGGGCCCCACCCATCAGGTTTAAAATGCACGCGCGCGCACCGGTTCGTTGCGTCAGCTGAAGGCGTACTTTGCCTTTACGCCTTCGACGTGGCAGCCTCGCGTGGGCTGAATCCCCTCTGGGCCTGCTGCACTGTGGCCCTTCTGGCCCAGTTGCATAGTGCTGCTTCCCCTTTTTCTTTTTCTGAATCTTGCAAATATTCCACAGGATAAAATATATGTCCAAATAAATTAATTCCAATTCTTAAATTCCCAAAATATTGCAACCTATTTAATGGTGCAACTTTCATTCAAATCCAACAAACTTTTCTTCACTGTAAATATTTAAATGTGATTTTAAGCATTTAAATATGCCTTTGTAAATCCATTTCTCCTATCCTGCTACTCCAAAACCAAAGCTAGGAATTTTTCCCTTCTTAGTTTTCAACCTAGTATTTTACAAAAATGAGTTGACATTTTTCTGAGCACTTTGGTTTTTCTGTTTTATTATTGCCTTATTTTCTCATTAATATTTTGCGATGATAGATTGCGTCGCTGACGAAGGAGTTGGACCAGAAGACTTTGAAGACCCAGAAGACCTTGTTGTGCCAGGCAAGCAGCACTTTGACCATGTCTATGAAACCCTTTTTATGCATTTCATATGGCACTTTATTATTGTTCCATCGGAATCATGATGAGAGGGTAGCCACTTTGGTGGGTTGTCTTCATTTCCTCCTTGATGATACTTGCATTGTGCATGACCCTATCTCCTTATGAGGGTTATGCCGGTGGGAGTAGATAGGATGCTAAGTAGTTCTATGCTAAAGGGACGGGAGTATGCATGGTGATGGAGACAAGTACTTACAAAAGACTTTTCGAAAACCCCGTCGGGTGCCACTTATGCCCAAGGGAGACAATGAGCTAGGTAACCACTTGATGACGAAGTGGTGTACCGAGGCAAGTGCGTGCGTTGTTTTTGAAAACGGATTAGATTTAAGATTTGTCGACTGTCCCAACCTTACATGCGCAACCACTCTACCCTTGTATGGGAAAGGGCATTATTGATTACCTAGGACGATACTAGCTTGGAGCCCGCATTAATAGTGACGGGGGAGAGTTGGTGCTCTCTCTCGGGATGGGGTTGTGCCAGGTAGGGCGGCCATGACTGTTTTCACAGGGCACCAGATACACCGTTGTGTCCCCTCTCAGATGTTACAATCTCGAGTGAGTCTCGTATGATGTACATCGTGAGGATACAGAACAACGAGTGGACTCCTTGTTAGTGTCGTCTAGGGAAAGATAGTGATCGGGTGCTTACCCCGAGTACTTGAGGTACCGCGGGTCGTGGATGACACGGAAGTTCCCCGGATCTTGTGGGTAAAGTGTGCAACCTCTGCAAAGTGTAAAACTATTCGAATAGCCGTGTCCACGATCAAGGACAGTTGGGCGGTGCTGCTTAAACTACGTCCATATGTTTTCAAACCAGTGTGAGTGTTTGGATAAGTGGGAAGAACCACTCGGGTCATGTCAAAGGACTTGACATGATTGAGTTGGGTTGGTGCCCACTCTTTTTATGTTGATATCTATAATCTGTCCTCATGGTTACTTGAATTTCTCCTGATGCATGTCTTACAAGTTGTTGAACATGTCATTGCACTCAAAAACTAGCTTTCCGCAAAATTTACCTATATCATGCATTGTTGTACCTTGAACCAAAACATGGGTTGCTTGCGAGTACATTCAAAGTACTCATTGGCTTGCCACTGGTTATTTAATTGGCTAGGCATGGAAGAACAGGAGTTCAAAGAAGAGTTCTTTGAAGACGAACATGCGAACTAGGACGTTTCCCAGTCAGAATGCCTGTAGGGTTAAGGCAAATGGCATGGGTTCTACTTATCGACGAAGATTTCTGCTGCTTGTGTTTCATTTGATGTTCAGCCCTTAGGGCTTTATCTATGTAAGACTTGACCATAATGGTCATAATTTGTGTAAGACGGTATGTATGGATGTAAGACTCTTGTTATTCAGCTTCTGTGTGTTCAGTGAGCATTGATCTCTGGGATCACTGTACACATGCATTCGGTGATCTCGACTTATGAGTCAGGGTCCCAACAGAGCTGGTATCAGAGCCATCCTGACTGTAGGAAGCCTTAGTTAGCATGTGCGTTAGTTAGCTTGAGACCATCTAAACTTCTCTTCTTTTCTAAAGCTTACCCAACCCAAGATATAATTCCCTTATTAACCTCTCCCATTCAACCTTTGTAGATGGCTGACGTACCTGAAGACTTCCTGGCCACAGGATTTCCCGTGCTTCTCGAGGATAGCCTCAAGAAGTGCTAGTTTCACCGATCCCCCATTTTCACCTACCATGAGCATTCGATCAATGACACCGAGATGGAGTATCATGTGGAAGTGATCATGAAGGCCAATGACTCTCCAACAAGCTGGTTTTTCGAGGGACCCCAGATGGCAACACTAGTCCTTGCCGTCGAGACGGCAACCCTCAAGGCACTCACCCGCCTCCGAGACCTTCTTCCAGAGATGGCAGACGAGTTGGCAACCCGTTTCTTGCCTTATCAAAAGGAAGGTGAGGATGAGAGCAGTGCACCAGCTCCACCATTAGAAGAAGGACTTCCACTCCGATTCCAGACCTACTTCAGCCTTTGTGCCGATAGTTTGGCACAACGCTTGGCCTCTGAATCAATGGAACTCCAAAAGGAACTTCATGAGACCAAGGCACTTCTTCTTCAAGCACAAGGGAAGAAGGATAGGATCAAGAAGGAAGGTGCTCCCCCTGGACAACCCGCAATCGCATACAGAGGCGGAAGACCCCCAAAGGATGGAGAACCACCACAGCAACACCGCATGAGTGCAAAGGAATACCGCAAGCTCTTCGCACCACCGGCGAAGCAACGCCATGTTGAGCTCCTCCACTCCCCCACCCCTTCAAGTGAAGAGGGAAGTCAGGCCACCGATGACGAGGAGGAAGACCCAGAAGAGCCAGACTACACGACCGAGCATTCCACCACTTAGGCACCATTCGCAACCCGGATATGCCTGTTAGTAACCCCTACGGTAGCATAGATCGTGTACCCCTATGCGAAGTCGAGTCCTTGTAATGGTTCATATGAAACCATGTAGTATTGTGTTTGCTTTTGATGTGTTTGATGGACGTCGTACTTCCTTCGGGAACTTGTAAGCGACTACATCACCCATTTGGATTTTAATGAATGTGTTTGGCCTTTTGGCCCTTGCATGAAATAATTAGTGTCTTACCAACCCCCTTACTAGGCATCCGATCTATATTGCTTTCCCCATCTTTCCCAATCATGAGACCTTGACCGCTCCAACAGGATGCCTGTTGTAACTCGTACTGGTACCTCTACCCAGCAGCTAGAAGCCGGAGAAGGGGCCAGTCAAGACCAAACCCAAGGACAAGCTCCACCACCGCCACCACCTCCAAGCATGGACATGGCTCAGCTTCTCCAAGCCTTCCGAGAGGAACGCCAAGCCAACACTGCAGCCCTCCAGATGATCGCTCAAGTTGTCAACCGCCAGCCGGCGGGAAACGGCAATGCACGTTCCACGCTGGTGGAGTTCAAGAAGCATGCACCACCCACCTTCATCGAGACTGTTGAACCCCTGGATGCAGACGACTGGGTCCGCACCATTGAGGATCTGCTGGAACTAGTCGGATGCACTGAGGACCATGAGAAGGTGGCATATGCTGCTCACTGTCTCGGGGGAACTGCTAGAGCTTGGTGGGATGGATTCAAGGCCATGCATGCTGAGCAAAACATCACTTGGAATAACTTCAAGGCAGAATTCCAGAAGGCCCACATTCCTTCCGGAATCATGGCCATCAAGAAGCGTGAGTTCCGAGCCCTAAAGCAAGGTAGCAACAGTGTCAAGGAGTACATGCAGAAGTTCAGTGTTCTCTCAAGGTATGCCCCTGAAGATGTCAGCACTGATGCTGCCAAAAGGGAGCGCTTCATGGAAGGCCTTAACCAGACTCTGCAGTACTCGCTTGTTGTGTGTGACTGCCCGACCTTTCCTGATCTGGTGAACAAGGCACTCATGCTTGAGGACAAACGACGTGCTTTGGATGACACCCATAAGCGCAAGATGATCAGCAAGGGTAGCTCCAGCAACCAGAAGCCTCGCCCGTGGCAGCCAGCCCCGGTCAGGCCAACCTATCAGCAGCCAAGAGCTCCTGCACCCCGCACCAACTATCCACCTCAGCAGTACTCCAACCCCAGGCCAGCTTACAACAACCCCAATAACAATGCCGGCAAGAGCAGCAACCCCAATCAAGTCACTTGCTTCGGACGTAGTCAGGCAGGACACTACTCCAAGAATTGCCCCAACAAGAAGCCCGACGCCCCGCGCCCCAATGCGCAGAACCCAGGACAAGGCCGTGGAATGCCGCCAAGGAACCAAGCTCCCCGCAACCTTCCCAACAATCGGAAGGGTCGTGTGAATCATGTCACTGCAGAAGAAGCCCAGGGAGACCCGGATGTCGTGCTGGGTACGTTCCTTGTCAACTCAGCACCTGCAAGTGTCTTGTTTGATTCTAGAGCCACGCATTCATTTTTCACCCAAAAGTTTGCATTAAAAAGTGGCATGAGCCCTACACCCCTGAATAACCCTATGGTGGTACAAACCCCCGGAGCAGAGATGAGAGCCAAGATAGGATATAAAGGAGTCGGGATTGTCATTAATGGGGTAGACTTCCTAGCAGACCTTATCATCTTAAGATCGCAAGGCTTGGATGTGATCTTAGGAATGGTTGGCTCATCAAGCACCAAGGCTTGCTAGATTGTGCCAACCGGACTGTCACTGTAACCAATGACCAAGGAGTCGAAGTTAGATTTGCCTCCAACCCCTCCTCCGCTCAAGCCACCCAAGCCAACTCTCTGTCAGAAGTTGGATTGGAGCAAGTTCCGGTAGTATGCGAATACCCCGATGTCTTTCCTGATGAGCTACCGGGAATGCCTCCTAACCGAGACATTGAGTTCATCATCGAACTCATACCCGGAGCGGGACCCATCTATAAGAAGCCTTATAGAATGGGATCAGAAGAGTTAGCAGAATTGAAGAAGCAACTGGAAGAGCAGTTGAGGAAGGGATTTATCCGCCCTAGTGCCTCCCCTTGGGGATCACCTGTTCTGTTTGTGGCAAAGAAGGATGGTACCATCCGCTTATGCATTGACTACCGCTCCCTCAATGAAGTTACAATCAAGAACAAGTATCCACTTCCCAAGATTGAAGATTTGTTTGATCAACTCAATGGGGCCAAGGTGTTCTCCAAGATTGATCTCAGATCTAGGTACTACCAGCTGAAAATCAGACCCCAAGATATTCCGAAGACGACATTTGTAACCAGATATGGCATGTATGAGTGCACGGTCATTTTCTTCGGATTGACCAATGCCCCAGCTTACTTCATGTATCTCATGAATAAGGTCTTCATGGAATATTTGGACAAGTTTGTCGTTGTCTTCATTGATGACATTCTTGTCTTCTCGAAGACGGAAGAAGAGCACGAGCAACACTTGAGGATGGTCCTAGACAAGCTTCAAGAGCACCAACTATATGCCAAGTTCAGCAAGTGCGAATTTTGGCTGCGGGAAGTTGGATTCTTGGGTCATGTTTTGACTAAAGAAGGATCGTCGGTCGATCCCACTAAGATTGAAGCCGTGACTGAATGGCAATCCCCAAGCAATGTGAAGGAAGCCAGAAGCTTCCTCGGACTCGCGGGATATTACCGCAAGTTCGTTGAAGGATTCTCAAGCATTGCACGACCCATGACTCAGCTCTTGAAGAAGGACAAGAAGTTTGAATGGACACTGAAGTGTGAAGAAAGCTTCCAGGAGCTGAAGAAGAGATTGACCACTGCCCCAGTTCTGGCCACACCAGATATACACAAGGAGTTTGTGATATATTGTGATGCGTCAAGAACCGGACTGGGAGGTGTTCTGATGCAAGAAGGCAGAGTCCTAGCTTACCTTTCAAGGCAACTACGGCCTCATGAAGAGAACTATGCTACTCATGACCTTGAGTTGGCAGCTGTAGTTCATGCCCTGAAAACATGGCGACATTACCTCCTAGGGAAGCGGTGTGAGATATACACGGATCACAAAAGTCTGAAGTATATTTTCACTCAGAAGGAATTGAACATGAGGCAAAGAAGGTGTCTAGAGTTGATCAAGGATTATGACCTCAGTGTTCAATACCACCCTGGAAAGGCTAATGTGGTAGCAGATGCATTAAGCAGGAAGGCTTGTTCCTTGAATGCAATGCTTAAGGAAAGGCTACCCGCCTTGTATGAAGAACTTGAAAGCTTCGGGTTGGAACTGGTTGCACCAGGATTCTTAGCCAACCTTGAAGTCAAGCCTACCCTGATGGATGATATTAAGGAAGCTCAGAAGGGACACGAAAGTATTGAAGGCATCAAGAGGAAGATCAAGGCAGGCAAGGCCCCAGGATTCTCAGAGGATGAGCAAGGAATTGTGTGGTTTGGGAATCGCATTTGCGTACCCAACAAGATTGAGCTCAAGAATTTGATCTTGCAAGAAGCTCATGACACCCCATATTCCATTCACCCCGGAGGAACCAAGATGTATCAAGACCAGAAGGAAAGATTCTGGTGGCACGGCATAAAAAGGGAGATTGCCACCTATGTTGCAAAGTGTGATGTATGTCAAAGGGTCAAAGCTGAATATCAGCGACCTCCTGGATTGCTCCAACC
Source organism: Triticum dicoccoides (assembly GCF_002162155.2). NCBI lineage: Eukaryota > Viridiplantae > Streptophyta > Magnoliopsida > Poales > Poaceae > Triticum > Triticum dicoccoides. Next base: position 583,306,679 of record NC_041390.1, read on the forward strand.
ACTCAAGGTTCTCGAGTGGAAATGGGATAAAGTCGGAATGGATTTCACCACTGGACTACCTAGGTCAAACAAGGGACATGACTCCATCTGGGTCATAGTCGATCATTTGACTAAAGTAGCCCATTTCATTCCTGTGAAGACTACCTATGATGGCAACCAGCTAGCAACTCTATACATCAACAGAATCGTAAGTCTCCATGGTGTTCCCAAGGAGATTGTGTCAGATCGAGGAACCCAGTTCACCTCAAGATTCTGGAAGAAGTTCCAAGAGGCCATGGGAACCAAGTTGTCCTTCAGCACTGCTTTCCACCCACAGACTGGAGGTCAGACAGAACGAGTGAATCAGATACTCGAAGACATGCTCCGAGCCTGTGTCTTAGCATATGGAGCTAAGTGGGAAGACTGCCTCCCTTTTGCCGAGTTCTCCTACAACAACAGTTATCAGTCAAGCCTCCAGATGGCACCATTTGAGGTATTGTACGGTCGGAAGTGCCGCACACCCCTCAATTGGTCAGAAACCGGAGAAGGACTAGTATTTGGGCCTGAGATCCTCCATGAAGCAGAAGAGCAAGTTCAGCTAGTCAGAGAACAACTGAAGGCCGCTAAGTCCAGACAGAAGAGCTATGCTGACACTCGTCGCCGACAAGTAGACTTCCAAGTCGGAGACCATGTATACCTGCGAGTGACTCCTCTTAAGGGAACCAAGCGTTTCCACGTTAAGGGAAAACTCGCACCAAGATTTATCGGCCCCTTCGAGATCACTGCACGACGTGGAGAAGTGGCTTACCAGTTGGAACTGCCACCTGAACTATCTGATGTGCACAATGTATTCCACGTGTCACAACTCCGGAAGTGTCTCCAAGTCCCAGGCAAGCCTAATCTATACAAGGACGTCGATCACCAAGCCATTGACCTTCAGCCTAATTTGACTTACCGTGAGAGGCCTATCCGCATTTTGTATGAGGCTGAGAGACGCACTCGAAGCCGCACTATCAAGTACTTCAAGGTCCAGTGGAGCAACCACACTGAAGCAGAAGCAACCTGGGAACGTGAAGACTACCTTAGATCCGAGTTTCCATATCTCTTTAAAGCCTAGTTTAGGAATCTCGGGGACGAGATTCTTGTAAGGGGGGTAGGTCTGTCACACCCTGCATTTTGTAACTCTTCATTTGCATTATTAAAGCATGAAAATTTGGACCAACAAAAACTTCTGCATCATTTGGCTTTTATTTGGAGTTGGTTTTCTCTCTATGCTTTTCAAGTGCTCTTTAAAGTCAACACAACTCCACCTCCTAAACTTAATCTTCTTGCCCCAAACTTCTGCCCAATGATCATGCCATGTGTATAGTACAATATAGTATTTTCTTACAAAAATAATTTGGCCAAATAGTATTTTCAAAAATTAGTTTTCCAAGAACCCCTGGATTGAGGTTTGCACTGCAAGTACCTGATTTGGGGTATGAAAAATATTTCAAAAGGTATATTTGAAACCTATTAGATATTGGATTCCCATAAACCCCAAAGATATAATTTTAAAAGTTATTTTCCAATTTTATTTAAAGGCTTTTTCTTAAGGCCAGAAATGGTCTTTAATAGGTTAAAATTATTTTAATGTCTTAAAAATATTTGAGAAAATTTAGGGAAACTCAGTGGACATATATTTACCATATATAAGAGTTTCAACACATGGTCATGTTCAAAATATTGGACAAAACCTCCCAAAACCATTTCTGTTCATTTCAAGGATTTGAAATATTTCTACAGGAAATATTTTCATAAAAATCCAAGAAAAATCCAGCAAGTCACAAATGCATATTGTGATGATCTTGCAAAGCCTCACTTCAATCAAGGTCATTTTGGTCCACCAAAATGCCCCATAACCCTTTCTGTTCAGAACCAAATTTGAGCAAGTTTGTACTACCAACTTTCTCTCCTTGACCCCAACTTTTGTGAGCATGTTAATATGACCAAATGATGACACTACACCAAGTGGTTCATCAAGGAGAATGGTTTTGCATGACTAGATCTACACAAACCCATTTCTGTTGATTTCTAGGGTTTACCAAAGTTACATTGGCCACTTTGCCCAAATGAGCTCAAATTTGGTCGAACACCCTAATTATATGTGTCATTTCACCCTGTAGAGCCTCATGGCAATTGGAAATCATTTGCTTGCCCAAACCATTATCAAACACCTTCTGACATTTTGCAAAAACCTCTGTTTTAACCCCTTCCACTATTCTTGGTAAGCTCAAATTTTTACCAGAGCTTAATCTAGTCACCTTATACCTCCATTAGCAATCGCAAGACCTCAGATCAATTATTTGGGGGTGAAACCCTCACTTTGTCTCTCTGGACAACCCATTTACACTCTTCTTCTTCCTCTCTCCTCACCCCAGTGGCCATCCATGGCATCCAATGCTCCCTCCCCTTTCTTTACTCCTCCCTAGAGCTACCAGACATGCTTGGCCGTGCCCACTTTGCCAAAAAATGGCATGCCGGCCATTTGCACGCTCTGGAGCGCGCTACAGTGCGCTCCCGCACTGTAGCCGCCCCCTGCCAAGCACATCCGGCCACCTCGGCTCTCCCCCTCGTGTCCCCCGAGGTCGCCTCGGCGTCCGCAACACGCTACGCTGTCGCCCCCCTCCACTCTCCTCCCCGCACCTCCGCGCTAGCGAACAGAGGCCGCCCGAGCGCGCCAATGGTGCGGCTCACACGCGCGCGCCTCTGGCCCCCCTGCTCCCTCCCTCTCTTCTTTCCCTCGCTCTGGACCGAACCCACGAGCACCCCAGACACACTCAAACAGACCCCCGTGACCCGTGGCGACGGCAACGAGCTCGCCGGCGCACAAGTCCATGGTGGACCATCGCGCGGCTATATAAGCCCACCCCGGGCCGTTCCAGTGGCATCCGCCTCCTCCTCACACCCCCAGGAACGCGCCCGCACCACCCAATCAACCCCGGAGAGCTTCTATGCTCGGGATCGACCAGAGCTCCGCCGCCTCGGTCGACCGTTGATCTCGCGGTACAGCCCCTCTCCGCCCCCGCTCTTGCTCGATCTGGAAGCACCAGACCTCACTTACCCATTTCCCTCTTTCTCCCGTTCCTATTGCAGCTCGGAATGAGCTAACCAAGCACCTCCCGAAGCTCCTCCGCCGTGCCCCCTCGTCGCCGGCGAACCAGGCCACCCCGGCGGCCAACTCCGGCACCACCCGAACGGCGACACGACAAGGAGTCCGGCGGTGCCACCCGCTCACCTCGCCGTGCCCGGAAACATCGCCGGTGAGCTCGCCCCCCTCTCTGGCCCGAGGTTGAAGACGACGGCCGTGGGGCCCATCAGTCAGCCTCACATACTGACGGGTGGGCCCCACCCGTTAGGTTTAAAATGCACATGCGCGCGCACCAGTTCGCTGCGTCGGCTGAAGGCGTACTTTGCCTTTACGCCTTCGACGTGGCAGCCTCGCGTGGGCTGAATCCCCTCTGGGCCTGCTGCACTGTAGCCCTTCTGGCCCAGTTGCACAATGCTTCTTCCCCTTTTTCTTTTTCTGAATCTTGCAAATATTCCACAGGATAAAATATATGTCCAAATAAATTAATTCCAATTCTTAAATTCCCAAAATATTGCAACCTATTTAATGGTGCAACTTTCATTCAAATCCAACAAACTTTTCTTCACTGTAAATATTTAAATGTGATTTTAAGCATTTAAATATGCCTTTGTAAATCCATTTCTCCTATCCTGCTACTCCAAAACCAAAGCTAGGAATTTTCCCCTTCTTAGTTTTCAACCTAGTATTTTACAAAAATGAGTTGACATTTTTCTGAGCAGTTTGGTTTTCTGTTTTATTATTGCCTTATTTTCTCGTTGTTATTTTGCGACGATAGATTGCGTCGCTGACGAAGGAGTTGGACCAAAAGACTTTGAAGACCCAGAAGACCTTGTTGAGTCAGGCATGCAGCCCTTTGACCATGTCTATGAAACCCTTTTTATGCATTTCATATGGCACTGTATTATTGTTGCATCGGAATCATGATTAGAGGGTAGCCACTTTGGTGGGTTGCCTCCATTTCCTCCTTGATGATACTTGCATTGTGCATGACCCTATCTCCTTATGAGGGTTATGCCGGTGGGAGTAGATAGGATGCTAAGTAGTGCTACGCTAAAGGGACGGGCGTATGGATTGTGATGGAGACAAGTACTTACAAAAGACTTTTCGAAAACCCCGTCGGGTGCCACTTATGCCCGAGGGAGACAATGAGCTAGGTAACCACTTGATGACGAAGTGGTGTACCGAGGCAAGTGCGTGCGTTGTTTTCGAAAACGGATTAGATTTAAGATTTGTCGACTGTCCCAACCTTACATGCGCAACCACTCTACCCTTGTATGGGAAAGGGCATTATTGATTACCTTGGCCGATACTAGCTTGGAGCCCGCATTACTAGTGACGGGGGAGAGTTGGTGCTCTCTCTCGGGACGGGGTCGTGCCAGGTAGGGCGGCCATGACTGTTTTCACAGGGCACCAGATACACCGTTGTGTCCCCTCTCGGATGTTACAATCTCGAGTGAGTCTCGTATGATGTACATCGTGAGGATACGGAACAACGAGTGGACTCCTTGTTAGTGTCGTCTAGGGAAAGATAGTGATCGGGTGCTTACCCCGGGTACTTGAGGTACCGCGGGTCGTGGATGACACGGAAGTTCCCCGGATCTTGTGGGTAAAGTGTGCAACCTCTGCAGAGTGTAAAACTATTCGAATAGCTGTGTCCACGGTCAAGGACAGTTGGGCGGTGCTGCTTAAACTACGTCCATATGTTTTCAAACCAGTGTGAGTGTTTGGATAAGTGGGAAGAACCACTCGGGTCAAGTCAAAGGACTTGACATGATTGAGTTGGGTTGGTGCCCACTCTTTTTATGTTGATATCTGTAACCTGTCCTCATGGTTACTTGAATTTCTCCTGATGCATGTCTTACAACTTGTTGAACATGTCATTGCACTCAAAAACTAGCTTTCGCAAAATTTACCTATATCATGCATTGTTGTACCTTGAACCAAAACATGGGTTCCTTGCGAGTACATTCAAAGTACTCATTGGCTTGCCACTAGTTATTTAATTGGCCAGGCATGCAAGAACAGGAGTTCGAAGAAGAGTTCTTTGAAGACGAACATGCGAACTAGGACGTTTCCCAGTCAGAATGCCTATAGGGTTAAGGCAGATGGCATGGGTTCTACTTATCGACGAAGATTTCCGCTGCTTGTGTTTCATTTGATGTTCAGCCCTTAGGGCTTTATCTATGTAAGACTTGACCATAATGGTCATAATTTGTGTAAGACGATATGTATGGATGTAAGACTCTTGTTATTCAGCTTCTGTGTGTTCAGTGAGCATTGATCTCTGGGATCACTGTACACGTGCATTCGGTGATCTCGACTTATGAGTCGGGGTCCCCACATCCTATTGGAAACTAAGGGATATTAAGGCCTCCGTTTAATAGAGCACCAGACCAAAGCATTAACACATAGTGAATACATGAACTCCTCAAACTACGGTCATCACCGGTAAGTATCCCGATTATTGTCACTTCGGGGTTAACGGATCATAACACATAATAGGTGACTATAGACTTGCAAGATAGGATCAAGAACTCTCATATATTGATGAGAACATAATAGATTCAGATCTGAAATCATGGCACTCGGGCCCTAGTGACAAGCATTAAGCATAGCAAAGTCATAGCAACATCAATCTGAGAACATAGTGAATACTAGGGATCAAACCCTAACAAAACGAACTCGATTACATGAGAAATCTCATCCAACCCATCACCGTCCAGCAAGCCTACGATGGAATTACTCACGCATGGCGGTGAGCATCATGAAATTGGTGATGGAGGAAGGTTGATGATAACGATGGCGATGGATTCCCCTCTCCGGAGCCCCGAACGGACTCCAGATCAGCCCTCCCGAGAGAGTTTAGGGCTTGGCGGCAACTCCATATGGTAAAACGCGATGAATCTTTCTCCCTGATTTTCTCTCCCCGAAAGTGAATATATGGAGTCAAGGTTGAGGTCGGTGGAGCGTCAGGGGGCCCACGAGGCAGGGGCGCACGCCCAGGGGGGTAGGGCGCCCCCACACTCCTCGACAGGGTGTGGCCCCCCTAATGTGGATCTTTCTTCCAGTATTTTTTATATATTCCAAAATAATTCTCCATTGATTTTTTAGGTCATTCCAACAACTTTTATTTCTGCACAAAAATAACACCATTGAAATTCTGCTGAAAATAGCGTCAGTCGGGGTTAGTTCCATTCAAATCATGCAAGTTAGAGTCCAAAACAAGGGCAAAAGTGTTTGGAAAAGTAGATATGACGGAGACGTATCAACTCCCCCAAGCTTAAACATTTGCTTGTCCTCAAGCAATTAAGTTGATAAACTGAAAGTGATAAAGAAAAACTTTTACAAACTCTGTTTTCTCTTGTTGTTGTAAATATGTAGAGCCAACATTCAAGTTTTCAGCAAAGATTATGAACTAACCATATTCACAATAACATTTAGGTCTCATGTTTACTCATATCAATGGCACAATCAACTAGCGAGCAATAATAATAAATCTCGGATGACAACACTTTCTCAAAACAATCATGATATGATATAACAAGATGGTATCTCGTTAGCCCTTTCTGAGACCACAAAACATAAATGCAGAGCACCTTTAAAGATCAAGGACTGACTAGACATTGTAATTCATGCTAAAAGAGATCCAGTCAAGTCATACTCAATGTAAACTAACAGTAATGGATGCAAATGACAGCGGTGCTCTCCAACTGGTGCTTTTTAATAAGAGGGTGATGAATCAACATAAAGGTAAATAGATAGGCCCTTCGTAGAGGGAAGCAAGGATTTGTAGAGGTGCCAGAGCTCGATTTTGAAATAGATATGAATAATATTTTGAGCGGTATACTTTCATTGTCAACATAACAACCAAGAGATCTCGATATCTTCCATGCTACACACATTATAGGAGGTTCCCAAACAGAATGGTAAAGTTTATACTCCCCCTCCACCAACAAGCATCAATCCATGGCTTGCCCGAAACAACGAGTGCGACCAACTAACAAGAGTCCCGAGGGAGTTTTGTTTGCAGTTATTTTGATTTGATTTGCATAAAGCATGGGACTGGGCATCCAGGTGACCAGCCATTTTCTCGTGAGTGAGGAGCGGAGTCCACTCCTCTTGAGACTAACCCGCCTAGCATGGAAGATACAGACAACCCTAGTTGATACATGAGCTATTCGAGCATACAAAACAGAATGTTTATTTGAAGGTTTAGAGTTTGGCACATACAAATTTACTTGGAATGGAAGGTAGATACCGTATTTAGGTAGGTATGGTGGACTCATATGGAATAACTTTGGGGTTTATGGAATTGGAAGCACAAGCAGTATTCCCACTTAGTACAAGTGAATGCTAGAAAAAGACTGGGAAGTGACCAACTAGAGAGTGACAACAATCGTTAACATGCATTAAAAGTAATCAACACCGAATGCAAGCATGAGTAGGATATAATGCACCATGAACATAAATAACATAGAGGCTATGTTGAGTTTGTTTCAACTACATGCGTGAACATGTGCCAAGTCAAGCCACTCGAATCGTTCAAAAGAGGATACCACCCTATCATACCACATCACAACCATTTTAATAACATGTTGGCATGCAAGGTAAACCATTATAAACTCCTAGCTAATTAAGCATGGCATAAGCAACTATAATCTCTAATTGTCATTGCAAATATGTTTTTTTCATAATAGGCTGAATCAGGAACGATGAACTAATCATATTTACAAAAACAAGAGAGGTCGAGTTCATACCAGCTTTTCTCATCTCAATAAGTTCATCATATAATCATTATTCTTGCCTTTCACTTGCACGACCGAATAGTGTGGATAATAATAATAGTGCACTTGCATTGGACTAAGCTGGAATCTGCAAGCATTCAATTCAAGAGAGAAGACAAGGTAATACGAGCACTTTGTTAGATCAACAATAATGCATATGAGAGCCATTCAACATTTTCATCATGGTCTTGTCCTCTCGACCCCCAAAGAAAAGAAAAGAAATAAAACTATTTACACGGGAAAGCTCTGAACCAGCAAAAGAAGAATGAGAAATATTTTTGGGGTTTCTTTTTAATTACTACTACAGGCATGGAAAGTAAACTAGCTAAAAGCTACAACTAATTTTTTTGTTTTTATTAAGGTTTATCAAACACACAAGAAGAAAGCATAAAAAGGGAAATAAACTAGCATGGATGATACAGTGAAAAAGTATGAGCACCGACAACTAGCATGAGTGTGTGAACAGAAATGTAATGTCGGTGAGAGATACGTACTCCCCCAAGCTTAGGCTTTTGGCCTAAGTTGGTCTATGGCCACGGCTGGCCTGGCGGATATCCAAAGTTATAGTTGGGGTCGTACTGAGAAGGATCCCCCTGGTGCCACTGGTTGGCGATCTCTTTCGGATTCCACTCATAAACAGAGTACCGGTGAGGATCAAATTGTGGTTCCAGCTCTGGCTCTATAGCTGGTGTGGGGTTTCGGTAGGCATGAATGGGCTCCGACGGAACAAGGTACTTGCCTGCAGATAAGTCAAACAAGGAAGGAGCAGGCAAAGTAATAGTCTCAGGGTGATTTTTATCAAATATTAGCTTGTACTTAAGCATCTTTTCCTTATTCTTAACGATAAAATCATGTGCTACCATACTCTTATAGTCCAGAAAAACAGGAGGCATCATCTTTTTTTCTTTCTCATAATGCCTAATAGGTATGTTAAAATATGCAGCAAGGCATGAGGCAAAGATACCTCCCAAGATGGGGCCCTTCGTACGGTTAAGATTTAACCGCTTTGCAACAATAGCGCCCATACTAAATGTGTCATCACGGAACAAGGCATGGCACAAAATAACAATATCAGGGGCACTAAGGTTGCCACAGTTTCCGCGACCAATCAAGCATCTACTAGCAAATATTGCAAAGTAACGTAGAACAGGAAAATGTATGCTAGTAATTCTTGCATCGGAAACTTTCCTTGTTTCCCCTACAACAATTGTATCAATAAACCTTTCCACATTGTCACGATGTGGTTTCTCTACACTGCCCTCAAAAGGGATCAAACAAACCCGACAAAAATCACGAAGTGACATATCCTTATGCTCATCATATAAATAAAATTTCACCGTAGGTGGTGAGCTCCTAGCATGGAAATGAAAGTTTTGCACAAATATATTGGTGAGTAAGAGATACTGTTCGTGTTGGTCGTGGAGGAAGGCGGTGAGGCCTGCATTCTCAGCCAAGTCATAGAAATCATCATAAATCCCGGCTGCTCTCAAGAAATCATCACAAGGCCATTCACACGGCCGAACCTCCGCGGTGCGAGGGAGATTATACTTGGGCTTCTTGTTCTTTTTCACTTTGTTTATCCTTCGAGCTTCGGCTCAATGAGCCCCTCAAAATCTCTTCATTATTTTGTGAAAATTTCTGAAATTTTAGTAACTTCAAAAATAAAAGTGAACCAAACTCAACAAAATTGATAGCAACTACTCCTACAAGTGCCTAGAGGCAATATCATGCATTAGAACTACTTTTGCCATATAAATTTGACATGCAAGCTCAAGAACAAGGTCACCTAAGCAGCAAAAATTTGCAATGAATAAAGCACTAGAACAAAAGCTAATTGGACCATTGGAGGAGTCACATACCAAGGAAATATCCCCCAAACCAGTTTTGTGAATGGAGCTTTGAGAAAGGAGATCGAAAATGGCAGCAAGATGAGCTAGAACTCGTGCTTGAGCTGGCTAGTGATTTTTTTGGAGGAAGAAGGAGTGTGTGGTGGCTGGAATAAGTGGAGGGGAGCCACCATGGGCCCACGAGGCAGGGGGCGCGCCCAGGGGGGTGAGCGCGCCCTGGACCCTCGTGGCTAGGTGCTTGCTCCCCCTGCTGTGTTCTCAGTGCCAGATATTCTCAAATATTCCAAAAAAAACATATTTGAATTTCACGGCATTTGGAGAACTTTTATTTTCTGGGTATTTTTTTTATTGCATGGATAATTCAGAAAACAGACGGAAAAAACTATTTTTGCTTTATTTAATATAAATAACAGAAAGTATAAAGAGGGCACAGAGAGTTGTGTTTTCTAAATTCATCCATCTCATGCTCATCAAAAGGAATCTATTAACAAGGTTGATCAGGTCTTGCTAATGAACTCATTTCGAATAACATGAAACCGGAGAATTTTCGAATAACACTAGGTTACCTCAACAGGGATATGCACATCCCCAACGATAAGAATATCATATTTCTTCTTGACAGTAGGAAGAGGAAATTCAAAACCTCCAATAGTGACTGTTGACATTTTTTCAATAGAATTGATATTGTGGACTTGAGATTGTTTCCTCGAAAAGTGTACCATATGTTCATTACCATTAACATGAAAAGTGACATTGCATTTATTGCAATCAATAAAATCCCCTGCAGTATTCAAAAAGGGTCTTCCAAGAATAATAGACATACTATCGTCCTCGGGAATATCAAGAATAACAAAGTCAGTTAAAATAGTAACGTTTGCAACCACAACAGGCACATCCTCACAAATACCGACAGGTATAACAGTTGATTTGTCAGCCATTTGCAAAGATATTTCAGTATGTGTCAACTTATTCAAATCAAGTCTACGATATAAAGAGAAAGGCATAATGTTGGGGATCGTTGCAGAAATTAAAAAATTTCTACGCATCACCAAGATCAATCTATGGAGCTTACTAGCAACGAGAGGGGAGTGCATCTTCATACCTTTGAAGATCGTGATGCGAAAGAGTTACAAGAACGCGGATGAAGGTGTCGTACTCGTAGCGATTCAGATCGCGATTAATTCCAATCTAAGCACCGAACAACGGTGCCTCTGCGTTCAACACACGTGCAGCCCGGTGGCATATCCCGCGCCTTGATCCAGCAAGGAGAGAGGGAGAGGTTGGGGAAGACTCCGTCCAGTAGCAGCATGACGGAATGGTGGTGGTGGAGGAGCGTGGCACTCCAGCAGGGCTTCGCCAAGCACTGCGAGAGACGAGGAGGGAGAGGAGTAGGGCTGCGCCAAGAGAGAGGGAGACTCGTGTCTCTGGCAGCCCCCAAACCCCCACTATATATAGGCGAAGGGGAGGGGGCGCCGCCCCCCTAGATCCATCTAGAGGGGGGGTGGCGGCCCCCTTAGGGTTTCCATTCCTAGGCGCCTTGGGCCCTTTGGGGGGGCGCACCAGCCCACTAAGGGGCTGGTTCTCACCCAACTACAGTCCATTAGGTCCTTCGGGGCAGGTGGACCCTCCCGGTGGACCCCTGAAACCCCTTCGGTGGTCCCGGTACAATACCGATAAACCCCGAGACCTTTCTGGTGGCTGAAACTGGACTTCCCATATACAAATCTTTACCTCCGGACCATTCCAGAACTCCTCGTGACATCCGAGATCTCATCCGGGACTCCGAACAACATTCGATAACCACGTACATCTATTCCCTATAACCCTAGCATCATTGAACCTTAAGTGTGTAGACCCTACGGGTTCGGGAACTATGCAGACATGACCGAGACATCTCTCTGGCCAATAACCAGCAGCTGGATATGGATGCCCATGTTGGATCCCACATGTTCCATGATGATCTCATCGGATGAACCACGATGTCAAGGATTCAATCAATCCCGTATACGATCCCCTTTGTCTACCGGTATAGCACTTGCCCGAGATTCGATCGTCGGTATACCGATACCTTGTTCAATCTCATTACGGCAAGTCTCTTTACTCGTTCTGTAACACATCATCCCGTGACCAACCCCTTAGTCACATTGAGATCATTACGATGATGTCTTATCGAGTGGGCCCAGAGATACCTCTCCGTCATACGGAGTGACAAATCCCAGTCTCGATTCGTGCCAACCCAACAGATACTTTTGGAGATACCCGTAGTGCACCTTTATAGCCACCCAGTTACGTTGTGACGTTTGGCACACCCAAAGCATTCCTACGGTATCCGGGAGTTGCATAATCTCATGGTCTAAGGAAAAGATACTTGACATTAGAAAATCTTCGGCATACGAATTACATGATCTTATGCTAGGCTTAGGATTGGGTCTTGTCCATCACATCATTCTCCTAATGATGTGATCCCATTATCAACGACATCCAATGTCCATGGTCAGGAAACCGTAACCATCTATAGATCAACGAGCTAGTCAACTAGAGGCTCACTAGGGACATGTTGTGGTCTATGTATTCACACATGTATTACGATTTCTGGATAACACAATTATGGCATGAACAATAGACAATTATCATGAACAAGGAAATATAATAATAACCATTTTATTATTGCCTCTAGGGCATATTTCCAACAGTCTCCCACTTGCACTAGAGTCAATATTCTAGTTACATTGTGATGAATCGAACACCCATAGAGTTCTGGTGTTGATCATGTTTTGCTCATGGAAGAGGTTTAGTCAATGGATCTGCGACATTCAGGTCCGTATGCACTTTACAAATCTCTATGTCTCAATCTTGAACATTTTCACGAATGGAGTTGAAGCGACGCTTGATATGCCTGGTCTTCTTGTGAAACCTAGGCTCCTTGGCAAGGGCAATAGCTCCAATGCTGTCACAGAAGAGAGTCATCGGGCCCGACGCATCAGGAATAACTCCTAGGTCGGTAATGAACTCCTTCATCCAGATTGCTTCATGTGCTGGCTCCGAGGCTGCCATGTACTCCGCTTCACATGTAGATCCCGCCACGACGCTTTGTTTGCAACTGCACCAGCTGACTGCCCCACCATTCAAAATATACACGTATCCGGTTTGTGACTTGGAGTCATCCATATCTGTGTCGAAACTAGCATCGACGTAACCCTTTACGATGAGCTCTTCGTCACCTCCATAAATGAGAAACATATCCTTAGTCCTTTTCAGGTACTTTAGGATATTCTTGACCGCTGTCCAGTGTTCCATGCCGGGATTACTTTGGTACCTTCCTACCAAACTTACGACAATGTTTACATCAGGTCTGGTACAGAGCATGGCATACATAATAGACCCTATGGCCGAGGCATAGGGGATGACACTCATCTTTTCTCTATCTTCTACCATGGTCGGGCATTGAGCCGTGCTCAATCTCACACCTTGCAATACAGGCAAGAACCCCTTCTTGGACTGATCCATATTGAAGTTCTTCAATATCTTGTCAAGGTACGTGCTTTGTGAAAGACCAATGAGGCGTCTCGATCTATCTCTATAGATCTTGATGCCTAATATGTAAGCAGCTTCTCCAAGGTCCTTCATTGAAAAACACTTATTCAAGTAGGCCTTTATGCTTTCCAAGAGTTCTATATCAATTCCCATCAATAGTATGTCATCCACATATAATATGAGAAATGTTGTAGACCTCCCACACACTTTCTTGTAAACATAGGCTTCTCCATAAGTCTGTGTAAACCCAAACACTTTGATCATCTCATCAAATCGAATGTTCCAACTCCGAGATGCTTGCACCAGCCCATAGATTGAGCGTTGGAGCTTGCACACCCTGTCAGCATTCTTAGGATCGACAAAACCTTCTGGCTGCATCATATAAAGTTCTTCCTTAAGTAAACCATTAAGGAATGCCGTTTTGACGTCCATTTGCCATATCTCATAATCATATAATGCGGCAATTGCTAACATGATTCGGACAGACTTCAGCTTCACTACGGTGAGAAGGTCTCATCGTAGTCAACCCCTTGAACTTGTCAATAACCCTTAGCGACAAGCCGAGCCTTATAGATGGTTACATTACCATCCCCGTCTGTCTTCTTCTTAAAGATCCATTTATTTTCTATGGCTCACCGATCGGGCAAGTCAGTCAAAGTCCATACTTCGTTTTCATACATGGATCCTATCTCAGATTTCATGGCTTCAAGCCATTTGTCAGAATCCGGGCCCGCCATCGCTTCTTCATAGTTCGAAGGTTCACCATTGTCTAAAAACATGATTTCCAGGACAGGGTTACCGTACCACTCTGGTGTGGAACGTGTCCTTGTGGACCTACGGAGTTCAGTAGCAACTTGATCTGAAGTTTCATGATCATCATCATTAACTTCCTCTCTAGTCGGTGCAAGCACCACAGAAATATTTTCTTGAGCTACGCTACTCTCCGGTTCAAGAGGCAATACTTCATCAAGTTCTACTTTCCTCCCACTTACTTCTTTAGAGAGAAACTCTTTCTCTAGAAAGGATCCATTCTTGGCAACAAAGATCTTGCCTTCGGATCAGAGGTAGAAGGTATTCCCAATAGTTTCCTTAGGGTATCCTATGAAGACGCATTTTTCCGATTTGGTTTCAAGCTTTTCAGGTTGAAGTTTCTTGACATAAGCATCGCATCCCCAAACTTTCAGAAACGACAACTTAGGTTTCTTCCCAAACCATAATTCATACGGTGTCGTCTTAACGGATTTCGACGGAGCGCTATTTAAAGTGAATGCGGCAGTCTCTAAAGCATAACCCCCAAATGGTAGCGGTAGGTCGGTAAGAGACATCATGGATCGCACCATATCCAATAGAGTGCGATTTCTACGTTCGTACACACCATTACGCTGAGGTGTTCCAGGCGGCGTGAGTTGTGAAACAATTCCACATTTCCTTAAGTGCGTGCCAAATTCGTGACTCAAATATTCTCCCCCACGATCTGATCGTAAGAACTTGATTTTCCTGTCACGTTGATTCTCAACCGCACTCTGAAATTCCTTGAACTTTTCAAAGGTCTCAGACTTGTGTTTCATTAAGTAGACATACCCATATCTACTTAAGTCAACAGTGAGAGTGAGAACATAACAATAACCACCGTGAGCCTCAACGCTAATTGGACCACACACATCAGTATGTATGATTTCCAATAAGTTGGTTGCTCGCTCCATTGTTCCGGAGAATGGAGTCTTGGTCATTTTTCCCATGAGGCATGGTTCGAACGTGTCAAATGATTCATAATCAAGAGACTCCAAAAGTCCATCTGCATGGAGTTTCTTCATGCGTTTGACACCAATGTGACCAAGGCGGCAGTGCCACAAGTATGTGGGACTATCATTATCAACCTTACATCTTTTGGCATTCACACTATGAATATGTGTAACATAACGTTCGAGATTCAATAAGAATAAACCATTGACCAGCGGGGCATGACCATAAAACATATCTCTCATATAAATAGAACAACCATTATTCTCAGATTTAAATGAGTAGCCATCTCGCATTAAACGAGATCCAGATACAATGTTCATGCTTAGAGCTGGTACTAAATAACAATTATTGAGGTTTAAAACTAATTCCGTAGGTAAATGTAGAGGTAGCGTGCCGGCGGTGACCACATCGACCTTGGAACCATTCCCGACGCGCACCGTCACCTCGTCCTTCGCCAGTCTCCGCTTATTCCGCAGCTCCTGTTTTGAGTTACAAATATGAGCAACCGCATCGGTATCAAATACCCAGGAGCTACTACGAGCGCTGGTTAGGTACACATCAATAACATGTATATCACATATACCTTTGGTATAGCCGGCCTTCTTATCCGCTAAGTACTTGGGGCAGTTCCGCTTCAAGTGACCGTTTCCCTTCCAATAAAAGCACTCAGTCTCAGGCTTGGGTCCATGCTTTGGCTTCTTCCCAGCAACTGTCTTACCGGGCGTGGCAACTCCCTTGCCATCCTTCTTGAAGTTCTTCTTACCCTTGACTTTCTTGAACTTAGTGGTTTTATTCACCATCAACACTTGATGTTCCATTTTGATCTCCACCTCCGCTGATTTCAGCATTGAATATACCTCAGGAATGGTCTTTTCCATCCGTGCATATTGAAGTTCATCACAAAGCTCTTGTAGCTAGGTGGGAGCGACTGAAGGATTCTGTCAACGACCACATCATCCGGGAGATTAACTCCCAACTAAGATAAGTGGTTGTCCAACCCAGACATTTTGAGTATGTGCTCGCTGACAGAAGTATTCTCCTCCATCTTACAACTGTAGAACTTGTCGGAGACTTCATATCTCTCGACCCAGGCATGAGCTCGGAAAACCATTTTCAGCTCTTCGAACATCTCATATGCTCCGTGCTGCTCAAAACGCTTTTGGAGCCCCGGTTCTAAGCTGTAAAGCATGTCGCACTGAACCAGGGAGTAATCATCACTACGCGACTGCCAGGCGTTCATAATGTCTTGAGTTGCTGGGAAAACAGGTGCATCACCTAGCGGTGCTTCAAGGACATATGCTTTCTTGGCAGCTATGAGGATAATCCTCAGGTTACGGACCCAGTCCGTGTAGTTGCTACCATCGTCTTTCAGCTTGGTTTTCTCTAGGAATGCGTTGAAGTTGAGGGCAACATTAGTGTGGGCCATTTGATCTACAAGATATATTGAAAGTTTTAGACTATGTTCATGATAATTAAGTTCATCTAATCAAATTATTTAATGAACTCCCACTCAGATAGACATCCCTCTAGTCATCTAAGTGATACATGATCCGAGTCAACTAGGCCGTGTGCGATCATCACATGAGACGGACTAGTCATCATCGGTGAACATCTTCATGTTGATCGTATCTTCTATACGGCTCATGTTCGACCTTTCGGTCTTCCGTGTTCCGAGGCCATGTCTGTACATGCTAGGCTCGTCAAGTCAACCTAAGTGTATTGCGTGTGTAAATCTAGCTTACACCCGTTGGATGCAAACGTTAGAACCTATCACACCCGGTCATCACGTGGTGCTTCGGAACAACGGACCTTAGCAACGGTGCACAGTTAGGGGGAACACAATTCTTGATATTTTAATGAGGGATCATCTTATTTATGCTTCCGTCGTTCTAAGCAAATAATATGTAAAAACATGGTAAACATCACATGCAATCAAATAGTGACATGATATGGCCAATATCATTTTGCTCCTTTTGATCTCCATCTTCGGGGCGCCATGATCATCATCGTCACCGGCATGACACGATGATATCCATCATCATAATCTCCATCATCGTGTCTTCATGAAGTTGTCTCGCCAACTATTACTTCTACTACTATAGCTAACGGTTAGCAATAAAGTAAAGTAATTACATGGCGTTTTCATTGACACGCAGGCCAAACAATAAATTAAGACAACTCCTATGGCTCCTGCCAGTTGTCATACTCATTGACATGCAAGTCGTGATTCCTATACAAGAACATGATCAATCTCATATATCACATATATCATTCATCACATCCTTTTGGCCATATCACATCACACGACATATGTTGTAAGAACAAGTTAGACGTCCTCTAATTGTTGTTGCAAATTTTTACGTGCCTGCTATAGGTTTCTAGCAAGAACGTTTCTTACCTACGCCAAAACCACAACGTGATATGCCAATTTCTATTTACCCTTCAAAAGGACCCTTTTCATAGAATCTGATCCGACTAAAGTGGGAGAGACAGACACCCGCTAGCCACCTTATGCAACTAGTGCATGTCAGTCGGTGGAACCTGTCTCACGTAAGCGTACGTGTAAGGTCGGTCCGGGCCGCTTCTGTTGGGGAACGTAGTAATTTCAAAAAAATTCCTACGCACACGCAAGATCATGGTGATGCATAGCAACGAGAGGGAGAGTGTGATCTACGTACCCTTGTAGATCGACAACGGAAGCGTTTGGTTGATGTAGTCGTACGTCTCCATGGCCCGACCGATCAAGCACCGAAACTACGACACTTCCGAGTTCTAGCACACGTTCAGCTCGATGACGATCCCCGGACTCCGATCCAGCAAAGTGTCGGGGAAGAGTTCCGTCAGCACGACGGCGTTTTGACGATCTTGATGTACTACTGTCGCAGGGCTTCGCCTAAGCACCGCTACAATATTATCGAGGACTATGGTGGCAGGGGGCGCCGCACACGGCTAAGAATATGATCACGTGGATCAACTTGTGTTCCTCTGGGGTGCCCCTGCCTCCGTATATAAAGGCTCAAGGGGGGGTGCGGCCGGCCTAGGAGAGGCGCGCCAGGAGGAGTCCTACTCCCTTCGGGACTAGGATTCCCCCCCCCCCAATCCTAGTTGGAATAGGATTCACAAAGGGGGGAAAAGAGGAAGGGGGGCCGGCCCCCTCTCCTTGTCCTATTCGGACCAAGGGAGGGGAGGGGTGCGCGGACCATCTCTGGCTGCCTCTTCTCTTTTCCACTAAGGCCCACTAAGGCCCATATATCTCCCGGGGGGTTCCGGTAACCTCCCGGTACTCCGGTAAAATCCCAATTTTCACCCGGAACACTTCCGATATCCAAACATAGGCTTCCAATATATCAATCTTTATGTCTCGACCATTTAGAGACTCCTCGTCATGTCTGTGATCACATCCGGGACTCCGAACAACCTTCGGTACATCAAAACGTATAAACTCATAATATAACTGTCATTGGAACCTTAAGCGTGCGGACCCTACGGGTTCGAGAACAATGTAGACATGACCGAGACACGTCTCCGGTCAATAACCAATAGCGGGACCTGGATGCCCATATTGGCTCCTACATATTCTACGAAGATCTTTATCGGTCAGACCGCATAACAACATACGTTGTTCCCTTTGTCATCGGTATGTTACTTGCCCGAGATTCGATCGTCGGTATCTAATACCTAGTTCAATCTCGTTACCGGCAAGTCTCTTTACTCGTTCTGTAATACATCATCCCGCAACTAAATCATTAGTTGCAATGCTTGCAAGGCTTAAGTGATGTGCATTACCGAGAGGGCCCAGAGATACCTCTCCGACGATTGGAGTGACAAATCCTAATCTCGAAATACGTCAGCCCAACATGTACCTTTTGGAGACACCTGTAGAGCACCTTTATAATCACCCGGTTACGTTGTGACGTTTGGTAGCACACAAAGTGTTCCTCCGGCACACGGGAGTTACATAATCTCATAGTCATAGGAACATGTATAAGTCATGAAGAAAGCAATAGCAACATACTAAACGATCAGGTGCTAAGCTAATGGAATGGGTCATGTTAATCAGATCATTCAACTAATGATGTGATCCCGTTAATCAAATAACAACTCTTTGTCCATGGTCAGGAAACATAACCATCTTTGATTAACGAGCTAGTCAAGTAGAGGCATACTAGTGACACTCTGTTTGTCTATGTATTCACACATGTATTATGTTTCCGGTTAATACAATTCTAGCATGAATAATAAACTTTTATCATGATATAAGGAAATAAATAATAACTTTATTATTGCCTCTAGGGCATATTTCCTTCAGCTTCACCCCACGATGCCGCTGAATCAAGATAAAACTAGTAATGGCAAGTAAATTGGCAAAATCGACGCCCACAACAATTTGTGTTCTACTCGTGCATAGAAACTACACATAGACCTAGCTCATGATGCCACTGTTGGGGATCATTGTAGAAATTAAAAAATTTCTACGCATCACCAAGATCAATCTATGGAGCTCACTAGCAATGAGAGGGGAGTGCATCTTCATACCTTTGAAGATCGCTATGCGGAAGCATTACAAGAACGCGGATGAAGGTGTCGTACTCGTAGCGATTCAGATCGCGATTGTTTCCGATCTAAGCACCGAACAATGGTGCCTCCGCGTTCAACACACGTGCAGCCCGGTGACGTCTCCCGCGCCTTGATCCAACAAGGAGAGAGCGAGAGGTTGGGGAAAACTCCGTCCAGCAGCAGCATGACGGCGTGGTGTTGGTGGAGGAGCGTGGCACTCCAGCAGGGCTTCGCCAAGCACTGCGAGAGACGAGGAGGGAGAGGGGTAGGGTTGCGCCAAGAGAGAGGGGGACTCGTGTCTCTGGCAGCCCCCAAACCCCCACTATATATAGGGGAAGGGGAGGGGTGGTTTTCCCCGAAGAGGAAAGGATGATGCAGCAGAGTAGCGTAAGTATTTCCCTCAGTTTTTGAGAACCAAGGTATCAATCCAGTAGGAGGCCACGCGCAAGTCCCTCATACCTACACAACACAAAGAGCTCAACGCAACCAACGCGATTAGGGGTTGTCAATCCCTTCACGGTCACTTACGAAAGTGAGATCCAATAGATAATATTTTTGGTATTTTTGATATAAAGATGCAAAGTGAAAAGTAAAAGGCAAAGTAA
Source organism: Triticum dicoccoides (assembly GCF_002162155.2). NCBI lineage: Eukaryota > Viridiplantae > Streptophyta > Magnoliopsida > Poales > Poaceae > Triticum > Triticum dicoccoides. Next base: position 583,326,858 of record NC_041390.1, read on the forward strand.
AAACAAAGCAAGATTAAAGTGATGGAGATTGATATGATGAGAATAGACCCGGGGGCCATAGGTTTCACTAGTGGCTTCTCTGAAGAGCATAAGTTTTCTATGGTGGGTGAACAAATTACTGTTGAGCAATTGACAGAATTGAGCATAGTTATGAGAATATCTAGCCATGATAATGTATATAGGCATCACGTCCGTGACAAGTAGATCGAAACAATTCTGCATCTCCTACTATTACTCCACTCATCGACCGCTATCCAGCATGCATCTAGAGTATTAAGTTGAAAACAGAGCAATGCTTTAAGCAAGATGACATGATGTAGAGAGATAAATTCATGCAATATGAAATAAACCCCATCTTGTTATCCTCGATGGCAACGATACAATACGTGTCTTGCTGCCCCTTCTGTCACTGGGAAAGAACACCGCAAGGTCGAACCCAAAGCTAAGCACTTCTCCCATGGCAAGAACTACCAATCTAGTTGGCCAAACCAAATGGATAATTCGAAGAGACTTGCAAAGATAACCAATCATACATAAAAGAATTCAGAGAAGATTCAAATATTGTTCATAGATAGACTTGATCATAAACCCACAATTCATTGGTCTCAACAAACACACCGCAAAAGAAGAAGATTACATCGAATAGATCTCCACAAGAGAGGGGGAGAACATTGTATTGAGATCCAAAAAGAGAGAAGAAGCCATCTAGCTAATAACTATGGACCCGAAGGTCTGAGGTAAACTACTCACACTTCATCGGAGGGGCTATGATGATGTAGAAGCCCTCCGTGATGACGGCCCTCTCCGGCGGAGCTCCGGAACAGGCCCCAAGATGGGATCTCATGGATACAGAAAGTTTCGGCGGTGGAATTAGGTTTTTGGCTCCTGTTCTGATCGTTTGGGGGTACGTGGGTATATATAGGAGGAAGGAGTATGTCGGTGGAGCACCAAGGGGCCCACGAGGCAGGGGGGCGCGCCCTGTAGGGGGGGGGGGCGCCCCTACCCTTGTGACCGCCTCCAGTACTTCTTGGAGTAGGGTCCAAGTCTCCTGGGTCTTATCCGAGAAGAAAATCACGTTCCAAAAAGGATTTTTCTGTTTGGACTCCGTTTGATATTCCATTTCTTCGAAACACTGAAATAGGCAAAAAAACCAGCAATTCTGGGCTGGGCCTCCGGTTAATAGGTTAGTCCCAAAAATAATATAAAAGTGGAAAATAAAGCGCAATATATTCCAAAACAATAGATAATATAGCATGGAGCAATAAAAAATTATAGATCCGTTGGAGACGTATGAGGGGGCGCCGGCCCCCTAGATCCATCTAGAGGGGGGTGGCCCCCGGGGTGGCAGCCCCTCAGGGGGGCAGCGGCCCCCTTAGGGTTTCCAACTAGGGGGGCGCCCGCCCCCTAGGGTTTCCAACCCTAGGCGCCTTGGGCCCTTGGGGGCACACCACCCCACTAAGGGGCTGGTTCCCACCCAACTACAGCCCATTAGGACCTTCGGGGCAGGTGGACCCTCCCGGTGGACCCCCGGAACCCCTTCGGTGGTCCCGGTACAATACCGATAAACCCCGAAACCTTTCCGGTGGCTGAAACTAGACTTCCCATATATAAATCTTTACCTACGGACCATTCTGGAACTCCTTGTGACGTCCGGGATCTAATCCGAGACTCCGAACAACATTCGGTAACCACGTACATCTATTCCCTATAACCCTAGCGTCATCGAACCTTAAGTGTTTAGACCCTACGGGTTCGGGAACTATGCAGACATGACTGAGACATCTCTCCGGCCAATAACCAACAGCAGGATCTGGATACCCATGTTGGCTCCCACATGTTCCATGATGATCTCATCGGATGAACCACGATGTCAAGGATTCAATCAATCCCATATATGATTCCCTTTGTCTACCGGTATAGCACTTGCCCGAGATTTGATCGTCGGTATACCGATACCTTATTCAATCTCGTTACGGAAAGTCTCTTTACTCGTTCTGTAACACATCATCATGTGACCAACCCCTTAGTCACATTGAGATACCTCTCCGTCATACGGAGTGACAAATCCCAGTCTCGATTCGTGCTAACCCAACTGATACTTTCGGAGAAACCCGTAGTGCACCTTTATAGCCACCTAGTTACGTTGTGACGTTTGTCACACCCAAAGCATTCCTACGGTATCCGGGAGTTGCACAATCTCATGGTCTAAGGAAAAGATACTTGACATTAGAAAAGCTTTAGCATACGAACTACACGATCTTGTGCTAGGCTTAGGATTGGGTCTTGTCCATCACATCATTCTACTAATGATGTGATCCAGCTATCAACGACATCCAATGTCCATGGTCAGGAAACCGTAACCATCTATTGATCAACAAGCTAGTCAACTAGAGGCTCACTAGGGACATGTTGTGGGCTATGTATTCACACATGTATTACAATTTCTGGATAACACAATTATAGCATGAACAATAGACAATTATCATGAATAAGGAAATATAATAATAACCATTTTATTATTGCCTCTAGGGCATATTTCCAACAAATAACACTAACACCGGCTCCAAGATCACATAAAGCAGTTTTAACATAGTTTCTATTAACGGAGCATGGTATAGTTGGTACTCCTGGGTCTCCAAGTTTCTTTGTTATTCCACCCTTAAAAGTATAACTAGCAAGCATGGTGGAAATTTCAGCTTCCGGTATCTTTCTCTTATTAGTAACAATATCCTTCATATACTTAGCATAAGGGTTCATTTTAAGCATACTAGTCCAACGCATACGCAAAAAGATAGGTCTAATCATTTCAGCAAAGCGCTCAAAATCCTCATCATCCTTTTCCTTGGATGGTTTAGGAGGAAAAGGCATCGGTTTCTGAACCCATGGTTCTCTTTCTTTGCCGTCCTTCCTAGCAACAAAGTTGTAACATCCCAAATTTTCAATTTGGAATGTTATACATTAGATCATCATGCATATCTTATTTTCTTGCATTTTGGTCGATCCTAGAAATTTCACGCAACTCAAGGACCTTCGGAGAGAGTTGGAGATTTCGTTATTTTCATATTTGAGAGTTTTCTCGAATTTGAAAAGAGGATCATTTGATTTATTTATTTCATCTTCAATTATTTTTCCGATATCAAAATATGAGAGAGGGAATAATATGACTTTCCCAAAATATAGGAAAAATGAGGATTTAATAAATAGATCAAATTTCGTTTTCCGGTGTTTGTTTGTTTTTCTTTTGGATAGGGAAAAATGCGCGTTTTCAAAAAATTACATTTTAGGTCCGGAGAAAAGTTCATTTTGTTCGACTCATTTTTAGGAGTCAGGGAAAATTTACTTTAGTAATTTTGGAGCCCGTTTAGATTTTCTTTTCTCTGTTTTTTCTGCGCGCGAAACCGTTTTAAAAAAAATCCAGCAGGCCAGCCGGGCCAAGGCCCAGCCAGCCACCGCCCCCAGCCAGCGCCAGCGCCAAGCGCCAGGCGCAGCGCGCCAGGCCGCCGCCTCGCCTCTAGCCGAGTCCCTCTAGGACTCTGGTTAGCCCTCCCCTTTCCTTTGTTTCGTTTTCCTTTTTCCTACTCTATTTCTTGTCCCCTACCCCAAGTAATCTCTCCCCTCTCCTATATAAATACCCCCATAGACCCCCCTCTCCTCACGCCAAAAACCCAAACCCCCTCTCCTCCCCAAGCCGCGCCCCACCCCGCGCCCCTCACCCGCCGCCGCCGCCCCTATAGCGCCGACGCCGCCGCCCTAGCACGCCGCCGCCGCCACCATTCGCCCCGCCTCGCCGGAGGTAGCCCCGCGCCTCTCTTTTTCTTCCCCGCGGTTCGGTTCTTTTAAAAGAAACCGTTCCGGTTTTCTTTTTCGATTTTTCTCTCCGATTCTTCGTTTTGGTTTCTTTTCCGAAACCCTAGATCGGTTTTCCGTTTTCTTTTTCGGTTTATTTTCCAAAAACCCTAGATTGGTTTTCGTTCTTCTTTCGGACCGTTCGTCTCAACGAACGTGATCACCAATTATTCCCGGTTAACGACGCCCGTTCATTTAACCGTTCATCTCTTTCTTTTCATCGGATTTATTCCGCGTCTTTTCCGCGATCGCGATCTCAGATCCGATCTTCGTTCTAGTTTATCTTCTCGCCCGTTTATCGGAATCAGGTGATTCAAGCGCCTGGAGTTTCGCCTCGAAACCGCCATTCCGTCTAATCAACTTGAACAAGTTTTGCTATGGTAAAATTTGACCTAGTTTCAACTTGCTAGAACCGAGTTGTTTTCTTCCGCCGTTTGTTTTCCGTCATTTGTTCGGTTCATTCTTTCTTTGCAACCGGAGTTCTTAAGTTGAACTTTCTGGTTTGTTCTCTCGTTCGAGTTTTACTTGTGCATTAGATGAGTACTTATTGTGTGGTTACTATTGTTTGCTTACGATAGATTGACCGGAGTGTGACGAGTAAAACTATCAAGAGTTTTGAGTGCGAATCATCTTCATCAACTTTGCAGGCAAGTTCACACTTTGATCATACCTTTTCTACAACCCATGTTTTGTTGCATTAGATCAATCCTCACACATTGCATGATTAGGATCTAATTAAACTGTGGGATGGGAAGTAGATGAGTGTCGCGACCGGTTTTCCGGATATAAATTTTTCCAGAAAATAGCCGTTGTGCTCACCAGCCCCAGGATTACTGTTAGCTGATGAGGCACCAACTTGATACAGAAGTTCCAAGCAAAAATACAAAACATGTAGTACAAGACCATTCGGGTCTGTGAGTACAACAATTGGTTTCTAGTGGTCGATGGCGGAAGCGGTTTGTGAGTCATCAGTGTCTATGAGACTCCATTTCCCACAGGAACAGCTGACCAGGTTAACTCCTATCTTCGCGAGGCTGCTATCACCGTTGCTTAGGTCCCGAGGCTGTCATCGCCACGCTCCTCTCCAAGCAAGCAATCTGGCCAAGATAATAGCCAGGGACAAGCCAGTGAGTACTTTGAATGTACTCGCAAACATTAAGAACACATGTATAATATAATTGATCAACATATACTGAAATATTCTATGATCACATCGTCAGTCATAAATAAAACCTTGATGCATGCAAGCAGGTTATTTATATGCAACCGGAATATGCAATGACAGAATAGAAATAAAATGCACCGATCGGATGTCTGAAGCGACGTCTCGGAAGGATAGTAAAAGTGAGCATGCCTCAGTCGGGCGTCTTAGTGACACCACGTAAGGGGCTTATAAAGTAAATAAAATAACAAGCATGCCACAGTCGGGCGTCTGGGCGACACCACATAAAGGGCTTATGAAGTAAATAAAATAACAAGCATGCCACAGTCGGGCGTCTGAGCGACACCGCATAAAGGCCTTATGAAGTAAATAAAATAACAAGCATGCCACAGTCGGGCGTCTGGGCGACACTACATAAAGGGCTTATGAAGTAAATAAAATAACAAGCATGCCACAGTCGGGCGTCTGAGCGACACCGCATAAAGGGCTTATGAAGTAAATAAAATAACAAGCATGCCACAGTCGGGCGTCTGGGCGATGCCGCATAAAGGGCTTATATGAAAATGAAATAATGAACATGCCACAGTCGGGCGTCTGAGCGACGCCGCATAAAGGGCTTATATATATAAACATAATCATAGTGAATATCCAGGGGGTGGTACCGTCCGAGGGATATTCATTATTTCAAACAATGCAAATGGTTAGTCCATAATGATAACAATCATAACCATCATATATCACATGTCATCATCAATATTCGAGTTTAGTGGTTTCTCCTCCGAAGACCGACACTAAGACCGACACTTGAACCATCCCAGACTGTAATCCTTAACCATGGACACGGCTATTCGAATAGGTTTAATATCTCTGCAGAGAGTGTATTCTTTACCCATGAGTAACGGATTCCTTTAGTCCATCGGACTAATTCCGTCTACGGTCTTTTAATTGAAACACACGTGACTTGCACACACCAGCTTTTACTCGTGTCTGGAATCACCCATGACACCTGTTAAGCAAAACTCTAAGTGGGGAGGCTACAACCTCGCGTAGCATGGGATCAAATTTCTATCGCGCGCTCTAAGGGGTGCCCCCCTCTCAGTCCCAACCGGATACACCCATGCCCCCGGACCAGGTGGCATGCCTACCGGCTACAACCGGTATCTTCCACCATGGCCTCTCTGTACGGTGTGTGCCAAGACAAGGGTTAACAACTTACTGAACCATACCCTACCTACGGCAGGGACTAGTGGCAGTACGAAACAAGTATGGGGGTTACCGGAACAAGACTCGATCTACGGCCGACTCAGGAGGCTTATAAATTCCCTGCATGACATGTATATCAAATATATTTCGACCAACAAAATCACCACCCATTATACCTTACTATGCCATACCGTACATAACCGTCCCGACGGGGACCGGCGACAAGCTCACTCCTACCCAAGGCAGAGGCTTTCCCGGATTCCTTTCCGGCATGCATGCAAGGCACATGAGGATGCTTACCATCACAAGTATATTCATTTCCAACAGCGAGGAAATCACTAATATGCATTCATGCAAATGATCGCATCATCACATAAAATAACGAGTTCTCCGAAATAAGGTGGTGTTATAATCGTGTCAACCAACACATCAAAAATATTATGCCAGGGTTCAAGATGCTTGCCTTCATGGTGTGGAAAGGCAGGGTGCACTCCAAATCTTTTGAAAGCTTTCTTCTCTTCAAAAATCCTATTTTCAAAAATATGCAAATAACACATATTTCAAAAACAGTACAAAAAAGTTGTTTGGAAAATTTTCAAATAAATGTTAAAATAAACTAGACAGAATTTGAGAGATGTAGGAAAAAGAATCAATTAATTTGGAGTTATATTTAAAAAGTTATAGACAGTCAAAGCTCTGGTCAAAATCTGTTTTTAAAAGAAAATCCAGAAAAGAAAACGATTCGAATGGAATTACGCTTTCGCATAGAGGAGACGTACTTGAGCCTTTACGCCTCAACTTATCCAGCGTGGGCGGCGCGTGAGTCACTGACAGTGGGCCGGGGAACCCACTCGTCAGGTTTGACCAGTCCACGCGCGCGCCGTTTCCTTCGACCGAACAGAGACGGAGCTCCGGCGATCGCCGCCGGCGAGCGGAGGCATCTCACGGGGGTCCAAGTACAGGGATGGATCCGCAAGGTCAAGGCGGTCCTTCCGGTGGTCTACTTGCCGGCGGGGACGGAGTGAGTCATCGGCGGCGAGCTCCGCGGCGGCCGGTGGCTTCGGGAGTGTTGGGGGTTTGAACTCTGGTGGCTATCGATTGTGTTAGAGGTGCTGGACGGCTTAGCAAGGGTGAGAGGAGGCGGTTGGTGGCACTGGTTGGACTGGAGGGGCTCGGCTCGCAACGAATCGGACCGAAACATGGCGGCGGCCAAACCGGCCGGAGTCGGGGAAGACGACTTCCCTCCGACGATTGCGGGCTGAGGGGGTGCCATGGGGGTGGACTGAGGTTGCCTGCGTGCTTAAATGAGCTCAGGGGCCTCCTTATATAGCGCGACGAGGTCGGTTTGCGGCGGCCGGATAAGAACGACGGCGGACCGCCTTCCTGTAGTGGCAGGGCATCGTGGCGGCGACGAGCGCTAGGGGACACGCTTGCGGATGAGCACGCACTGTTCCAGGAGGCAGGTGGCAAGCGCTGGTGGCTTGGGCAGCGCTGGCTAGCGCAGGAGCGGTCGGGCGGCGGTGGCGGCTAGCGGCTGGCCTACCGGAGACGTGGCGAGAGCTGCGGGGCTGGTGGGTGCAGGAGGGGACACTGCGTGCTGGCTGCGGTCGGTCACGGACCGGATTGGGTGCGGGGGTGTGACGCGGCGACTCGGGCGCACGTGCGTGCCAAACGCATGCTCTGGGCGCGCCCAGTGCATGCCCAGGACATGCTCGACGAAATGCCAGGGCAGCCTAGAGGGTTCCAAACCACAAGAGAGTTAGCAGAAAGGGGTTATAGGCTAGTGCAAATCCATGAGACATTCTGGATAGGTCAGGGGCTCAAGTTCACAATGTAAACTTGAAATCATGCCAAAACTGGCTATGCAACCAGGGTGTTTGACAAAATGCCAAAGGCACCTAGGCCATTCTTGGGGTGGCCAAAACTTCCAGAGTGGGGTCTCTTTAGATGAATAAGAGGGTGGTGAGGTTATTTTGTGAAAAGCACAAACTTTCTAGTGCAAGTTTTGCAGAACTTCAAATCTGGACAGGATGTGAATGGCATTATTTCATGAACCAAAAATATGCCAATGGTTGCATGCTCCTGGACTTAGGGGTTTGGTAGGGCTGTCTACAAGTAGGAGAAGGCACAAGGTTACTGGAGCAAAAATAAATAGGGTTGCAGTAGAAATCACAAGGCTAGACCAGAATGGAAAAGAGGTTGATTCACTCAAAATTTTCAAATAACATCACTGTGTTTTTGCATAAAGTTGAATCATATGCTACTACCAACATCCCATAGTTTTGGTGGAGGCCAGAAGGAAATATTTAAATGGGTTGCAGTGCAAAATTGCACTCTGGACCAGGGAAGAAAAATTGATGCAGAGCTCAAAATATTACATGAATAAAAGATATCTTTGCATAAAAGTGATTTAAAAACATCACATGACATCTCCAAATTTTGGTGGGATTTTTGAATGAACTTATCAAATGGTTGTAGTTCAAATATGGCCATGTAACCTTGGAAAAACCATTTTTCAAGAAAATAAAGTTCAAGAAAATTAATTATGTAATTAGTTCTACTAATAAAAGAAAAGTTTTCCTTGAGAGGTTAAACAAGTCCAATAACATATTTGAAAAGTTTTCATTTTGGGGAAAAACTCCATAATAACAAGGGAGAAAAAGGTTTAAACTCAAAAGGGAGTCCAGAAAATAAAAGTTTTTAATTCCTCGCAAAATTTTAATTAATAAAACAAGGTCAAAAATTTGGGGTGTCACAATGAGGTAGTACCTATTACCTGTATTATTAAGAAAACCTTTGGGAGTTACTTCTATGTTTGCTTATTATGCCATGCTATGCTAGTAGACGTGGATTGGGTGAGTGATATCCATGACAGATGTGAGATTGATATTTTAATGGTTTATCTAAGGTGGCAACTTAAACACACATCTGGGTGGATTGAGGCACCTGATGTCTATCAGGACTTGCCTGTTTTTTTTGGACCGCCACCCAGGCTCAAAGGGATCATAAGATCTTTCATGCTAGAAACTTCCGTGTGCAGCCACATGCTACTATGGGCTTTGGCATAGTAGACTAAGTTGTGCGAACTCTTACGGGGTGGACTAGCAGATGTAGGGGTTATAGGTGGTACGGTCTACCCCACATGTAAGGTGCTAGCGCTTCTGAAAGACTATGTCTTGATCATCCGTTTCTCAAACACCATGTAGTGCGAGAAAACAAACGGAGGCGATCGAGTCATGTGGGGAAAAGTGCGCAAACCTCTGCAGAGTGTACAAACTAATCATGATTAGCCGTGTCCCTGGTTATGGACAACTTGAGTATCTAGTACTTGAATATCATGTGAATCTCATCATGTTACTTCTAATTAAAGTTGTTGGGTTTTAATTATTTTAATTGGGATTGAGAATGCTGTCAACCATTCTCAATGTTTCACAACCACCATGATAGTTAAATAAATTTATTCCTTTGCAGTAGGGAAAAATTGGCTTTACGCAAAAACCTTATAACCATAGAGCTTTTCCACCAGCCAAATATGCATGTAGTGATAATCATTATTCATCATTCTCTATGGTGTGAATTTGCCAGTACATTCAATGTACTGACCCATTTCGGGCTGCAACGTCTCATGTTGCAGGTTTCTTACGACGAGTAAGTGATACGTTAGGGTTACGATTTCTACACTCAACTATGCCGTTGGTGTTGATGGGAATCCACAACCTTGTTGCTTCCGCTATATGGATTGAGGTAATAGTATTTACGTTACTTTATACATGTGATTTACCTCTGTTATAAATCCTTCGAGTACTGTGTGTGTCAGCATACCGATCCAGGGATGACACATAAGCACAGAGACTTGATCCATTCGGGTCGGGTCGCTACAAGATGGTATCAGAGCACATGTTGACTGTAGGACGTGACCCTAGAAACTGGCAAGCCCATAGCAAAGATTTTTCTCTACAACTTTCCCTTTCAAAAGGATCTTTTACCTCTCTTCTCTTCTGAGTTTATTCAAATTTTCCTTTAGTGAAACCATACCCCCTTTCCCTTTTGACCACTCGAAGATTCGACTGATGAGACCACTCCAAGAAGTACAGGATATCAGACAAGTAAGACCATTCGGAATGAAGAGGATTTTACCATACATTATGATAATGGAAACTACAGCTGTTGAAGACTCTGAAGACTAGGAGAATTGAAGGCTCTGAAGAATTCCCAGATTTGTATGACCTAGGAAGGCTACCCTTGTGGAACCTAGCAAACTATGGAAATTGTCAATACCCGAGATCAAGGTGTATCGGAGAAAGACTGAAACAAGGAGTATGAGAACTCGAAGTTTTGTCAAAGAAACCCTAAGGCAGGAGATATCAACTGTGGAGAGATAGCTCATGGAAATGACAAGAGCAGAAACACGGTTATCCGTGATGTCATCACCCGCTAATGCTATTGTCACCGTGCTGAGTTAAGGATGCATGTCTTCAGAATGGATTTGATGGAAGAAGGCTGATGGAGCACCTATTAGTAAGATGAACTTTAACCTTAGCCGGTGTATCACCAGGATTTGGAGTAGTACATCAAGAAGTTTAAGGTGGAGCTCCAGGAAGTCGTATTAGACAAGGAAGTATTTCATGACGAACTCAGGACCCAAAAGTTGAAAGTAGCCAAGCTAGAGTAGAAAAACCTCGAGATACCGAAGATTCGTCAGGAACGGAAGGACAGTAGTACCATGGTTCATGCCAATGTTGAAACCCAGAAGTTTGGAATGCCACTCCAGAAATATTAAAGGACGTCACGAGAAACTTTTTGTCAGCAGAGAGGATCTGGCAGAAGAAATTGAGAAAGACAAGCATGATCGGAAGAAGCCATTGGAGGCTTGAACAAGGCTTCAAGAGTTTGGAGACATTGAAAATTTATTGACCTTTAGAAGACCAAACCCCTATACCTATGTTAGATGCGACGTTTGTGAGCTGTCATTTGTTTGATGTTTTTTCGACAGCCACAACAAAAAAATCTGTCTTTTCAAAACTTTTGTTTGTATTGTGTGCATTCCTCTCTCTTGATCTCTCTTATCTCACCCCAAACCCATGGACCCAATAGATGATGAATGGAGATGAGCTTGTATTTTCTGGACCGATGAGTCAATTGGAGACAAACCGATGGATTCAGAACATGGAGGAACATATGGAGAACAACCCTATAGTCGGAAAGGATATGGCCCAGCATGCTCTTCAATGCTTTGAAAGAGGTGCTGCTACTTGGTGGAGGATGTACCAAACCATCAATGGATGGCAAGGAGTAACCACTTGGAAAGAATTTAAGTTGACTTTGCTAAAGTCTCAGTTTGTGTCCCAGAAGTTGAAGCCTTATGGAAAGGACATGAATAAACCTTGTGCATGCAAGATTTGTGGAGAAATCGGACACAACCATAAAGAACACAAGGATGAATGCCCTAATTGTGAAGGAAGTCACCCAGCTGAAGAATGCCCAACTAGGCAGATCACTTGTTTCTTGTGTGAAGGGACTATCCACTATCCTGCTCAGTGTCACATTTACCCCATGGTACAAAGAACCATCCCGCAGAAGGAAGAAGCAGTGAAAGGAGATCTTATGGAAAGTTTAGAAGAACCTATGATGAAGAAAGAGGTGGAGGACACACCCAAAGAAGAACCAATTAAACCCTACACCAAGTATTGCTATTCATGTGGAGAAGAAGGACACATCTCCCAGAATTGTATGAATGGGGATCTAGTAGAATTCCCGGCTAAGGAAATAGAGTATGACCCACAGGAAATAGAAGCCTGATTGGAATGGAAAAGTCCAGAAAGAGAAGTAGATTGGATTCCAGGAAGGATCTGAGTCATGTCACCTGTTATGGGTGCAAGGAGTCAGGGCACTACCTCAACAAATGCCCAAAAAGGAAACCTCGATACTTGTCAGAAGTAATATGTTTTAGTTGTAATAAAGAAGGGCACTTTGCCAGAGATTGTCCGAAGGAGAAGGAGACTTGTGATAAGAAGTTGAGTTTGTAACAGAAGAAATATAGTCGTAGTAGTGAGAACATTTTCCTTTATATTGAGGTGTTGAGTTGAGGCATGTAATGGAAAAATGAGAGATTGTAAACATTCGTTGGTACTGATATGGATTTTATGAGTTGATACTCTATGAAGAAGGATTTTGACCATTTTTGAGGATAAGAGAAATATGGTCTATGGAAGGTTTGTGCATTTTAAGGGTGGTAGTACCCTGTAAGAACCGTTGACCCCTGGAAAAGATAGCATACTCCACTGAGTGGATTTCGGACAAAATGAATACGAGTTTTGTCTTGATATGTGTGATACCCCAAGAGTATGTAGGATGAAGTTGGAGACCGTCAGTTGTTTGGACCCAATGTGATCAAGGAGTCAGAAGAGAATGTTAAGTTGATTCGAGATAGACTGAAGGTAGCTCAGTCCAGGCAGAAGAGTTATGTAGACTCAAAAGCTCAAGGAGGTAGTCTATGAAAGTGGAGACAGAGCATGTCTTCATGTGTTTCCCTCTGCGAGGAGTTAAACGAATTGGAGTTAAGGTAAAGTTAGCCTCGAGATTTGTAGGACCATACCGAGTTTCGGAGCGTATGAGAGAAGTGGCCAACAAGTTGGAGTCACCTGAAGGACTGTCAGGAGTTCATGATGTGTTTCACATTTCCCAGTTGAAGGAGTGCCATGTAGAGATGGCCAATATTCCCCTGAAAGGACGCTTGACCCTGGAAAGGATAATGACGTTCCACGAAGTAGAGTATGGACTTCATAAGTATAAGTTTTTTTTACCTCGGTATGAGGGATATCCCACGAGGATGAAGAGATGAAGTACTATTGGATATAAAGGAGGTATGATGTTGGAAATATGGATCAATGGAAAACTCCATGATGAGTCTGAGTAAACATGTCCTAGTTTGGAGCCAATAGAAGGAAGGAAGACAATACAATTGGATGGATTTAAGTATACTGGGAAAGCTGGAAGTTGGATGTTGGATTAGAGATCCGCTGCCTCGATGAAGAGTTCAAGGTTTGCAAGTGATGAGATGTGCCATAACCCACAGGCCCCAAGACCTTCCAAGAAGCAAGCACACTCTTGCTGAAGGAAAAACCCTGGAAGAGGATATGCCCTTATCGATAGACGATCTTATAGGAGTAACGCAAAACCTGAGAGTTGTGAAGGAACGATAGATGGTTGTTTGGCTTGCAGAATCTATGGATTTATCCGAACTTGGTTCGTCGACAAGAGAAATTCTGCAATGCTTGTGAGGATGACCTAGTGTTAGAATGCGAGATTCGCTAAACCGTATACAAGGTAATGATTTGGGTGCGGGATGGATTGATCACCATACCGACTTACTCTTATTATTCGCCTTGATATATGGGATGGTAAATCTGAGTGACTTACCTATAGTAGAGAGACGACGATCAAAACTCTGTTTAAACCTTAGAATGGTATAAGTATTTTTTTTCCTTGTACACGGCAGTTGTTGCCAACCGTAGGATATACGGTGAGGATCAACCCAGACTATTTCCTGCAGGAAAAACCATAAATGGTTGACCAGCATGAGATATCGATAGTTGTTTAGTTTTGGCGCTAGACCCGTCAGCTAAGAAGACCCAATCTCGGAATAACCTTACCAAGAGGAAAGGACAAAAGAATTGAGGAAAAAGGTTATGCCATTACCGGAAGAGCTTAGAGGAGAAATTTTTCTCGAGGATTTGAGAAGACCGACACTGTTAACAATATGGATGAAGTATATGAGTTTCGATGGAACCGTAACAATGATTCTAAGGGTGGTAGCACCCCAGACACCATGTGATGATCGATGGATTTTGAGAAGACCCCCAACCCTAACCTATTTCTTGCTAGCCTCTCTGAATCTCGAGGACGAGATTCCTTTTAAGGGTGGTAGGTTTGTAACATCCCAAATTTTCAATTTGGAATGTTATACATTAGATCATCATGCATATCTTATTTTCTTGCATTTTGGTCGATCCTAGAAATTTCACGCAACTCAAGGACCTTTGGAGAGAGTTGGAGATTTCGTTATTTTCATATTTGAGAGTTTTCTCGAATTTGAAAAGAGGATCATTTGATTTATTTATTTCATCTTCAATTATTTTTCCGATATCAAAATATGAGAGAGGGAATAATATGACTTTCCCAAAATATAGGAAAAATGAAGATTTAATAAATAGATCAAATTTCGTTTTCCGGTGTTTGTTTGTTTTTCTTTTGGATAGGGAAAAATGCGCGTTTTCAAAAAATTGCATTTTAGGTCCGGAGAAAAGTTCATTTTGTTCGACTCATTTTTAGGAGTCGAGGAAAATTTACTTTAGTAATTTTGGAGCCCGTTTAGATTTTCTTTTCTGTGTTTTTTCTGCGCGTGAAACCATTTTTAAAAAAAAATCCAGCAGGCCAGCCGGGCCAAGGCCCAGCCAGCCACCGCCCCCAGCCAGCGCCAGCGCCAGGTGCCAGGCGCAGCGCGCCAGGCCGCCGCCTCGCCTCTAGCTGAGTCCCTCTAGGACTCTGGTTAGCCCTCCCCTTTCCTTTGTTTCGTTTTCCTTTTTCCTACTCTATTTCTTGTCCTCTACCCCAAGTAATCTCTCCCCTCTCCTATATAAATACCCCCATAGACCCCCCTCTCCTCACGCCAAAAACCCAAACCCCCTCTCCTCCCCAAGCCACGCCCTACCCCGCGCCCCTCACCCGCCACTGCCGCCCCTATAGCGCCGTCGTCGCCGCCCTAGCACGCCGCCGTCGCCACCGTTCGCCCCGCCTCGCCAGAGGTAGCCCCGCGCCTCTCTTTTTCTTCCCCGCGGTTCGGTTCTTTTAAAAGAAACCGTTCTGGCTTTCTTTTCCGGTTTTTCTCTCCGATTCTTCGTTTCGGTTTCTTTTCCGAAACCCTAGATCGGTTTTCCGTTTTCTTTTTCGGTTTCTTTTCCGAAAACCCTAGATCGGTTTCCGTTCTTCTTTCGGACCGTTCGTCTCAACGAACGTGATCACCAATTATTCCTGGTTAACGACGCCTGTTCGTTTAACCGTTCGTCTCTTTCTTTTCGTCGGATTTATTCCGCGTCTTTTCCACGATCGCGATCTCAGATCCGATCTTCGTTCTAGTTTATCTTCTCGCCCGTTTATCGGAATCAGGTGATTCAAGCGCCTGGAGTTTCGTCTCGAAACCGTCGTTCCGTCTAATCAACTTGAACAAGTTTTGTTATGGTAAAATTTGACCTAGTTTCAACTTGCTAGAACCGAGTTGTTTTCTTCCGCCGTTTGTTTTCCGTCGTTTGTTCGGTTCGTTCTTTCTTTGCAACCGGAGCTCTTAAGTTGAACTTTTTGGTTCGTTCTCTCGTTCGAGTTTTACTTGTGCATTAGATGAGTACTTATTGTGTGGTTACTATTGTTTGCTTATGATAGATTGACCGGAGTGTGACGAGTAGAACTATCAAGAGTTTTGAGTGCGAATCATCTTCATCAACTTTGCAGGCAAGTTCACACTTTGATCATACCTTTTCTACAACCCATGTTTTATTGCATTAGATCAATCCTCACACATTGCATGATTAGGATCTAATTAAACTGTGGGATGGGAAGTAGATGAGGTAGTACCTATTACCTGTATTATTAAGAAAACCTTTGGGAGTTACTTCTACGTTTGCTTATTATGCCATGCTATGCTAGTAGACGTGGATTGGGTGAGTGATATCCATGACAGATGTGAGATTGATATTTTAATGGTTTATCTAAGGTGGCAACTTAAACACACATCTGGGTGGATTGAGGCACCTGATGTCTATCAGGACTTGCCTGTTTTTTTTGAACCGCCACCCAGGCTCAAAGGGATCATAAGATCTTTCATGCTAGAAACTTCTGTGTGTAGCCACATGCTACTATGGGCTCTGGCATAGTTGACTAAGTTGTGCGGACTCTTACGGGGTGGACTAGCAGATGTAGGGGTTATAGGTGGTACGGTCTACCCCACATGTAAGGTGCTAGCGCTTCTGAAAGACTATGTCTCGGTCATCCGTTTCTCAAACACCATGTAGTGCGATAAAACAAACGGAGGTGATCGAGTCATGCGGGGAAAAGTGCGCAAACCTCTGCAGAGTGTACAAACTAATCATGATTAGCCGTGTCCCCGGTTATGGACAACTTGAGTATCTAGTACTTGAATATCATGTGAATCTCATCATGTTACTTCTAATTAAAGTTGTTGGGTTTTAATTATTTTAATTGGGATTGAGAATGCTGTCAACCATTCTCAATGTTTCACAACCACCATGATAGTTAAATAAATTTATTCCTTTGCAGTAGGGAAAAAT
Organism: Triticum dicoccoides; assembly: GCF_002162155.2. Classification (NCBI taxonomy): domain Eukaryota; kingdom Viridiplantae; phylum Streptophyta; class Magnoliopsida; order Poales; family Poaceae; genus Triticum; species Triticum dicoccoides. The sequence goes on from NC_041390.1 coordinate 583,343,409, forward strand.
TGGCTTTACGCAAAAACCTTATAACCATAGAGCTTTTCCACCAGCCAAATATGCATGTAGTGATAGTCATTATTCATCATTCTCTATGGTGTGAATTTGCCAGTACATTCAATGTACTGACCCGTTTCGGGCTGCAACGTCTCATGTTGCAGGTTTCTTACGACGAGTAAGTGATATGTTAGGGTTACGATTTCTACACTCAACTTTGCCGTTGGTGTTGATGGGAATCCACAACCTTGTTGCTTCCGCTATATGGATTGAGGTAATAGTATTTACGTTACTTTATACATGTGATTTACCTCTGTTATAAATCCTTTGAGTACTGTGTGTGTCAGCATACCGATCCAGGGATGACACATAAGCACAGAGACTTGATCCATTCAGGTCGGGTCGCTACAAAAGTATCTCTTATCATAACGTTGATTCTTTGATTGTGGGTTATCAAGATCAACAACAGGTTCATCTCTACATCATTATCATTACTAGGTTGAGCATCAACATGAACATCATCATTAACATTATCACTAGGTTTATGTTCATTACCAGATTGTGTTTCAGCATCAGAAATAGAAATATCATTGGGATTCTCAGGTGTGTCAACAACAAGTTCACTAGAAGCATGCAAAGTCCTATCATTTTTAGTTTTCTTCCTCTTAGAAGGACTAGGTGCATCTATAGTAGTTCTCTGAGAATCTTGCTCAATTCTCTTAGGATGGCCCTTAGGATACAAAGGTTCCTGAGTCACTTTACCTCCTCTTGTTGCAACTCTAACAGCAAGGTCATTATTTTTACTATTCAATTCACTAAGCAAATCATTCTGAGCTTTAAGTACCTGTTCTACTTGAGTGGTAACCATAGAAGCATGTTTACTAATAAGTTTAAGTTCACCTTTAACACTAGCCATATAATCACTTAAGTGTTCAATCATGTAAGCATTATGTTTCAATTGTCTACCAACATAAGTATTAAAATCTTCTTGCTCAACCATAAAGTTATCAAATTCATCCAAACATTGGCTAGCAAACTTAGTAGGAGGGATTTCAGCTTTATCATATCTATAGAGAGAATTTACCTTTACTACCTGTGTCGGGTTATGCTACCTCTCGAGCACTGCGTTGGTTTTCCCTTGAAAAGGAAAGGGTGGTGCAGTAAAGCAGCGTAAGTATTTCCCTCAGTTTTTCAGAACCAAGGTATCAATCCAGCAGGAGACCACGCGCGAGTCACCTCGTACCTACACAAACAAATAAGAACCTCGCAACCAACGCGATAAAGGGGTTGTCAATCCCTTCACGGCCACTTGCAAGAGTGAGATCTGATAGGGATAATAATAATAAGATAAATATTTTTGGTATTTTTATGATATAGATTGAAAGTAAAGATTGCAAAATAAAATAGATTAGAAACTTGTATGATGGAAAATAGACCCGGGGCCCATAGGTTTCACTAGTGGCTTCTCTCAAGATAGCATAAGTATTGCGGTGGATGAACAAATTACTGTCGAGCAATTGATAGAAAAATGAATAATTATGAGAATATCTAGGTATGATCATGTATATAGGCAACACGTCCTTGACAAGTAGACCGACTCCTGCCTGCATCTACTACTATTACTCCACACATCGACCGCTATCCAGCATGCATCTAGAGTATTAAGTTCATAAGAACAGAGTAACGCCTTAAGCAAGATGACATGATGTAGAGGGATAAACATATGCAATATGATGTAAACCCCATCTTTTTATACTCGATGGAAACAATACAATACGTGTCGTTTCCCATTCTGTCACTGGGACCGAGCGCCGCAAGATTCAACCCAAAGCTAAGCACTTCTCCCATTGCAAGAAAGATCAATCTAGTAGGCCAAACCAAATTGATAATTCGAAGAGACTTGCAAAGATAAACCAATCATACATAAAAGAATTCAGAGAAGATTCAAATACTGTTCATAGATAAACTTGATCATAAACCCACAATTCATCGGATCTCGACAAACCACCGCAAAAGAAGATTACATCGAATAGATCTCCAAGAGAATCGAGGAGAACTTTGTATTGACATCCAAAGAGATAGAAGAAGTCACCTAGCTACTAGCTATGGACCCGAAGGTCTGAGGTAAACTACTCACACATCATCGGAGGGGCCATGGAGTTGTTGTAGAGGCCCCCCGTGATCGATGCCCCCTCTAGCAGAGCTCCAGAAAAGGCCCCAAGATGGGATCTCTTCGGTACAGAAGGTTGTGACGGTGGAAATAGGGTTTCGTGGTGCTCCTGGATGTTTGCAGGGTATATGAATATATATAGGAGGAAGAAGTAGGTCGGTGGATCAACGCGGGGCCCACGAGGGTGGAGGGCGCGCCCCCCTGCCTCGTGGCCTCCTCATTGATTGCTTGACGTCCACTCCAAGTCCTCTGGATCACGTTTGTTTCAAAAATCACGCTCCCAAAGGTTTCATTCCGTTTGGACTCCATTTGATATTCCTTTTCCGCGAAACACTGAAATAGGAAAAAAATAGCAATTTGGGTTGGGCCTCCAGTTAATAGGTTAGTCCCAAAAATAATATAAAAGTGTAAAATAAAGCCCGTTATCATCGAAAACAGATAATATAATAGCATGGAACAATAAAAATTATAAATACGTTGGAGACATATCAAGCATCCCCAAGCTTAATTCTGCTCGTCCTCGAGTAGGTAAATGATAAAAACAGAACTTTTGATGTGGAATGCTTCCTAACATATTTCTCAATGTAATTTTCTTTATTGTGGCATGAATGTTCAGATCCGAAAGATTCAAGATAAAAGTTTAATATTGACATAAAAATAATAATACTTCAAGCATACTAACTAAGCAATCATGTGTTCTCAAAATAACATGGCCAAAGAAAGTTCATCCCTACAAAATCATATAGTTTGGTCATGCTCCATTTTCGTCACACAAGAATGCTCTCATCATGCATTGATATCTATTGATGGGCATCTCCATAGCTCGTTGATACTCCTAGTTGATGTGAGACTATCTTCTCCTTTTCGTCTTCTCCACAACCACCATTCTATTCCACATATAGTGCTATGTCCATGGCTCACGCTCATGTTGTGCATGATTTAACTATTTTGTGTGATGAAGATAGAGCATAGCCAGACTATATGATTTTGTAGGGATAACTTTCTATGGCCATGATATTTTGAGAAGAAATGATTGCTTAGTTAGTATGCTTGAAGTATTATTATTTCTATGTCAATATTAAACTTTTATCTTGAATCTTTCGGATCTGAACATTCATGCCACAATAAAGAAAAATTAAATGGAGAAATATGTTAGAAAGCATTCCACATCAAAAATTCTTCTTTTATCATTTACCTAGTCGAGGACAAGCAGGAATTAAGCTTGGGGATGCTTGATACATCTCCAACGTATCTATAATTTTTGATTGCTCCATGCTATTATATTATCTATTTTGGATGTTAATGGGCTTTATTTTACACTTTTATATCATTTTTGGGACTAACCTACTAACCGGAGGCCCAGCCCAAATTGTTGTGTTTTTGCCTATTTTAGAGTTTGGAAGAAAAGGAATATCAAACGGAGTCCAAACTGAATGAAACCTTCGAGAACATGATTTTCTCAACAAACGTGATCCAGGAGACTTGGAGTGGGCGTCAAGAAATAACCGAGGAAGCCACGATGCA
>NC_041390.1:583347404-583353672 GCF_002162155.2 Triticum dicoccoides
CGCGCCCTCCACCCTCGTGGGCCCCTCGTTGCTCCACCGACGTACTTCTTCCTCCTATATATATCCAAGTACCCCCCAAAAATCCAGGAGCACCACGAAAACCTAATTCCACCACCACAACCTTCTGTACCCGAGAGATCCCATCTTGGGGCCTTTTTCGAAGCTCCGCCGGAGGGGCACCGATCACGGAGAGCCTCTACATCAACTCCATGGCCTCTCCGGTGATGTGTGAGTAGTTTATTTCAGACCTACGGGTCCATAGTTATTAGCTAGATGGCTTCTTCTCTCTCTTTGGATCTCAATACAAAGTTCTCCTCGATCTTCTTGGAGATCTATTCAATGTAATCTTCTTTTGCGGTGTGTTTGTCAAGATCCGATGAATTGTGAGTTTATGATCCAGATTATCTATGAACAATATTTGATTCTTCTCTGAATTCTTTTATGTATGATTGGTTTATCTTTGCAATTCTATTCAAATTATTAGTTTGGTTTGGCCTACTAGATTGATCTTTCTTGCAATGGGAGAAGTGCTTAGCTTTGGGTTCAATCTTCCGGTGCTCGATCCCAGTGACAGAAAGGGAACCGACACGTATTTTATTGTTGCCATCGAGGATAAAAAGATGGGGTTTATATCATATTGCATGAGTTTATCCCTCTACATCATGTCTTCTTACTTAAAGCATTACTCTGTTCTTATGAAGTTAATACTCTAGATGCATGCTGGATAGCGGTCGATGTGTGGAGTAATATTAGTAGATGCAGAATCATTTCGGTCTACTTGTCGCGGAGGTGATGCCTATATACATGATCATACCTAGATATTCTCATAACTATGCTCAATTCTATCAATTGCTCGACAATAATTCGTTTACCCACCATAATACTTATGCTCTTGAGAGAAGCCACTAGTGAAACCTATGGCCCCCGGGTCTATCTTTGATCATATTAATCTTCCAACACTTAGTTATTTCTTTTGCCGTTTATTTTACTTTGCATCTTTATCATAAAAATACCAAAAATATTATCTTATCATATCTATCAGATCTCACTCTCGTAAGTGACCATGAAGGGATTGACAACCCCTTTATCGCGTTGGTTGCGAGGTTCTTATTTGTTTGTGTAGGTGCGTGGGACTCGAGCGTGATCTCCTACTGGATTGATACCTTGGTTCTCAAAAACTGAGGGAAATACTTACGCTACTTTGCTGCATCACCCTTTCCTCTTCAAGGGAAAACCAACGCCGTGCTCAAGAGGTAGCCATAAGCAGATATAAATCCCAAGTGACTCAAAGAATAGAGCTATGCCCCCCGGCAACGGCGCCAGAAAAAGGTCTTGATAACCCACAAGTATAGGGGATCGCAACAGTTTTCGAGAATAGAGTATTCAACCCAAATTTATTGATTCGACACAAGGGGAGCCAAAGAATATTCTCAAGTATTAGCAGCTGAGTTGTCAATTCAACAACACGTGGAACTTAATATCTGCGGCAAAATATTTAATAGCAAAGTAATGTGATAGTAGTGGTAACGATAGTAAAAGTAATATTTTTGGGTTTTGTAGTGATTGTAACAGTAGAAGCAAAAAAGTAAATAAGCGAAGAACAATATATGAAAAGCTCATAGGCATTAGATCGGTGATGGAGAATTATGCCGGATGCGATCGATCATGTAACAGTCATAACCTAGGGTGACATAGAACTAGCTCCAGTTCATCAATGTAATGTAGGCATGTATTCCGAATATAGTCATACGTGCTTATGGAAAAGAACTTGCATGACATCTTTTGTCCTACCCTCCCGTGGCAGCGGGGTCCTATTGGAAACTAAGCAATATTAAGGCCTCCTTTTAATAGATTACCGGACCAAAGCATTAAGACATAGTGAATACATGAACTCCTCAAACTACGGTCATCACCGGTAAGTATCCCGATTATTGTCACTTCGGGGTTAACGGATCATAACACATAATAGGTGACTATAGACTTGCAAGATAGGATCAAGAACTCTCATATATTGATGAAAACATAATAGGTTCAGATCTAAAATCATGGCACTCGGGCCCTAGTGACAAGCATTAAGCATAGCAAAGTCATAGCAACATCAATATCAGAACATAGTTCATACTAGGGATCAAACCCTAACAAAAATAACTCGATTACATGAGAAATCTCATCCAACCCATCACCGTCCAGCAAGCCTACGATGGAATTACTCACACACGGTGGTGAGCATCATGAAATTGGTGATTGAGGAAGGTTGATGATGACAATAGCGACGGATTCCCCTCTCCAAAGCCCTGAACAGACTCCAGATCAGCCCCTCCCGAGAGAGTTTAGGGCTTGGAGGTGGCTCCGTATCGTAAAACGCGATGAATGCTTCTCCGTGATTTTTTCTCCCCAAAAGTGAATATATGGAGTCAAGGTTGAGGTCGGTGGAGCGTCAGGGGGCCCACGCGGCAGGGGGCGCGCCCAGGGGGTAAGGCGCGCCCCCACCCTCGTGGACAGGGTGTGGGCCCCCTGACGTGGATCTTTTTTCCAGTATTTTTTATATATTCCAAAATCATTCTCCGTTGATTTTCAGGTCATTCCGAGAACTTTTATTTCTGCACAAAAATAACACCATGGCAATTCTGCTGAAAACAGCGTCAGTTCGGGTTAGTGCCATTCAAATCATGCAAGTTAGAGTCCAAAACAAGGGCAAAAGTGTTTGGAAAAGTAGATACGACGGAAACGTATCATGGGTGCGCCCAGCATGCGGACGCACCCCAAATCATGTCTGTGTTGGACGTGATAAAAAACCCAGAAAAACTAAAATAAAATGATCTTAAAAGTAAATAAACGTAGTTAAAAAAACTTAAAACATAAGTTTGGGGTCATGACCACAAAACGGTCCAGTTTCACAATTCACTTAATGGTCCAGTGCCATAATTAACATAAAACAAAATAAAAAATGACGCCCATGCGCTCCTGCTACGCCCATCGATGTCGCCGTCTTCAGTGGCCGCCAGTGTCGTCGTCGTCGCTGACGAGGTCGACGTAGTCTCGCAGCATCCAGAGGTGGGCCGACGATCCGTGGTGCGCCGGGGCGGGCTGGAAGGTGGCAGGTGCTTGCACCACCTCCTCCCGTGGCGACGCTTCACCCTACGGTGACCGCGGCGGCATGGGGCACCAGTTCACGCCCCCCTCACGGTGTGCGCCATCTCCGGATCCGTGCACGACCAGCTCCACTGCTGGCCCACCAGGCCTGGGTGGAACACCATTCACCTGGGCGGATGACAGGCGGGGCCGGCCGCGCGTGCGCATTGGTGTTGGCGGGTGGGAGGTAGGCGGCCGCCTGCCATGCTGCCCCAACGCGAACGAGTGACACATCCGTTTGTTGTCCACCGCGATCCAAACCCGGTGCATGTTTGCGCTCGATATGGGTTGGCACGGACACAAAACAGACCATATGGGTCCGGGCCATCGCACGCTGGGCCGCCTTGTTTGTCCCTTTTACCCCAAACAAACAGGGCCCGATGGGATGGGGTCGCGCGGTGTAGTTGGTCTTAGTACTAGCAGCTAGTGGTTACTATATGTCCTAAGCAGTTGATCACTGTCGTCTTGTCCAAACGCCATGGATGGATAGTCAAGGCAGGCGTGTCTTGGACGAAACACCGGCATACGTCCGGCTTGATCGGACAAGGGACGAGGAGCTCGTCACGGTCGTAGTCAAGCGGTGCGGGACGGGAACACCTAGGTCGCGTGCACGCCACTGGCTCCGATACCAGTCAGGAAGGCCGTGCGAGTGCGAGCCAAATACATACCGCTCACACGTACGTCTAATCAAGTGGGATGCCATTTGCCCGTTCGGCTAAGGGAGAATTAGTGGCCAGTTCTAAAAGGAGAAACAAGAGTTGGTACGAGTGGACAGGCCTGGCGACGCAGCGACGAGAGCTCGACCGGCCGTGTGGGTGCGCGGCGTATGTGGACACGTTTCGATCATGAAAGGTAAATGTTCATTTCCGGCCGACCGACTGAAGCTTCGGCCGGTCGTATGCGCCGTGTGATTGTACTCTCTCTCTCTCACAAGGCCCATTTTGGCCCATTAGTTCCCCCGGGGATTCCGATAACCCCCCGGCACTCCGATAATAATCCGGTGACCCCCGGAACACTTGCGGTGTCCGAATATAGTCGTCCAATATATCAATCTTTATGTTTAGACCATTTCGAGACTCCTCGTCATGTCCGTGATCATATCTAGGACTCTGAACTATCTTCGGTACATCAAAACACATAAACTCATAATACCAATTGTCACCGAACGTTAAGCGTGCGGACCCTATGGGTTCGAGAACTATGTATACATGACCGAGACACATCTCCGGTCAATAACCAATAGCAGAACCTGGATGTTCATATTAGCTCCCACATATTCTATGAATATCTTTATCTATCAAACCGCACAACAACATACATTGTTCCCTTTGTCATCGGTATGTTACTTGGCCGATATTTGATCGTCGGTATCTCAATACCTAGTTCAATCTCATTACCGGCAAGTCTCTTTACTCGTTTCGTAATGCATCATCCTGTAACTAACTCATTAGTCACATTGCTTGCAAGGCTTATAGTGATGTGCATTACCGAGAGGGCCCAGAGATACCTCTCCGACAATCGAAGTGACAAATCCTAATCTCGATCTATGCCAACTCAACAAACACCATCGGAGACACATGTAGAGCATCTTTATAATCACCCAGTTACGTTGTGACGTTTGGTAGCACACAAAGTGTTCCTCCGGTATTCGGGAGTTACATAATCTCATAGTCATAGGAACATGTATAAGTCATGAAAAAAGCAATAGCAACATACCAAATGATCAAGTGCTAAGCTAACGGAATGGGTCAAGTCAATCACAACATTCTCTAATGATGTGATCCCATTAATCAAATGACAACTCATGTCTATGGCTAGGAAACTTAACCATATTTGATTCAACGATCTAGTCAAGTAGAGGCATACTAGTGACACTCTATTTGTCTATGTATTCACACATGTACTAAGTTTTCGGTTAATACAATTCTGGCATGAATAATAAACATTTATCATGATATAAGGAAATATAAATAACAACTTTATTATTGCCTCTAGGGCATATTTCCTTCACTCTCTTTGCAAACTGTTAGTCTCATCGAACCGCACATCTACGGTTTCAACCACTTTATAGTGAAAGAGGTTGAAGACCCTGTAGGTGTGCGAATCCTTTCCGTAACCAAGCATAAAACCTTCATCTGCTTACGGTGTAAATTTTGATGTGTGATGTGAATCCTTGATCCAACACCTGGCACCAAAGACCTTGAAATAGCTAACATTTGGCTTCTTACCAGTCAGGAGTTCATAGGATGTCTTCTTGAAGAACATATGAAGATAAACTCTGTTGATGATGTGGCAAGCAGTATCAATGGCTTCAGGCTAGAACTGTCTTGGAGTCTTCTACTCATCAAGCATCCTATGTGCCATCTCAATGAGGGTTTTGTTCTTGCGCTCCACGATGCCGTTTTGCTGAAGGGTGTATGGAGCAGAGAACTCATGTGTGATGCCCAATGTATGAAGATAAGTGTCAAGGTCGGTGTTCTTGAATTCAGTGCCATTGTCACTCCTGATGTGCTTGATCTTGATTCCATAATTGGTCATGGCACGATTGGCGAATCGTTTGAAGACATCCTGCAGTTCGGTCTTATAGAGAATTATACGCACCCAGGTGTACACTACTAGGGAAAACCTTATACACAGAATATTACCAGCAGCGCTCTTCAAAATACGACGCTATTGCTATTTAGCAACAACGCGTATCGGAAAAACGTGCTGCCGAAAGAAAAATAGCAGTAGCGCGTCATCTCTAAACCGCGCTACTGCTCTAATTGCCATGACCTTGCCGTCCAGCTAGTTATAGCAGTAGCGCCTTACACCGTACCGCGCTACCGCTATTCTCCTTACCTGTAGCGCTTTTTCATACCCGCACTACTCTTAACCCTACCTTATCACCACGCGGCCGACCCTCTCTCTCACCCTCTCAGTCACTCTCGCCCGCGCCGACAACCATTGTCGTTCGTCGCCGCTGCCGCCGTCGTCGTCCGTCCGCCACCGAGGTACTCCCTCCTTCCGTCCCTCCTCCTCCCACCGCGCCCTCCACCCTCCTCCTCCCACCACGCCCTCCTCCCTCCTCCGCCGCCAGCCCTCCTCCCACCGCCCCTCCCTCCTCCTCCTCCGGCCGGCCCCTCCCCCGCCTCCT
>NC_041390.1:583353958-583359123 GCF_002162155.2 Triticum dicoccoides
GTTTTCGCAAATCATAGGTAACTAGTTTATTTAGCAAGTGATTAATATAACTAGCTTATTTATATTAAGTGCTTAATGGACCTAGTTTATTTAGTAAGTGTGTAATAGAACTAGTTTATTTAGTAAGTAGTTAATAAAACTAGTTTATTTAGTAAGTAGTTAATAAAACTAGTTTAATTAGTGTTAGGATTATATATAAGATATTTTTGAATATATTTTTTCATATTTTGAACCATTGAAATGCAATGACCATCGATAAGTGGCCTATTTTTTGTCGGAGTGTTGATTAATTTCTGTTCCGGCAAATTTCAGGTGCTTGATGTGTCCTTTTTTAGCGTAGGTCATGCCGAATTTTTTGGGTTTTGTTGTCGAGTTATAATCTCTGAATTTTGAACACAGGAGATGTCTGATGATGATGGGATCCCGGAGTGCGGGTACTGCTATGATGACCGGGGTGTGTGCGACATGTTTCCTCACCTGCAAAATGATAGGTTTTTCACCGTGAAGATGGAAGAGACCTTCGATGTTTGTACGGTATGCAACGACAAGCATTTCATCGTAATTAATATCATCATGTGTGCTTCTTTTGTTCAACCTGTAATTTATGGATTTTTTTTCAATTCGATTAGTACATCCCGTGCCATGCTAGACCATATGTATTGGATAAGCTTGGTTTTGGTTTAGATGACTTTGAGAATGTGGAAACGAGGAGGGCTCACTTAAGAACTAAACATGGTTACGAGTTTCTGGTTAAGTTCTACAATGTGGTCGATTGCTCCCATTTCGGTTGCTCTAATTGGGTAGCTCTCTGCAAGGCATATGGATTTGAGGAGGGAATGCGAATAAGATTTGATATTCGTCCTGAAGATTATGATGATGATGATGATATCGACATCTTGGTGGATGTGGATATGCCTCCAGTTTTGCCTGGATGTTAGTTTGTCAAACTAATTTGTTAGGTTCAGTAATTTATGTTGTTAATTTAAAAATATTTGGTGTTCGTCCACACTAAACTTATTTATTTATAATTTTCAGCTTATTTCTTATCTTTAAGAAATACTCAGAAGGTAGTAGACAACACATACTACAGCTATGACTCCAAGCTTAATTGTGAGGAGAAAGGTTATCTTGTCTCATTCATAGAAGATGTTGAGGCCTTCAAACTAGTCACCCTATCAGCCAAAATTATACTAGATATGTGCCACTAGTCCATACATTGCTTGATGATAACTTCATTGCTAAAAACTTGGTAAGATTTTGTTAATGATGGTAACTTCATTGCATACATTATTCTTAAGTAAACCATTTCTAACTATATATGTTACTATTTCGTTTTTGAACAGAGGCTCCCGAAGGAGGTTGTGCCTGACATGCTATTTACCGAAGGTGATATGCATATGGTTAGCTTATGACCAACTCCTTCGGAGGCTTACCATACTGCATACTTGATTTCTTCAAACGATGGAAGGCTCAAAATCAAAGAATGGAGCAAAGTGATGAATGCGCACACGCAAATAATTGGAGAAAAAATGAATGTGCGCAAGCCACAAGTTGGAGATAGGTTTATGTCCATTCTTCATTATGGTGAAGGACCGGTTTATCTGTTTTGTGGTATTTTAGCTAGGAGAGAGGAGTAGGTCCTAAGTATTAAGAACAATTAGTTAGTGTTGATTATATATGACTACAATGACTTAGACTTGATGGTGATGCTGAGTAGGAGTAGTGACTATGAGTACTATGATGATGATGAGGACGAGTTGTTATTATAACTAGTGAAGAAGTTGTTATATGATGTCCCATCATGGACGAAAATGATGATTATGAGGAGTTATATGACAATGATATATTATGATGATAAGTTGTTAATGATATTATGATGATGATGAGAAGTTATTATGTCATTGGGTGAAAGAACCACCAATTAGTTTCAAATGGATGGATCCAATGTGACCATTGGTTACTTTGGATCCATGTACTTGAAACTAATCCAAGGTTCTTTCACCTAGTGATTTAATAACTCATTACGATGTAAAAACAATCTCTAAATTGCTACTGTATGAAAAATTATATACAGGTATATGAATACGACCTAAAATTCAAAAGAAATGGAATAGGGAATAATAGTAATAGCGGTTGTTTTCAAAAGCGCTACTAATAATTAGCAGTAGCGATTGACTTGGAAAGCGCTACTACTAAGTAGATATAGCAGTAGCAAGTGCCAGTAGGTGCTACTGCTAAGCATTAGCTGTAGTGCCTTATCAGTAGCGCGCTTACTCGCGCTACTGATAGGCCAAAAACCAGCGTTACTGCTAGGCTTTTCCCTAGTAGTGGTATCTTGAGTAATCATCAACAATGACGAAGCCATACATATGTGCAATGGTAGTAAGTGTAGAGTAGTGAGTAGGGCCAAATAAGTCCATGTGTAGCAGCTCGAAGGGATGTGATGTAGTCATGATTGTCTTCGAGGGATGCTTGGCCCTAGTCATCTTGTCGGCTTCATAAGCACCACATAGATGATCCTTCTTGAACTTGACGCCCTCGATGGTAATGATACTCTTCTTCTTCACAAGAGTGTGCAAGTTCCTCATGCCCGCATGTCCTAGCCTCCGATGCCAAAGCCAACACTCTCAAGCTTTTGCTAGAAGACATACGGCAAGCTGTGGTCCTGTGGAGAAATCTACGATATACAGATCACCTCTTCGATAACCTTCGAAGACTAGGGATTTGTCAGTTTCCATAAGCACAAGGCAACGATATTTTCCAAATATCACAATCATGTTGAGACTACAAAGCATTGAGACAGACATTAAGTTGTAACGAAGGGATTCAACAAGCATAACTTTATCCATGTGTTGATCTTTTGAGATAGCAACTCTACCTAGGCCCAATACCTTGCTTTTACTAGTGTCGGTGAACGTGACGTGGCTTTTTGTGGATGGACGTAGGGTTCCATCCATTAGAAGACTTCGATCACCAGTTATGTGGTTAGTGCATCCACTATCCATGATCCATTCAGTCGCTTTTGGTGACGTATTCTACAGTGCAGTTAGGGGGATAGGCTTCACGAAGAGAAGTGTGAAGCGCAAACATTTGACGAACAAGCATACTATCAAAGTTTAGATTCTTGTTAGGTAAGATAGGATGCTTGTCAAGAAACCCTGTGACGAAATATATGGTAAGACCATTTCGGCAGTTTGTCTTGCATCCCACAAGACATTTTAGGTCCCCAGCATTGGCGTCAGACGTCTTTGATTTCCAGCTGGAGACCTTTCCCTGCAAGAGAAAGTTAATTCTTCTTAACGACCTACATCTTTAGGGGTGGCATAGAAGCAATGAGTCTAAGTGCAGCATCTGAGAACTTTGGCTTTGGAGCCCTAGCAAATAGTCTTGCAGGAGGTGAATAATACTCACAAGAATATGCAGAAAAGTTCTTTGATTTGTGAACATAGCAGTTAGAAGAAACACGCTCATATTCATGAGTCTGATGATGGTTTCCCTGCAAAACATTGGCGTTAGGGTGACCTTGTGAGGTCCTCTGTCTGTATGAAGTCTTTGGGCCATATGAATCCTTTGGTCTGGGGTTTGTCTTCTTCCCAAGTGGTGTCATGATGACATTCACGGGAAGCTTCTCAAGAAATTTTTTGGGCACCCAGATCTTCTTCAAAGGTGGCCCATTCCTGTAGTTAGTACCAATAAACCTGGCAAACACTTCACCATTCTGATTTGTAAACAGCTTATAATTTGAATCAAAGGATTCATCAATGATAATGGGGTTAGCACAGGTGAAACCAGATAAGGTGGATGGGCCCAGTGAAGGGCACTGTGCATCAACCCACGTGGTTTTGGGGTACTGCTCAGGCTTCTAGTAAGAACCATCAACATTCATTTTCCTCTCGAAGCCAACACCCTCTTTCCTAGGGTTTTGGTTCAGAACCTGTTTCTTGAGGACATCACATAGTGTCTGATGCCCTTTGAGGCTTTTGTACATGCCTATTTCAAGAAACATCTTCAACCTAGCATTGTCATCAGCAATAGTAGTGGTATCCTCGGTAGAGGGGTTTGTTACAACATCCGCAGTTGAAGATATTGCAACATCAGAAGCAGTGGAACATTCAGCAATAGAGATAACATTATCATGCTCAAGACATTTTAAACACGGTGGCACAAAATCTTCCTGAGCGGAATGATCTGTTGGGAGAGTAGTGAATCGTTCTCCTTTTGAAGACCTTCATGAGACACTCTCAGTTTCTCAAGATCTTGCTTCCTTTGAAGATAATTGTAGCAAAGCTTCTCATGAGTGGCTGGGAGGGTTTCATGACGACTTTCAAGTTCCTCGTACTCAACATGAAGATTTTTTTGTCTTTGATTAAGGACTGAGTTCGATTCATTTCCGCGTCCAAAAGGTCATCACTTTTGTCTAGCATCTTCTGAATCTATTCCATAGCAGTTTGTTATTCAGTTACAATTTTAGCAAGAGTTTTATAGCTAGGTTTGGATTCACACTCAGAGTCATCTTCATTGGAGGTTTCAAATTAAGCATCGCATGAGTTTACCTTGGCACCTCGTGCCATGAAGCAGTAGGTTGGAGCAGAGTCGTCCTCATCATCGGCTTCAGCGTCGACGACGTGGCCATTGTCTTGAGTGTTGAAGATGGACTTGGCGACGAATGCCGAAGCTAGAGCCAAGCTTGCCACACCTGAATCAGACTCCACCTCCGCCTCCTCAGAAGCAGACTCCTTCTCTGAATCCATCTCCTTGCCAATGAACGCACAAGCCTTGCCAGACGAGCTCTTCTTGTGAGACGAAGACTTTGATGAAGACTTTGAAGATTTCTTCTTCTTCTGGTCGTCAGAATCATATTCCTTGCTCTTTTTCTTCTTCTTAGTTTCCTTGTCCCATTGAGGACACTCAGATATGTAATGGCCCGGCTTCTTGCATTTGTGGAATGTTTTCTTCTTGTGGTCACGAGAGGAAGCCTCATCATTTCTTTAGCTGGATCTTTAAGACTTTTCGAAGCGATTCTTCTTGGAGAACTTTTGGAAGTTTCTCACAAGCATTGCTAGCTCTTTGCTAACGTCTTCAGGATCACCGGAACTGCAATTAGATTCTTCTTCAGATGAGGAAACAACTTTTGCCTTCAAAGCACGGGATCGACCATAGTTGGG
>NC_041390.1:583359570-583398878 GCF_002162155.2 Triticum dicoccoides
TTCTCAGATAGTTGGAACTCATGTGTGTTGAGCCTCTCAAGTATGTCAGACGGATCGAGATATTTGAAGTCAGGGCATTCTTGAATCATCAGGGCCAAAGTGTCAAATGAGCTGTCAAGTGATCTCAGTAGCTTCTTCACAATTTCATGCTTGGTGACAATGGCGCCGAGTGCGCGAAGCTCATTGGTGATATCAGTGAGGCGATCACACGTGAGTTGGACATTCTCATTGTCGTTTCTCTTGAAGCAGTTGAAGAGATTGCGAAGAACATCGTTGACTTTGGACAGCCAGTCCCAGACTAGCTTCACAGCTTCAAGAGCACTCAGACGGCCATACTGTCCTTTGGCCAGATGACCACATATGATGTTCTTGGCAGTCGAGTCCAATTGTGTGAACCTCTTGACATCAGCAGCGGTGACACCTTCACCGACCTTGGGAACGCCTATCCTGACGAAGTACCAGAGGTCGATGCCAATGGCTTCAAGATGCATACGCATCTTATTCTTCTAGTACGGGTAATCCGTGCCATCAAAGACTGGGCACGCAGCGGAGACCTTGATTATCCTTGCAGTCAACATAGGTAAAACTCCAGGTGGTTAAACCAAATCACACAGAACAAGGGAGCACCTTGCTCTGATACCAACTGAAAGTTCTAGTTATCGACTAGAGGGGGGTGAATAGGTGATTTTTATGAAAGTATTCAAAACACAAGGTCTTTGAAGACATACGGTAAGAATGAACCTATATGATATACAGCGGAAGATGAACTGCACTAGACAAGCCATAGTTAGGTAAGCAATACAGTGGAAGTACAAAGACTAATAGCAGCTAGGGAGTATGGATCGGAATGGAAGAAAGTGTGAAGCTAAACTGGTAATAGTCTTCGCAAAGTGAAGTCAAACAGATCAGGCAAGCAAGCAATGACTTCACGAAGAGAAACTAAAAAGTAAAGAAGGTAAGGGATAGAACCAGTAGCTTGGTGAAGACAAGATTTGGTAAACCAGTTCCAGTTGCTCTGACAACAGTACGTCTAGTTAGGGAGGCTGAGATTGAACTTAGAAGACTGTGTCTTCACCTTATTCCCCTTGAGCTAAGGACTCCCAGTCCTCGCCCAATCACTCTAGTAAGTCTTCAAGGTAGACTTCCAAACCTTGACAGACACCGTTCACTGGCGATCCACAATGACTCTTGGATGCTCAGAACATGGCGCCTAACCGGCTAGAGGATGCACAGTCCTCATGTGTAACAATTCTTCGGGTCACGCGGACAGAAAGACTTTAGTGATGCCGAACACTCTTTGGCTCTGGGTGTTTTGGGCTTTGTCCTCGCAAGGATCTCTCTCTCAAAAGCTTCGAAGGTGGGTTGCTCTCAAACGACAAAAGCCGTGCACTAACTCTGAGCAGCCACCAATTTATGGTGTAGGGGGTGTGCTATTTATAGCCAGGAGGCAACCCGACATGATATGTCCGAAATGACCCTGGGTCACTAGGGAACCAACACGTGTCCAACAGTCAGATTTCAAAACACGCGACAGCTTGGCTTGGGCTAGCTACAAGCAAAGCTGACTCATCCAACTTTGGATAAGATTTGCTCTCATTGTCTTCGCTCGAAGACATAGGATTTTGGTTGAGCATCACTTTAGTCAGCTGACTTTGTTCATTTGGACCCCACTTAACAGTACGGTGGTTCCCATGACCCTAGAAAGAAGAAAAGGAAACTACGAAAGAAACTATGTCTTCGCACTCCATAGTCTTCAAGTGAATATCTTCACAGGTCATTATCTTCATCGTGAATGTCTTCACGAACCACCATTGTCTTCAATGTGTTCATACATTTTTAGGGGTCATCCCTTGTAGGTAAACCGAATTAATGAGGGACTACTACCTCTGTTATGCTGCAATTCTCACAAACACATTAGTCCCTCAACCATGTTTGTCATCAATACTCCGAAACCAACTAGGGGTGGCACTAGATGCACTTACACTATGTAAGTATGTTGTGTGATTAATAAAGAGCCAACGTTTTATCAAAAAAAAAAACACAATGACATGTGGGGACAGTTTATCATCGACACATCGCACACACACGAGTATATGTATTCTAGTGGTCATTTAGTAAAAACTATACAAAAAAACCAGCCCTATTGAGTCTTGTAAGTACATCAGTACAGTGCGTGCAAAGCTAAAAAAGTAGTAGGTACGAGTACTTACCCTGGTAGTACCTAGTGGTGAGCTGTGGGCCTACCCGCGACATGTGAAAATTGAATATGTCACTGTTTTAGTTGTGTCCTTACGCCATTTTGGTTGTCAAACTAAACTACTTTGATTCATTGTTTTCTGTAGGAGTCAAAAATGAAGTTATGGTTGATATAGTCGCTTATACAGTTTACACCGCATGTTTGTATTTATGCCTCTGTAATTTTTTACATCATAATTTGGTCATAGCATGGATGCAGTTAATTACAAAAACATTCAAGAGAAGCATTATAGAGTAGAGAAAAAACAATATGATTGAGAAGTTCCACTTCATCATGTGCTATAGTTCAAAGGCAGACATCCCAGGAGTTTGAAGGGTTTGTGCGTTAAAAACGGTGTGTCTACAAGTGTGCGAGAAAATGGCCAAAAGAGTTTTATAGTGTTTTTCAACCACTTACTTTCTTTAGTTCACATAGGAATCATGTGATAAGTTTGAATATAAAAATAAGGACAAGTTCACATATAGAATATTAGTGTTATTAAAAGTAAATGTAGTGAGCATATTCTTTTTCTATAAACGTCACATGTTTCACGTTCCTAAAAAACTAGAAATTCAAACTAAAATATTGGAGGGGTTGGATGTTTATTACAAATCTCATATTTTTCCAGTTACTAAATAATAAAATAAAGAAGTTTAAATTAAGAAAAATGATAAGTTCGATGTTTATTAAAAACTAATATTTTCTGTTTACGAAAAAAAGAGCTTCAAATTGAAATAACAAAGGAGCAAAAAAGGAGTTAAAATTGAGAAAATGATAAGTTCCAAAATAAAGGGAGACGCGAGCCACTTATAATAGTTCTCCCAACATGCACACATCCCACTTTATTAACCTTGTTAATTTTTTTTCTCTCAACATGCATGAGCAATACTACTCAATAAAGATTTCATCACCATACAAGAATCAAATACAACAAATCGTATGTATTTTTAATCCTTTGTCTCATATTCAAATTCCTGGCAACTCAATCTTCTCAAAATGATATATTGTAACTAATTTTCGCATGTTTCCGCTACAACACGCGGGATACCATCTAGTTAAAATAACAGAGGAGTTCGATGATTTGTAACGAAAAACATATTTTTCATGATTATGAACAAGACAATAAAATGGATTGTAAGTCCTAAAGATGTTGAAGGTGTGCCAAGTTAGTCCTAGAACTGTTGAAGGTGTGCCAAGTTAGTCATAAAACGAAACAAAAATCTGCAATTTGAGTTCTAAAACTCTCTAAGGCATTAATTCGAGGTCCTATAGATCTGGGGTCAGCTTCGACTTGCAAAAGAGTTTATAAAAATGATTTTCTACCTAAAAATTGAAGTTCAAATTAAAATAACGAAGCGGTTTGATGTTTCTTAAATAACGAGGATTCTTTCTATTACTAAAAGTAATAAAACCAAGAAGTACAAATTAAACAAATGGAGCAGTTCTGTGTTTGAAACAAACTCAGATTTTCCTCGTTAGTAAAGAAAAAATCAAGAAGTTCAAACTAAATAAATGGAGTAGTTTGATGTATATAAAAAACTCAATTTTTTCCCGTTTCTAGACAAAAATATCAAGTTCAATTAAAAAAAGTGGTTCGATGTTTACTTAAAAATCATTTTTTCCTATTTTTTATGAATAAAACTAAGAAGTTCAAATAAAAAGAAGAGAAGTTCGAAGTTTATATAAACCTACGATTTACATGTCCGAAACCAAATGATATTGATGGAGTTTTTTGAATTTTTGAAATTTCTCACAATTGACAAAGATGTTAAAATTTTGCTTGTGTTCAGAAGCTTTCCAACGATATGTCATAAAGGTTTTTCCGATAAATGGTTTGAAAGTTTATAAAAATTAGCTGAAATTAAGAAATTATAACATTTCAATGTTTCTAAAATATCAAATTTGGTTTTATTTTATTAATATACAAAAAAAGATCACTCTTATTTCCTAAATATCTAAAATACAAAGGTAGAAGATTTAAAAAATTGAGAAAGAGGTTTCAATAAATAAAGATGTTAAAAATTAGTTATAAAAATGGAGTTTTCCCATTTGTTGAAAAATTAGAGAAGTTCAAATAAAAAAGGAAAATTACAAAATAAATAAATAAGAAAACTATAAGTTCAAATTAAAATAATGGAGCGGTTCTATGTTTGTATTTTTCCCCATTAGTAACTAATAAAACTAAGAATTCAAACTAAAAATGGAGCAATTTGATCTTTATAAAAAAAACTCAGATTTTCTCGTGATTAAAGAATAAAACAAAGAAGTTCACATTTAAAAATGGAACAGTTCGATGTTTATTTGGAATTTAAATAAAATTCCTTACTCGGAGCAAAAAATAAGTTCAAATTAAAAGAACAGGGAAGTTCTAAGTTTATAAAGACCTAGGATTTGCATGTTCAAAAAGCAAAAAAACAACATTATGTTTGTCATATTTAACACTCCTCATAAACAAAAATGAGTTTGAAAGTATGTCTATGTTAAACTTGCTTCTTTTATAAAAAAATTAACGGTATATGTTATGATCTATTTTGATAAACGATTCAAATATTTGGTGTACTCGGTCGAAACAAGTTTTACTGTACTAAAAAGTTCTTTCAAACTTGGGGAATTTTTAAAAAATATATCAACAATCAAAGATTTTGCATTTTCAACAACTTTCCAAAGGTGTGTCATTTGCGCAATTCCGACAAACGGTTGAGGAGTTACGAATAATATACTAGAGAGTAGTTCGATCTGAAAACATCATCCAATTCAACTACTGCACGGACTACGTTTTGAATACATTGGATTATCTTATGTATAATATATGAACATACATACAATGATAAAGTAGTATATATAATACCACATGATAGTATATGAGACATGTGGGGTAACTACTCCGGGTGGTAGGATGTATTTTCCCTATATACTATTAATCACCGAGGGTGCAGAATAAATTATTCTCCACCGGAGGTAATATCAAGATCATTTACAAATAAATTACATTTGAAATACAAATAGTTATTCATATTTATTCACTACGTAAAATTTGGCATAAGAAAAAAAATCATTAGACCAGAAAAATTACATTTTTGTATATCATACACTATGTTTTACGTTTGTAATTTTACTTACCATAAAATATTTTTATGGTGATTATATTTTCTATTACGTCCTACTAACGCAATTATGTACATACATAGATATGCATATACCCAATAATTGTTTTTCAAAATATTATATTTTAGTTTTGTTTCCTAACTATATAATGCAGGTATCTAGTTTGTACTTTGAACAAGGTACATGAGTATATTCCATGGAGCCATACCAAAGGTATCCATACCTTTATACTCCATAGTTATAATATACCTAATTATTTCCTAATAATAAGTCCATCCATATTAAGCAATAATAAGAAATAATTGTTTCCTAATAATAACTGCGTCCATATCAAGCAATAATCAGCAATAATTACTTCCTAATAAAAAGTGCGCCCATATCAAGAATTAATCAGCAATAATTATTCCCTAATAAAGACTTCGCCCATTAGTTCTAGTAATAGTTACACTAGCACACATCTCCGTATAATCCAGCAGTTTTTAGGCAAGACACCCAGACCCCTGTATATATTGATCACACACATCTATAATAGCTTGCCACAGAAATAGTGAAGGTTTTCGACGGTGTAAAAGCTCTCAAAAATCCTAAAAATATATTGAACCAACACACCTATAATATGACATGATCCAATGAAGGGATTGAAAAAATATGACTAGATGTGTCCTGGACAAAAAGAACAAATGTTTCAGTATATATTGATCCTATAGTGAGCTGAAATGCTTCTATTTTTTGCCGAGGACACATAAATGCATATTTTCACAATCACACCACTGGATCATCTTATTATATTAGAATGAGGCTCCCCTATTTATTTCATATTTTTAATAGCTTTTAAACCGTTAAATATTTATCAAGCCTTAACTAATTCTATGGTAAGCTATGATAGACACAGTTTTATATATATATGGCAAAAAGTTTAAGTTTTTCCAATGATTTTTTGGGTTCTAGCTAGGCACTTCACTTGCTAGTGGCGTTGTCTGGTTCTTGTTTCTTTTTTTGTTTGTGATAGCAGCAACAGGAGCTCCCGACCCATTTGTTTGCAGGGCTTGCGCTCCATGCACTAAGCATGCTTAGTGGGGTTGATGCTTACGCGTATGTTATACCATGCATCAACAATTTGGGGGAATGGTTGCGTGCTATGCACGTACAATAAATGCAAAAAATAAGTGCATCACGCAGATAGAGCCTCATCTTTTGGATAGAATATCATCATTAATGCATCATGCATATCTGTTAGATAGGATAAACAATCTTACCTTTGGCATTTATTTTTCTCTAGCCCTCATCATCCATGGCTATAAAAGGTTGTGTTATCTATTTGGAGTTCAGATAATCAGTGCTCATTTGCCCACCTTTTTGACCATTTCTTCCTACAGATATGGGAGCCCTCAAGCTTGGAAACATGTTATGCTTTCTACTTGTGATGTCACTCCTTTTTGTTCCTGGTAAGCATTGGATAACAATCTCAACTATAGAACAAGGCACATCTTTAATTCATGCTCTAACTATTTGCTAGTCGTATGTGAATTCTTTATACAATGACTTATCTTTCCTTATATTTCTTTTGATAACACCATAAGGTTTGATTTTGTCATACACCATATTGTGTCCATTGTTTTGTAGGCTATGAAGCCAAGACTTGCACAATAACGAGCATGACATACCCCACTTCCACATGCATTCGGGAACGATGTGCTCCTGCCACAATGAGGGCTATGATGAAGGGGCGTGTAACATTATCAGCTTTAGACCGATTATGATACTTTGTTTCTACAAGAAAGAGTGCTAAAGATAGATGTCTTGCAACTATCCTCTAATGTGATGTAACAGATAATAAGATTATGGCGTACGAATAACTAAGGATTAACAATGGTAGAAGTCGATACATTACCAAATGTTCCTTGTGTTTTGGCTTAAGATTATGGAGTAAGAATAACTAAGGATGAACAATGGCAGAAGTCGATACAATGGTAGAGACACGAATATTACTCACGAAAAGTATGATAGAGTACCCTCCTACTAGGAGCCTCCGTGGGTGTGGACAACCTCCTCGCCGTCCATTTCACGCTGGTGTGCCCCAGGGCACCTCCCTAGGGTTCTTCGATCTGCCCGGGCGGCGCGCACCCTCGCGGGTGGCCTCCCGAGTCCATGATAGGTGGCGTGGCCATTCTTGGGGCCAAAATCATGTGGTGTTTTGTGTGGTGCCCACGTGCATAGTCTCGCACGCTATCCCGTATGTGATGGTAAGGTTGGACCAGCATGTCGGTGATTCGGCCCTCCTCGGGGTGGTTACTTCATGCCAGGCAGGGTCTGCGTCATACCTACGACGTCGGCTTGTGTGTGGCCAACCGGCTCGTGCAGGTTGGTTTGTTCACACTGGCAGGGTGACTGCATTGCATCCGTAGCACCGGCTCTCGCATGGGGCTGGCTGTCAACACTATTGGTCCCGTGCCAGGATGGATCTCTCACGCCAGTTGAGTCTGGCTTTGCACCTGCAGCACCAGCTCACGCGTGGGGCCATCTTGTTAGGATTTTTTGGTCAATGCATGTGCCAGAGTCATTTGTTTCGGCCGCTGGTCATGCACAGACTGGTTGGGGGCTTGCCTAGATGGACACCGAGAGCATCTCTAGCAGACCCCGTATAAGTGGTCAAACCCTTATAAGTTTTGTGTTTTACAGTTGCGGTGAAAAAGTGTCCAGAACAGAAACCGTAAAAGTGGTCCAACCAAAAATTTTTAAGGGCCACCAAAAATGCACACCTGAAACCCTTATGTTTAGAGGTTGGAAGGCCGAATCTAGGGGGCCCCGTATACCGGTCAAACCTCGCCGGAGCAAACACGCCGCCAGGAGTTTGCCGGAATCCGCCCTAAACTCGCCGGAATTCATCACCGCACACCGAAAAAGACTGCTAGACGCCGCAATCGATCGCCGCTAGTTCAAATTGGACGAGCTCGACATCGCCGTGGCCTCCCATGACCTCAGCCTTGCCTCCAGAATCCTCCCGGTGTGGCAGGGAAAGGGGCACGGCTCGGCTAGCGCGACTGGCAATAGAGCATGGCGCGGACGGCGGAGGCGACGGGGCGTGGCCGGCGAGGCTGGGCGTGGCTGACATAGTGATGGGGCGTGGCTGACGAGCGACGGGGCACGACCGATGGGGTTGGGCGCGCCCGGTGTGGCTACCGCTGCCGGCTGGGGAAGGGGCGGCAACGGTCGGACTGGAGGAAGGAGCTCTTTATCCCAGTTTTACAGTTTGCTTTACAGTATTTGTTCGGCCGTAGCTAAAATTAACCCTTAAAATGCATTTCTTGACCCGTATCCTAGTTTTATAGTTTGCGATTTTAAGGGGTCTGCTAGAGATGCTTTGAGGGTGGGCCTGGGCGAACGCTGATACGTGTCCAACATATCTATAATTTTTGAAGTATTCTGATATGTCCTTTTTGCATCATGTTTACCTACTGTTATTTACTATGTTTTATTGCATAATAATGCTTTTTGGAGTAATTCTAATGCATTTTCTCTCATAATATGCATGGTTTACACAAAGAGGGAGAATGCCGGCAGCTGGAATTCTGGAACTGGAAAAGCTACGTCAGAGTTACCTATTCGGCACATCTCCAAATGAGCTGAAAATTTATGGAGAATTATTTTGGAATATATGGGGAATATTGGAGCAAATAACCACCAGAGGGGGCCCACCAGGTGGGCACAACCCACCTGGGCGCGTGAGGGAGCATAAGCGTGCCTTGGTGGGTTGTGCCCTCCTCGGCCCACCTCCGGTGCCCGTCTTATGGTATTTAAGTCATTTTAACCCAGAAGAAAAGGAGAGGACTTTCGGGACGAAGCGCCGCCGTCTCGAGGCGGAACTTGGGCAGGAACACTTTTGCCCTTCGGCGGAGCGATTCGGCCGGGGAACTTCCCTCCCAGAGGGGGAAATCATCGTCATCATCATCACCAACAACTCTCCCATCTTGGGGAGGGCAATATGCATTAACATCTGCTCTGCTAGATAAGAACTTTGGAGTGATTCTTCGTTGCATGTTGAGGGATGGTTATGTGATCCAATTATATTAGCATTGTTGAGAGATTGCACTAGCGAAAGTATGGACTCTAGGCCTTGTTTTCAAGCATTGCAATACCGTTTTTGTGCCCGTTTACTATTTGCTACCTTGCTGTTCTTATTTATTCAGATTATAAAAATATATTTCTACCATCAATATTAAACTTTTATCATCATCTCTTCGCCGAACTAGTGCACCTATACAATTTGACATTGTATTGGGTGTGTTGGGGACACAAGAGATTTCTTGTATTTGGTTGCAGGGTTGCTCGAGAGAGACCATCTTCATCCTACACCTCCCGCGGATTGATAAACCTTAGGTCATCCACTTGAGGGAAAAGTTGCTATTGTCCTACAGAACTCTGCGCTTGGAGGCCCAACACGAGTCTACAAGAATAAAGTTGCGCAGTAGACATCAAGCTCTTTTATGGCGCCGTTGCCGGGGAGGTTAGGAAAGCGGCACTCACATCACGTCAATGAAGCTTGTTTCTGGCGCCGTTGCCGTGGAGGTGAGTGCATGAAGGTATATCTTTAGATCTTGCAATTGAATATTTTAGTTTCTTGTTTTATCACTAGTTTGGTTTATAAAGTAAAACTACATAAAAATGGAATTGAGGTTGCATCATATTATTGATCATCTTTATAATATCTTTCTTGAAAACTATTATTGATCATCATAGTTTGGTAGACCTTTCTTGAACATTGTTAATGCTACTATAGATTGTCATAAACAAACCGTCAGTGTTAACTTTGGTGATGAGTCTCATAAATTTAATTTTTCCTAGTTTAGTAGAAAACATCATAAAAAGGAATTACGTAGTGATGAAATAATTGGTCTTGCTTCTATTGTGGTGCCTCCTACTGATCCACTAGAACAATATTTGTTAGACCATGAAAATGATATGCATATGCATGAAAGAAATGAGATAGATAAAATTTTCTTTGAACAATGACCTCTACTAAAACACAATTTTCCTATTGAAACTCTAGGAGGTCCTCCTCCCTAAAGGTGATCCTGTGTTTGAATTAAAACAATTGCCAGACACTTTGAAATAAGCTTATCTTGATGAGAAAAAGATATATCCTGTTATTATTAGTGCTAACCTTTTAGAACATGAAGAAGAAAGATTATTGATAATTCTGAAGAAGCACCGAGCTGCTATTGGATATACTCTTGATGATCTTAATGGCATTAGTCCCACTCTATGTCAGCACAAGATTAATATGGAACCTGATGCTAAACCCATTGTTGATCACCAACGACGTTTGAATCCTAAAATGAAGAAGTGGTAAGAACTAAAATACTAAAGCTTTTGGAAGCAGGTAAAATCTATCCCATAGCTGATAGTAGATGGGTAAGTCTCGTTCATTGTGTCCCTAAGAAGGGTGGTATTACTATTGTTCCTAATGATAAAAATGAACTTATTCCACAAAGAATTGTCACTGGCTATAAAATGGTGATTGATTTTAGAAAATTAAATAAAGAAACTAGAAAAGATCATTACCCTTTGCCTTTCATTGATCAAATGCTAGAAAGATTTTCTAAAGCAGACACACTTTTGTTTCCTTGATGGATATTCTGTTTTTCTCAAATATCTGTTTCACAACCTGATCAAGAAAAAACCACCTTTACTTGCCCTTTTGGAACCTACGCTTATAGACGTATGCTTTTGGTTTATGCAATGCACATGCTACCTTTCAAAGATGCATGACTGGTATTTTCTCTAATTTTTGTGAAAAGATTGTTGAGGTTTTCATGGATGACTTTTCCTTTCACGGAACTTCTTTTGGTGATTGCTAAAGCAACCTTGATCAAGTTTTGCAGAGATGTGAGCAAACTAATCTTGTATTGAATTGGGAGAAGTGCCACTTTATGGTTAATGAAGGTATTGTCTTGGGGCATACAATTTCTGAACGAGGTATTGAGGTGGATAAAGCTAAAGTTGATGCAATTGAGAAAATGCCATTCCTAAAGATATTAAAGGTATTCGTAGTTTCCTTGGTCATGTTGGTTTCTAAAGGAGGTTTATTAAAGACTTCTCTAAAATTTCTAGGCATCTTACAAATCTTTTATAGAAGGATGTTCCATTTGTTTTTTATGATGATTGTGTAGAAGCCTTTGAGACACTTAAGAAAGCCTTAACTTCTGCACCTATTGTTCAACCACCTGATTGGAACTTGCATTTTGAAATTATGTGTGATGCAAGTGATTATGGTGTTGGTGCTACTCTAGGACAAAGAGTTGATAAAAAATTAAATGTTATCCATTATGCTAGTAAAACTCTAGACAGTGCTCAACGAAATTATGCTACCACCAAAAAAGAAATTTTTAGCAGTTGTGTTTGCTTGTGATAAATTCAGATCTTATATTGCTGATTCTAAAGTGATTGTTCACACTAAACATGTTGCTATAAAATATCTTATGGAAAAGAAAGATGCTAAACCTAGACTCATTAGGTGGGTTCTCTTGTTACAAGAATTTGATTTATATATCACTCACGGAAAAGGAGCTGAGAATTCCGTAGCTGATAACTTGTCTAGGCTAGAAAATATTCTTGATGACCCAGTACCTATTGATGATAGTTTTCCTGATGAGCAACTAGCTGCAATAAATGTTTCTCATAACACTCCTTGGTATGCTGACTATGCTAATTATATTGTTGCAAAATATATACCACCTAGTTTCACATACAAACAAAAGAAAAATTCTTCTATGATTTAAGACATTACTTTTGGGATGGCCCACATCTTTACAAAGAAGGAGTAGATGGTACTATTAGACGTTGTGTACCTGAGTATGAACGGCAACAAATCCTACGGAAATGGACTCCGAAGCTTATGGAGGACATCATGCGGGAGATAGAACTACTAACAAGGTATTGCAATATGGTTTTAATTGGCCTACTCTCTTCAAGGATTCCCGTAAGTTTGTTTTATCTTGTGATGAATGTCAAAGAATTGGTAATATTGGTAAGCATCAGGAAATGCCGATGAATTATTCTCTTGCTGTCGAACCATTTGATGTTTGGGGTTTTGATTACATGGGACATTTTCCTTCCTCTAATGGGTATACACATATTTTGGTTGTTGTTTATTATGTTACTAAGTGGGTAGAAGCTATTCCAACTAGTAGTGATAATCACAACACCTCTATTAAAATGCTTAAGGAAGTTATTTTCCCAAGGCTTGGAGTCCCTAGGTATTTAATGACTGATGGTGGTTCACACTTTATTCATGATGCTTTCCGTAAAATGATTGCTAAGTATGATATTAAATAGAATTGTATCACCCTATCATCCTCGGTCTAGTGGTCAATTTGAACTTAGCAATAGAGAAATAAAATTAATTTTACAAAAAACTGTCATTGGTCCCGAAAGAATTGGTGTAAGAAATTAGATGATGCACTTTCACTACGGGAAACAGAAGATTTGCCGTCAGTACTTTATTTGCCGTCAGCATTTCGTCGGGGCAGACAGCAAGGAAAGGGTTTGCCGTCATTAGCAGACGACAAAGAAAAAGCAACGGTAAAATAGACTTTGCCGTCTACAAAAAAACTACATACGGCAAAGAGCTCACTTTGCCATCTACAAAAAGAATACAGACGGCAAAGAGCTCACTTTACCGTTTGCAAAAAAAATATAGATGGCAAAGAGCTCACTTTGCCGTCTGTAATATAAATGTAGACGGCAAAGATCTTTGCCGTCTATTTTTTTTTTGCAGATGGCAAAGTGAGCTCTTTGTCGTCTGTAATAAAAAATAGATACAACAAAGAGAAAGCACACCACGCGGATCGATGATGTGGCAGCATCTCAACCCACACATCCCCGGGCACAGTCACAGCCCACCCCAACACTCTCCCACGCCCGACCCCACCACGCTCTCTCTCCCTCATCCCGCATGATCTCTCTCTCTTTCTCTCTGTCTCGTACATGTCTCTCTCTAACGCACGCACGCAGCCCACCCCCACCACCTCGCCCGCGTCTCGATCCACTCGCTAGCGCCACCACTCACGGCTCCTTCGGCCGGCAAACCCTCCGCCACCACCGGCAGACCTTCGTCCTCCCTTTCCTCTGCCCCGCCTCCTCCGGCTCCCTCCTTCCCCTTCCTGTGGGCAGGGCGGCCGGCGCGGGAGGGCGCTTCGGCTCCTCCAGCAGGGGCTGGCGGCGCAAGCCCTGCTTGGCCGGTCCGGGAGGCCAATTTGGCTCCTCCAGCGCGGGCGGGCAAAGCGACCGGCGCGGGAGGCCGCTGCAGCTTCTCCAGCGGGGCGGGCAGCGCGAGCACGGCTTGGCCGGTGCGGGCAGAGCAAATGGCGCGGGAGGCCGCTGCAGCTTCTCCAAGGGGCGGGCGGCGCGAGCAAGACATGGCCGGTGCGGGCAGAGCGGCCGGCGTGGGAGGCCGCTACGAGCGACGCGTGGGCGGGCGGCGGGCGGCGGGCGTGTGGCGCAAGCAGGGCACAGCCGGCGCGGGAGGCCGCTGCGGGCAGGGGAAAAGCTCCGGTTGGTGCTTCGGGCCGGCGTGGCCAGAGCGGATAGCTTCTCCTCCGTTCGGCTCCTATTGGTGTTGCGGGCTGGCGTGGGCAGGGCAAGGCGGTGGCAGTGTAATCCATGTGGTTTTGTCTCCGGCCAAGAGAAGGATGGCCGGCGGTGAAGTCCATGTTTCTGTAGTGGAGAAGGACTTGATTGCTTTTGTTTTTTACTTTCTAGCGTCCTTTGTGTAAATTTTCAGGACAACTTTTTCTTCTTCTCTGTAACTCCACCTACGATGAATCAAAGGCGCCGTGTCGAATCCAAAATCTACCTGAGCTGAACCTGCTGTCTGGTTTGACGTTCATGTGTCCAGCGAGATGGTCTACTCTGACTCACTTTTTTGAAAAATGAAAAACAATCTTTGTCGTATGTACTTTACTCTTGATGACAACAAAGAACAAGTTTTGACTGACGGCAAATAACAGGGTTTTGCCGTCTATTATTTTTGCGACAAACGGCAAATCTGTAGTTGGCTGACGGCAAAATATTTGCCGTCTGCCCGATGAAACGCTGACAAAAAATTATTCTTTGTCGACTTATATGTGCCGTCTGCTTACTGACGGCAAAATCTTTGCCGTTTGTATTTAGGTCTTTGCCGTCTATAATCCACAAACGGCAAATTATCTAATTCTTGTAGTATTTGGGCTTATAGAACAACATATAAATATGGCAGCATATTTGTGAATCCGATGGATAAATGTATCCCTGTATCCCTCTGTTTCTCAGCCTCCCGATCAAAATCCATTGTCTCACGTGCAGCCAAGTGAAAATTTGCAGTCACCCGCCCGCTTTCTGACTTAACAAATATTTTTGTTTGCGGAAACCCCCCTAAAGCCTCTGATCCATCATCGCAAACCCAAGCCCCAAGTCGTGCGTCCTACATCTCCTGCCCCAATTCCTTCGTTGCCAGATCTCTCGGCTCCCAAATCAAGTCCTAATCCGAAGGCCTCGTGCGATGAAAACGCCCAGATGATTCCCTCGAACTTCTCCGGAGACGACAAGCAAGTAGCGAAAGCAACTTCTCGACGGTCACATAGACCCGCCCGGCCAGTCGTCTCAACGGCGAAGGCATGATAACTGACGACGTTCCGCGGCTGCGAAGACGAGTCTGATGAGGCGCCAGCGACGCCTTGGATGGCCTCCCCTGACCACGATGATTCCTTCATAGGACGATGCCGTCTCTCGTGATCCGTAGGAAGCTGTAGTGCTGTAGTCTGTAGCCTGTAGCAGAGTAATAGTATTTCCCCCTAATGAATGGCATGGTGTGAGATGTTTTCACATGTTTCTATTCATTTCTAAATTTCTTACCAATACGTGATATGCCTTGTTCAGATCAGAGGCTTTGGCTCAGCTTTTCCCTTGTTAAAATATCATGTTTGCTGTTGCCACAAAATTCAGTGACTAGTTCAGTTATGTACTTATTTGTTGAAAAAAGACCAGTGATTTTCTCAACCATGTGGTCAAAGCATATATTCTTTGGTATAAAGCTTTTGAGTTGCAGAAGTGGGCTGGGATGGCTTTCTCCACTTTTGATATGTAAGCTGTAAGCAGCAAGTCACTATCCAAAATTTCTTGAACATTCACAAAGTTCACTGACTAGCTCCCGTATGTGTTGAACAAAACCAGTGACTTATTCAGAAAATTTTCTTAATTACCAGAAGTGGCCTGGGATGGCCTTAACCAGTTTTGAGGTTAAAAAGGCTATAAGCAACAAGTCACTATCCAAAGTTTCCTGAACATTTACTGTAGTTTATGATGTATCATGTATAACAAGTAAATTGAGAAACAGCATTGTGTGCTCCAGTATGATGCTGGTCTGAGCAAAGAATTGATTTCACATAATGCAAATTTGACAATCATCCGCCAGCTGAGGTTCAATATATAATGTAATAATTTGACAATCATCAAAGTTGTGATAAATCAAGTCAATTTGATTTAACATAATTGAAATCCCCATCCATTACATGTGTTAGAATAAATCCGAGGCATACCGTCCATCATCTGAGGACCAAGCAATCACACGACGACGACACCGAGATTTGTTAACGAGGTTCATCGATATGGCTACATACCCGGGGCCTGACTACGGGCGCTCGTCCCCGTGACACCGCTACAATATCGCACCCGGTCGCGCTGGACACCGGCACATGCCGCCGGCTTCCCCTGCGTTCCGGTGCTATTATGTTGCCATAGGTTACATCGTGTGTCTACCCTCTCTATATAAGAGAGGCCTAGGATACAAGTGTCCTATTAGGACACGACTCCACATCCTATGTAAACACAATACAACTCCTAGTCCAACTATAACCTACCTTGTACACAATATTCGACACAACTCTAAAAAACTCCACCTTGGCGAATATTCTCCACCACCTTGAATTCGTCAATGCGTCAAACTTTCATGTACATTGGACTTGAGCTTATTCCATGAGCACCGCTGCTACTCCAAAGACTCCATATGACTCCACCTACAACTTGTAGTCCCTTCTTTTCTTGACCATAGTCAACACTCGAGCAAAATTAAGTTCCTTGTTACTCTAGTTTGTGCTCCAACTTCCAGAGTATTCATCCACGACATCACACACTGATCACTGACCTGCGTGAAAGTGAACAACTCACATATTGGGTGTCACACATAAGAGTTACCTGAACTCAACATCACCGCTCTTTTCTTGACCGCCTGTCTGAAATTTGAAGGAATTTCACCATTTCTTGTAGTCATCCCGAGTCAAATTCGCAGTTGTCTCACCGCATGTATGACCACCAGAGCCCTGGCCCGTCTCCATGCCCCGTGCATGCCGCACGCCTCGCCGCTATTACCTCGTCGAGCCTCCACTATCCCGGTCGAGTCTCAAGGGTCGCAAACCCACACCACTCAACACCCACTGTAGAGTACCACCGATCATCATCGACCGATGACGAGTTTCATGCTTCCATCAGACCACTGGGCTCCAGTCCAAACTGCATGTCACTCGCTTTTCCCAGCTGAATAGGCTTCGACTCTCTGTCGACTTACGCCATAGCCCCTCAATTAGCTCCACCTTCAACATGACTCCATGGTAGATGATCAGTCCACCCCTCGCACCCCGTCGACTTCAAGCTCTCATGTGTGTACCATCTTGAATCAACCTCGCGCCATAGTCTTGTCGAAGCCGCACAAGCACTCGGGCATGTGCCATGTGTTTCCACGCCCAGAAGTCGGTCACCATCAGCATCACGCACCTATGTCGTCCTCGCTCATCTCACCACCGTCTTCCGTACCAACCGACTCACGTCGATCCGTCAGACTGACTAGTCCGACCAAGCCGAACTTGTTCGACTGCATGACACGCTCGAGGCTCTCAAATCGTCTTCCGTGAATTTCCATCCATCACCTGATAATTCCATCTTCGCTGACATGACTTCATGCAACGCCTTCAAGCATCCCTGTTGTGTCAACAAATCTTTCACCTTTGTTTGCCATAACCCAAGGTTTTCAGTTCCACGAACTTCTCCACCTCAAACCCGGAACCCGTTGACGTCCTGGTTCTTCGTACGGCTGACCCTGCGAAAAAACTATCCGAGCTTTCCACGCGATGCTACTAGCAAAACCAACCAACTTGGTCTTCACGTGAGCAGCTCCTGTCTTGGCTTTAACTCTTGATACTAAGCTAATTGCTTTTGCTTTGCCAACCATCCTTGCTAGTCCCCGATGGATGTATCAATGGATTTTTTCCTTCGCAAGATTTGATCTGCCGGTGTCGTATACCAGGACTCGGTCCTATTCTTTTGCTCCAAAACAAATCTCACGTCTACTCCCGATTCATGCAGCGCGTACGGCCACACGCAGCCAACCCAGCGTTCCACTTTTGCCTTGCTGCAGTTTCCACGCCTGACTAGCTTTCACATGGGATGCCACATGACGTCGGCCTTGGGCATCGGTCCTTATAGACCAGCTCGCACCCGTGTCTGGCCTGGCTTGGCCAGCACCTAGGCAATTCGATCTCACCAAAATCCGATCCGAAACCCTCCGCTGTACTAGTCGCCTGCTGCAGGTGCACGCGTCGCTGCCGCTGCGATCGACATCGACCAATCAAACCCGCTGCTTCCGATCGCTTCTGTCAAGTAAAATTCGACCGCATCTATTTCTCGATCACAACTCGCCGACAAACTTCGCCCCGTATCACGACCGCTTCTCACAGATTTTTTTATCGATGTTTTTACTCTTCCAGATCAACAATTCACAGCCTTCGAACAACCTAGCTCTGATACAACTTGTTAGAATAAATCTGAGGCATACCGTCCATCATCCGAGGACCAAGCAATCACACGACCACGACACCAAGATTTGTTAACGAGGTTCACCGATATGGCTACATCCCCGGGGCCTGACTACGGGCGCCCCTCCTCGTGGCACCGCTACAATACCGCACCCGGTCGCCCTGGACACCGGCACATGCCGCCGGCTTCCCCTGCGTTCCCGTGCTATTATGTTGGCATAGGTTACATCGTGTGTCTACCCTCGCTACATAAGAGAGGCCTAGGATACAAGTGTCCTATTAGGACATGACTCCACATCCTATGTAACACAATACAACTCCTAGTCCAATTGTAACCTACCTTGTACACAATATTTGACACAACTCTAACAACATGGCTTATGTACATCTGAGAGTAAATCAAAACATATATAAAATCATTATTTGCTTGTTAAAATTTGGTATCAGGGAGCACAATTTAGTAGCATATCTTCCACAGTCATGCTCCTTTTCCCTTTTCTTGGACACAACTCTAGAATGCCAACGTGAGGAAGAATTGATGGCAGACAATAGAAGTATACAGCCGTAGGATGCCAATTTGGAATTGAATCCTTCACGGTTACACATGAAGCACTTAGTCCGGACCACTTTATTCGCAATCTTCTTCTGTTGGCCGATACGAACTCCAAAACCCACATTATGTGCATACGCCTTGTAGAACTTCTCCACTCCCTCAAGTCCTTCAAATGTCATACCTACTTTAGGCTTCAAATTCTCATCACATTCAGGTGTAAAAGATGAACACTGCAACATCAAGATAACCATATTCACAAATAGATTCCTAAATTGGATCGGATCAGTTGTAAGGTGCAAGCTAATCAAACTTACAGTAGAGGCAGGGCTGCATTCTTTTTGGGTGTGCCAAACTCTTCCTCATTCATATGCCTTTGCAAGTAATTTGTTGGCTCCATGTGACTGCAAACACACGTATATATAGCATCAAGCTTTCACACATGATGTAATTTACGCAAGGACTGAATTTTTTAGGGGGTTGTGTTACCTGAAACATGTGGTGTCATGGTGTTCCTGATTGCTACTTATCTCGTGGTTGTCCATTCGAGAAACGGCTGATCTAGTGTGTAACAGCTTCTTAGACCGTGAATCTGCAGAGGAAAGATACAGAGATCAGGACTTGCATTCATGCATGGGCCGGCGGCTGCCGATGAACGCCAAGATCAAATCAACTAGGAAGATATGTACTTGCACGGGGCATCTGTTGGTAGATGCCGTCGCTCCAATAGGAGAGCAGAGGAGTGTGGGCGTTCGGCCTAGGGTTCCACGCCACTGCGGGAGAGAGGATCAGAGGAACAGCGAGAGTAGTCAATTACGGCGCACGATGCAGTCCTACGTCCAGGGTTATTTTTGCAAAGAAAAACTGCTGGTATGGGCTAGAGGCGGGCGTGTAAATGTAAATTTGCTGCAAATTAATCTAGAGCAAAAGATTTTGATCGGGAGGCTGAGAGCAGAGGGATACAGGGATACACTTATCCATCGGATTCACGAGATATGTTGCCATTATTTTTCTACTTTGTAAGGTTCTCAAGAATAATTAATAAATGCAGACGGCAAAGATCTTTGCCGTCTATTTTTTTTGCAGACGGCAAAGTGAGCTCAATAAAAAAAATACATACAACAAAGAGAAAGCACACCACGCGGATCGATGATGTGGCAGCATGTCAACCCACACATCCTCGGGCACAATCACAGCCCACCCCAACACTCTCCCACGCCCGACCCCACCACGCTCTCTCTCCCTCATCCCGCATGATCTCTCTCCCTTATCCCGCACAAATCTCTCTCTCTTTCTCTCTGTCTCGTACCTATCTCTCTCTAACGCACGCACGCAGTCCACCCCCACCACCTCGCCAGCGTCTCGATCCACTCGCTAGCGCCACCACTCGCGGCTCCTTCGGCCGGCAAACCCTCCGCCAACGCCGGCAGACCTTCGTCCTCCCTTTCCTCTGCCCCGCCTCCTCCGGCTCCCTCCTTCCCCTTCCTGTGAGCAGGGCGGCCGGCGCGGGAGGGCGCTTCGGCTCATCTAGTAGGGGCTGGCGGCGCAAGCCCCGCTTGGTCGGTGCCGGAGGCCACTTTGGCTCCTCCAGCGGGGGCGGGCAAAGCGACCGGCGCGGGAGGCCACTTCAGCTTCTCCAGCGGGGCGGGCGGCGCGAGCACGGCTTGGCCGGTGCGGGCAGAGCGAATGGCACGGGAGGCCGCTATAGCTTCTCCAAGGGGCGGGCGGTGCGAGCAAGACATGGCCGGTGCCGGCAGAGCGACGCGTGGGCGGGCGGCGGGCGGCGGGCGTGTGGCGCGAGCAGGGCACGGCCGGCGCGGGAGGTCGCTGCGGGCAGGGGAAAAGCTCCGGTTGGTGCTTCTGGCCGGCGTGGCCAGAGCGGATAGCTTCTCCTCCGTTCGGCTCCTACTGGTGTTGCGGGCTGGCGTGGGCAGGGCAAGGAGGTGGCAGTGTAATCCCTGTGGTTTTGTCTCCGGCCAAAAGAAGGACGGCCGGCGGTGAAGTCCATGTTAATGTAGTGGAGAAGGACTTGATTGCTTTTATTTTTTACTTTATAGGGTCCTTTGTGTAAATTTTCAGGACAACTTTTTCTTCTTCTCTGTAACTCCACCTACGATGCATCAAAGGCGCCGTGTCGAATCCAAAATCTACCTGAGCTGAACCTGCTGTCTGGTTTGACGTTCATGTGTCCAGCGAGATGCTCTGCTCTGACTCAGTTTTTTGAAAAATGAAAAACAACCTTTGCCGTCTGTACTTTACTCTTGATGACAACAAAGAACAAGTTTTGACTGACGGCAAATAACAGGGTTTTGCCGTCTATTATTTTTGCGACAAACGGAAAATCTATAGTTGGCTGACGGCAAAATCTTTGTCGTCTGCCCGATGAAATGCTGACGGAAAATTATTCTTTGTCGACTTATCTGTGCCGTCTGCTTATTGACGGCAAAATCTTTGCCGTTTGTATTTAGGTCTTTGCCGTCTATAATCCACAGACGGCAAATTATCTAATTCTTGTAGTATTTGGGCTTATAGAACAGCATATAAATATGGCAGCATATTTTGTGAATCCGATGGATAAATGTATCCCTGTATCCCTCTGTTTCTCAGCCTCCCGATCAAAATCCATTGTCTCACGTGCAGCCAAGTGAAAATTTGCAGTCTCCCGCCCGCTTTCTGACTTAACAAATATTTTTGTTTGCGGAAACCCCCCTAAAGCCTCCGATCCATCATCGCAAACCCAAGCCCCAAGTCGTGCGTCCTGCGTCTCCTGCCCCAACTCCTTCGTTGCCAGATCTCTCGGCTCCCATATCAAGTCCTAATCCGAAGGCCTCGTACGGTGAAAATGCCCAGATGATTCCCTCGAACTTCTCCGAAGATGACAAGCAAGTAGCGAAAGCAACTGCTCGACGGTCACATAGACCCGCCCGGCCGGTCGTCTCGACGGCGAAGGCATGATAACTGACGACATTCCGCGGCTGCGAAGACGAGTCTGATGAGGCGCCAGCGACGCCTTGGATGGCCTCCCCTGACCACGACGATTCCTTCATAGGACAATGCCGTCTCTCGTGATCCGTAGGAAGCTGTAGTGCTGTAGTCTGTAGCCTGTAGCAGAGTAATAGTATTTGCCCCTAATGAATGGCATGGTGTGAGATGTTTTCACATGTTTCTATTCATTTCTAAATTGCTTACCAATACGTGATATGCCTTGTGCAGATCAGAGGCTTTGGCTCAGCTTTTCCCTTGTTAAAATATCATGTTTGCTGTTGCCACAAAATTCAATGACTAGTTCAGTTATGTACTTATGTGTTGAAAAAAGACCAGTGATTTTCTGAACCATGTGGTCAAAGCATATATTCTTTGGTATAAAGCTTTTGAGTTGCAGAAGTGGGCTGGGATGGCTTTCTCCACTTTTGATATGTAAGCTGTAAGCAGCAAGTCACTATCCAAAATTTCTTGTAACATTCATAAAGTTCACTGACTAGCTCCCGTATGTGTTGAACAAAACCAGTGACTTATTCAGAAAATCTTCTTAATTACCAGAAGTGGCCTGGGATGGCCTTAACCAGTTTTGAGGTTAAAAAGGCTATAAGCAACAAGTCACTATCCAAAGTTTCCTGAACATTTACTGTAGTTTATGATGTATCATGTATAACAAGTAAATTGAGAAACAGCATTGTGTGCTCCAGTATGATGCTGGTCTGAGCAAAGAATTGATTTCACATAATGCAAATTTGACAATCATCTGCCAGCTGAGGTTCAATATATAATGTAATAATTTGACAATCATCAAAGTTGTGATAAATCAAGTCAATTTGATTTAACATAATTGAAATCCCCATCCATTACATGTGTTAGAATAAATCCGAGGCATACCGTCCATCATCCGAGGACCAAGCAATCACACGACCACGACACCGAGATTTGTTAACGAGGTTCATCGATATGGCTACATCCCCGGGGCATGACTACGGGCGCTCCTCCCCGTGACACCGCTACAATATCGCACCCGGTCGCCCTGGACACCGGCACATGCCGCCGGCTTCCCCTGCGTTCCGGTGCTATTATGTTGCCATAGGTTACATCGTGTGTCTACCCTCTCTATATAAGAGAGGCCTAGGATACAAGT
Organism: Triticum dicoccoides; assembly: GCF_002162155.2. Lineage (NCBI taxonomy): Eukaryota > Viridiplantae > Streptophyta > Magnoliopsida > Poales > Poaceae > Triticum > Triticum dicoccoides. Next base: position 583,382,430 of record NC_041390.1, read on the forward strand.
GTCCTGTTAGGACACGACTCCACATCCTATGTAAACACAATACAACTCCTAGTCCAACTGTAACCTACCTTGTACACAATATTCGACACAACTCTAACAAACTCCACCTTGGCGAATATTCTCCACCACCTTGAATTCGTCAATGCGTCAAACTTTCATGTACATTGGACTTGAGCTTATTCCATGAGCACCGCTGCTACTCCAAAGACTCCATGTGACTCCACCTACAACTTGTAGTCCCTTCTTTTCTTGACCATAGTCAACAGTCGAGCAAAATTAAGTTCCTTGTTACTCTAGTTTGTGCTCCAACTTTCAGAGTATTCATCCACGACATCACACACTGATCACAGACCTGCGTGAAAGTGAACAACTCACATATTGGGTGTCACACATAAGAGTTACCTGAACTCAACATCACCGCTCTTTTCTTGACCGCCTTTCTGAAATTTGAAGGAATTTCACCATTTCTTGTAGTCATCCCGAGTCAAATTCGCAGTTGTCTCACCGCATGTATGACCACCAGAGCCATGGCCCGTCTCCATGCCCCGTGCATGCCGCACGCCTCGCCGCTATTACCGCATCGAGCCTCCGCTGTCCCAGTCGAGTCACAAGGGTCGCAAACCCACACCACTCAACACCCACTGTAGAGTACCACCGATCATCATCGACCGATGACGAGTTTCATGCTTCCATCAGACCACTGGGCTCCAGTCCAAACTGCATGTCACTCGCTTTTCCCAGCTGAATAGGCTTAGACTCTCTGTCGACTTACGCCATAGCCCCTCAATCAACTCCACCTTCAACATGACTCCATGGTAGATGATCAGTCCACCCCTCGCACCCCGTCTACTTCAAGCTCTCATGTGTGTACCGTCTTGAATCAACCTCGCGCCATAGTCTTGTCGAAGCCGCACAAGCACTTGGGCATGTGCCATGTGTTTCCACGCCCAGAAGTCGGTCACCATCAGCATCACGCACCTATGTCGTCGTCGCCAATCTCACGACCGTCTTCTGTACCAACCGACTCACATCGATCCGTCAGACTGACTAGTCCGACCAAGCCGAACTTGTTCGACTGCATGACACACTCGAGGCTCTCAAATCGTCTTCCGTGAATTTCCATCCATCACCTGATAATTCCATCTTCGCTGACATGACTTCATGCAACGCCTTCAAGCATCCCTGTTGTGTCAACAAATCTTTCACCTTTGTTTGTCATAACCCAAGGTTTTCAGTTCCACGAACTTCTCCACCTCAAACCCGGAACCCGTTGACATCCTGGTTCTTCGTACGGCTGACCCTGTGAAAAAACTATCCGAGCTTTCCACGCGACGCTACTAGCAAAACCAACCAACTTGGTCTTCACGTGAGCAGCTCCAGTCTTGGCTTTAACTCTTGATACTAAGCTAATTGCTTTTGCTTTGCCAACCATCCTTGCTAGTCCCCGATGGATGTATCAATGGATTTTTTTCCTTCGCAAGATTTGATTTTCCAGTGTCGTATACCAGGACTCGGTCCTATTCTTTTGCTCCAAAACAAATCTCACGTCTACTCCCGATTCATGCAGGGCGTACGGCCACATGCAGCCAACCCAGCGTTCCACTTTTGCCTTGCTGCAGTTTCCATGCCTGACTAGCTTTCACATGGGATGCCACATGACGTCGGCCTTGGGAATCAGTCCTTATAGACCAGCTCGCACCCGTGTCTGGCCTGGCTTGGCCAGCACCTAGGCGATTCGATCTCACCACAATCCGATCCGAAACCCTCCGATGTACTAGTCGCCTGCTGCAGGTGCACGCGTCGTTGCCGTTGCGATCGACATCGACCAATCAACCCGCTTCTTCCGATCGCTTCTGTCAAGCAAACTTTGATCGCATCTGTTTCTCGATCACATCTCGCCGACGAACTTCGCCTCGTATCACGACCGCTTCTCACAGATTTTTTTTATCAACGTTTTTACTCTTCTAGATGAACAATTCACAGCCTTCGAACAACCTAGCTCTGATACCACTTATTAGAATAAATCCAAGGCATACCGTCCATCATCCGAGGACCAAGCAATCACACGACCACGACACCGAGATTTGTTAACGAGGTTCACCGATATGGCTACATCCCCGGGGCCTGACTACGGGCGCTCCTCCCCGTGACACCGCTACAATACCGCACCCGGTCGCCCTGGACACCGGCACATGCCGCCGGCTTCCCCTGCGTCCCGGTGCTATTATGTTGGCATAGGTTACATCGTGTGTCTACCCTCGCTATATAAGAGAGGCCTAGGATACAAGTGTCCTATTAGGAAACGACTCCACATCCTATGTAAACACAATACAACTCCTAGTCCAACTGTAACCTACCTTGTACACAATATTCGACACAACTCTAACAACATGGCTTATGTACATCCAAGAGTAAATCATAACATATATAAAATCATTATTTGCTTGTTAAAATTTGGTATCAGGAGCACAATTTAGTAGCATATCTTCCACAGTCATGCTCCTTTTCCCTTTTCTTGGACACAACTCTAGAATGCCAACGTGAGGAAGGATTGATGGCAGACAATAGAAGTATACAGCCGTAGGATGCCAATTTGGAATTGAATCCTTCACGGTTACACATGAAGCGCTTAGTCCGTACCACTTTATTCGCAATCTTCTTCTGTTGGCCGGTACGAACTCCAAAACCCACATTATGTGCATACGCCTTGTAGAACTTCTCCACTCCCTCAAGTCCTTCAAATGTCATACCTACTTTAGGCTTCAAATTCTCATCACATTCAGGTGTAAAAGATGAACACTGCAACATCAAGATAACCATATTCACAAATAGATTCTTAAATTGGATCGGATCAGTTGTAAGGTGCAAGCTAATCAAACTTAAAGCAGAGGCGGGGCTGCATTCTTTTTGGGTGTGCCAAACTCTTCCTCATTCATATGCCTTTGCAAGTAATTTCTTGGCTCCATGTGACTGCAAACACATGTATATATAGCATCAAGCTTTCACACATGATGTAATTTACGCAAGGACTGAATTTTTTAGGGGGTTGTGTTACCTGAAACATGTGGTGTCATGGTGTTCCTGAATGCTACTTATCTCGTGGTTGTCCATTCGAGAAACGGCTGATCTAGTGTGTAACAGCTTCTTAGACTGTGAATCTGCAGAGCAAAGATACAGAGATCAGGACTTGCATTCATGCATGGGCCGGCGGCTGCCGATGAATGCCAAGATCAAATCAACTAGGAAGATATGTACTTGCCCGGGGCATCTATTGGTAGATGCCGTCGCTCCAACAGGAGAGCAAAGGAGCGCGGGCGTTCGGCCTAGGGTTCCACGCCACTGCCGGAGAGAGGATCAGAGGAACACCAAGAGTAGTCAATTACGGCGCACGATGGAGTCCTACGTCCAGGGTTATTTTTGCAAAGAAAAACTGCTGGTATGGGCTAGAGGCGGGCGTGTAAATGTAAATTTGGTGCAAATTAATCTAGAGCAAAAGATTTTGATCGGGAGGCTGAGAGCAGAGGGATACAGGGATACACTTATCCATCGGATTCACAAGATATGTTGCCATTATTGTTTACTTGGTAAGGTTCTCAAGAATAATTAATAAATGCAGACGGCAAAGATCTTTGCCGTCTATTTTTTTTGCACACGGCAAAGTGAGCTCTTTGTCGTCTGTAATAAAAAATACATACAACAAAGAGAAAGCACGCCACGTGGATCGATGATGTGGCAGTATCTCAACCCACACATCCCCGGGCACAATCACAGCCCACCCCAACACTCTCCCATGCCCGACCCCACCACACTCTCTCTCCCTCATCCCGCATGATCTCTCTCCCTTATCCCGCACAAATCTCTCTCTCTCTCTTTCTCTCTGTCTCGTACCTGTCTCTCTCTAACGCACGCACGCAGCCCACCCCCACCACCTCGCCCGTGTCTCGATCCACTCGCTAGCGCCACCACTCGCGGCTCCTTCGGCCGGCAAACCCTCCGCCACCGCCGGCAGACCTTCGTCCTCCCTTTCCTCTGCCCCGCCTCCTCCGGCTCCCTCCTTCCCCATCCTGTGGGCAGGGCGGCCGGCGCGGGAGGGCGCTTCGGCTCCTCTAGTAGGGGCTGACGGTGCAAGCCCCGCTTGGCCGGTGCGGGAGGCCACTTTGGCTCCTCCAGCGGGGGCGGGCAAAGCGACCAGCGCGGGAGGCCGCTGCAGCTTCTCCAGCGGGGCGGGCGGCGCGAGCACGGCTTGGCCGGTGCGGGCAGAGCGAATGGCGCGGGAGGCCGCTGTAGCTTCTCCAAGGGGCAGGTGGCGCGAGCAAGACATGGCCGGTGCGGGCAGAGCGGCCGGCATGGGAGGCCGCTGCGAGCGACGCGTGGGCGGGCGGCGGGCGGCGGACGTGTGGCGCGAGTAGGGCACGGCCGGCGCGGGAGGCCACTGCGGGCAAGGGGAAAGCTCCGGTTGGTGCTTCGGCCGGCGTGGCCAAAGCAGATAGCTTCTTCTCCGTTCGGCTCCTATTGGTGTTGCGGGCTGGCGTGGGCAGGGCAAGGCGGTGGCAGTGTAATCCCTGTGGTTTTGTCTCCGGCCAAAAAAAGGACGGCCGGCGGTGAAGTCCATGTTGCTGTAGTGGAGAAGGACTTGATTGCTTTTATTTTTTACTTTCTAGGGTCCTTTGTGTAAATTTTCAGGACAACTTTTTCTTCTTCTCTGTAACTCCACCTACGATGAATGAAAGGCGCCGTGACGAATCCAAAATCTACCTGAGCTGAACCTGCTGTCTGGTTTGACGTTCATGTGTCCAGCGAGATGCTCTGCTCTGACTCACTTTTTTGAAAAATGAAAAACAATCTTTGCCGTCTGTACTTTACTCTTGATGACAACAAATAACAAGTTTTGACTGACGGCAAATAACAGGGTTTTGCCGTCTATTATTTTTGCGACAAACGGCAAATTTGTAGTTGGCTGACGGCAAAAATTTTGCCATCTGCCCGATGAAATGCTGACGGAAAATTATTCTTTGTCGACTTATCTGTGTCGTCTGCTTACTAACGGCAAAATCTTTGCCGTTTGTATTTAGGTCTTTGTCGTCTATAATCCACAGACGGCAAATTATCTAATTCTTGTAGTATTTGGGCTTATAGAACAGCATATAAATATGGCAGCATATTTTGTGAATCCGATGGATAAATGTATCCTTGTATCCCTCTGTTTCTCAGCCCCCCGATCAAAATCCATTGTCTCACGTGCAGCCAAGTGAAAATTTGCAGTCACCCACCCACTTTCTGACTTAACAAATATTTTTATTTGTGGAAACCCCCCTAAAGCCTCCGATCCATCATCACAAACCCAAGCCCCAAGTCGTGCGTCCTGCGTCTCCTGCCCCAACTCCTTCGTTGCCAGATCTCTCGGCTCCCAAATCAAGTCCTAATCCGAAGGCCTCGTATGACGAAAACGCCCAGATGATTCCCTCGAACTTCTCCGGAGACGACAAGCAAGTAGCGAAAGCAACTGCTCGACGGTCACATAGACCCGCCCAGCCGGTCGTCTCGACGGCGAAGGCATGATAACTGACGTCGTTCCGCGGCTGCGAAGACGAGTCTGATGAGGCGCCAGCGACGCCTTGGATGGCCTCCCCTGACCGCGATGATTCCTTCATAGGACGATGCCGTCTCTCGTGATCCGTAGGAAGCTGTAGTGTTGTAGTCTGTAGCCTGTAGCAGAGTAATAGTATTTGCCCCTAATGAATGGCATGGTGTGAGATGTTTTCACATGTTTCTATTCATTTCTAAATTGCTTACCAATACGTGATATGCCTTGTTCAGATCAAAGGCTTTGGCTCAGCTTTTCCCTTGTTAAAATATCATGTTTGCTGTTGCCACAAAATTCAGTGACTAGTTCAGTTATGTACTTATGTGTTGAGTAAAGACCAGTGATTTTCTCAACCATGTGGTCAAAGCATATATTCTTTGGTATAAAGCTTTTGAGTTGTAGAAGTGGACTGGGATGGCTTTCTCCACTTTTGATATGTAAGCTGTAAGCAGCAAGTCACTATCCAAAATTTCTTGAACATTCACAAAGTTCACTGACTAGCTCCCGTATGTGTTGAACAAAACGAGTGACTTATTCAGAAAATCTTCTTAATTACCAGAAGTGGCCTGGGATGGCCTTAACCAGTTTTGAGGTTAAAAAGGCTATAAGCAACAAGTCACTATCCAAAGTTTCCTGAACATTTACTGTAGTTTATGATGTATCATGTATAACAAGTAAATTGAGAAACAGCGTTGTGTGCTCCAGTATGATGCTGGTCTGAGCAAAGAATTGATTTCACATAATGCAAATTTGATAATCATCCGCCAGCTGAGGTTCAATATATAATGTAATAATTTGACAATCATCAAAGTTGTGATAAATCAAGTCAATTTGATTTAACATAATTGAAATCCCCATCCATTACATGTGTTAGAATAAATCCGAGGCATACCGTCCATCATCCGAGGACCAAGCAATCACACGACCACGAGACCGAGATTTGTTAACGAGGTTCATCAATATGGCTACATCCCCGGGGCCTGACTATGGGCGCTCCTCCGCGTGACACCGTTACAATATCGCACCCGGTCGCCCTGGACACCGGCACATGCCGCTGGCTTCCCCTGCGTTCCGGTGCTATTATGTTGCCATAGGTTACATCGTGTGTCTACCCTCTCTATATAAGAGAGGCCTAGGATACAAGTGTCCTATTAGGACACGACTCCACATCCTATGTAAACACAATACAACTCCTAGTCCAACTGTAACCTACCTTGTACACAATATTCGACACAACTCTAACAAACTCCACCTTGGCGAATATTCTCCACCACCTTGAATTCGTCAATGCGTCAAACTTTCATGTACATTGGACTTGAGCTTATTCCGTGAGCACCGCTGCTACTCCAAAGACTCCATATGACTCCACCTGCAACTTGTAGTCCCTTCTTTTCTTGACCATAGTCAACACTCGAGCAAAATTAAGTTCCTTGTTACTCTAGTTTGTGCTCCAACTTCTAGAGTATTCATCCACGACATCACACACTGATCACCGACCTACGTGAAAGTGAACAACTCACATATTGGGTGTCACACATAAGAGTTACCTGAACTCAACATCACCGCTCTTTTCTTGACCGCCTGTCTGAAATTTGAAGGAATTTCACCATTTCTTGTAGTCATCCCGAGTCAAATTCACAGTTGTCTCACCGCATGTATGACCACCAGAGCCCTGGCCCATCTCCATGCCCCGTGCATGCCGCACGCCTCGCTGCTATTACCGTGTCGAGCCTCCGCTGTCCCGATCGAGTTTCAAGGGTCGCAAACCCACACCACTCAACACCCACTGTAGAGTACCACCGATCATCATCGATCGATGACGAGTTTCATGCTTCTATCAGACCACTGGGCTCCAGTCCAAACTGCATGTCACTCGCTTTTCCCAGCTGAATAGGCTTCGACTCTCTATCGACTTACGCCATAGCCCCTCAATCAGCTCCACCTTCAACATGACTCCATGGTAGATGATCAGTCCACCCCTTGCACCCCGTCGAATTCAAGCTCTCATATGTGTACCGTCTTGAATCAACCTCGCGCCATAGTCTTGTCGAAGCCGCACAAGCACTCGGGCATGTGCCATGTGTTTCCACGCCCAGAAGTCGGTCACCATCAGCATCACACACCTATGTTGTCATCGCGAATCTCACCACTGTCTTCTGTACCAACTGACTCACGTCGATCCGTCAGACTGACTAGTCCGACCAAGCCGAACTTGTTCGACTGCATGACACGCTCGAGGCTCTCAAATCGTCTTCCATGAATTTCCATCCATCACCTGATAATTCCATCTTCGTTGACATGACTTCATGCAACGCCTTCAAGCATCCCTGTTGTGTCAACAAATCTTTCACCTTTGTTTGCCATAACCCAAGGTTTTCAGTTCCACGAACTTCTCCACCTCAAACCCGGAACCCGTTGACGTCCTGGTTCTTCGTACGGCTGACCCTGTGAAAAAACTATCCGAGCTTTCCACGCGACGCTACTAGCAAAACCAACCAACTTGGTCTTCACGTGAGCAGCTCCTGTCTTGGCTTTAACTCTTGATACTAAGCTAATTGCTTTTGCTTTGCCAACCATCCTTGCTAGTCCCCGATGGATGTATCAATGGATTTTTTCCTTCGCAAGTTTTGATCTGCCGGTGTCGTATACCAGGACTCGGTCCTATTCTTTTGCTCCAAAACAAATCTCATGTCTACTCCCGATTCATGCAGCGCGTACGGCCACACGCAGCCAACCCAGCGTTCCACTTTTGCCTTGCTGCAGTTTCCTCGCCTGACTAGCTTTCACATGGGATGCCACATGACGTCGGCCTTGGGCATCGGTCCTTATAGACCAGCTCGCACCCGTGTCTGGCCTGGCTTGGCCAGCACCTAGGCGATTCGATCTCACCACAATCCGATCCGAAACCCTCCGTTGTACTAGTCGCCTGCTGCAAGTGCACGCGTCGCTGCCGCTGCGATCGACATTGACCAATCAACCCGCTGCTTCCGATCGCTTCTGTCAAGTAAAATTCGACCGCATCTGTTTCTCGATCACAACTCGCCGATGAACTTCGCCCTGTATCATGACCGCTTCTCATAGATTTTTTTATCGATGTTTTTACTCTTCCAGATCAACAATTCAAAGCCTTCGAACAACCTAGCTCTGATACCACTTGTTAGAATAAATCTGAGGCATATTGTCCATCATCTGAGGACCAAGCAATCACACGACCACGACACCAAGATTTGTTAACGAGGTTCACCGATATGGCTACATCCCCGGGGCCTGACTACGAGCCCTCCTCCCCGTGACACCGCTACAATACCGCACCCGGTCTCCCTGGACACCGGCACATGCCGCCGGCTTCCCCTGCGTTCCGGTGCTATTATGTTGGCATAGGTTACATAGTGTGTCTACCCTCGCTATATAAGAGAGGCCTAGGATACAAGTGTCCTATTAGGACACGACTCCACATCCTATGTAAACACAATACTACTCCTAGTCCAACTGTAACCTACCTTGTACACAATATTCGACACAACTCTAACAACATGGCTTATGTACATCCAAGAGTAAATCAAAACATATATAAAATCATTATTTGCTTGTTAAAATTTGGTATCAGGGAGCACAATTTAGTAGCATATCTTCCACAGTCATGCTCCTTTTCCCTTTTCTTGGACACAACTCTAGAATGCCAACGTGAGGAAGAATTGATGGCAGACAATAGAAGTATACAGTCGTAGGATGCCAATTTGGAATTGAATCCTTCACGGTTACACATGAAGCGCTTAGTCCGGACCACTTTATACGCAATCTTCTTCTGTTGGCTGATACGAACTTCAAAACCCACATTATGTGCATACGCCTTGTAGAACTTCTCCACTCCCTCAAGTCCTTCAAATGTCATACCTACTTTAGGCTTCAAATTCTTATCACATTCAGGTGTAAAAGATGAACACTGCAACATCAAGATAACCATATTCACAAATAGATTCCTAAATTGGATCGGATCAGTTGTAAGGTGCAAGCTAATCAAACTTACAGCAAAGGCAGGGCTGCAATCTTTTTGGGTGTGCCAAACTCTTCCTCATTCATATGCCTTTGCAAGTAATTTGTTGGCTCCATGTGACTGCAAACACACGTATATATAGCATCAAGCTTTCACACATGATGTAATTTACGCAAGGACTGAATTTTTTAGGGGGTTGTGTTACCTGAAACATGTGGTGTCATGGTGTTCCTGACTGCTACTTATCTCGTGGTTGTCCATTCGAGAAACGGCTAATCTAGTGTGTAACAGCTTCTTAGACCGTGAATCTGCAGAGGAAAGATACAGAGATCAGGACTTGCATTCATGCATGGGCCGGCGGCTGCCGATGAACGCCAAGATCAAATCAACTCGGAAGATATGTACTTGCACGGGGCATCTGTTGGTAGATGCCGTCGCTCCAACAGGAGAGCAGAGGAGTGCGGGCGTTCGGCCTAGGGTTCCACGCCACTGCGGGAGAGAGGATCAGAGGAACACCGAGAGTAGTCAATTACGGCACACGATGCAGTCCTACGTCCAGGGTTATTTTTGCAAAGAAAAACTGCTGGTATGGGCTAGAGGCGGGCGTGTAAATGTAAATTTGCTGCAAATTAATCTAGAGCAAAAGATTTTGATCGGGAGGCTGAGAGCAGAGGGATACAGGGATACACTTATCCATCGGATTCATGAGATATGTTGCCATTATTGTTCTACTTTGTAAGGTTCTTAAAAATAATTAATAAAATGATCGCATGCATCTCCCAGATATAGAGGCCGGGGGTCATCCTTCCTTTTCAATTTTTCTTTATTAAATGCAGTCTCTACTGGGAAAATGCAAACGAGCCGAGCAAACACTTTCCACTTATTTGTACACTTGGATTTCCAAATCCATCGGAAGGAGATATCAACCTCTAGGTTCCTGAAGCAGTACGCTTAGGACTAGGATGATTTGAATTGACGCGACCCCCAAGCACATACCCAAACATCTTTAGTTGCACATCCGGGATCGATTGGCGCAGTAATGCTCTGAATCTGTCTGACATCCTCTCGGGATTGTACTGACAGAGGAAGATGAAACAGATCACTCAGAGAGCCAGCCGTGAGGAACTTCTTGATAGAGAGATCTTCATCCTTATCGAAGGAGAAAGCTCTAGGCAAAAGAGAGAGAGCTCCTCAGATCCGTCCAAACGAGCACTGTAATGCTGCTCCCCACCGTAACAGATGTGATGGACCTTCTTGTTTTCCATCTATTGAAGTGTGATGGACCTCACTAAGAACCTCTCCCCTTGTTAAACCTTCTTCTTTATTATATCTCTACCCAAGCAAAATCTTTATAGATCATTTTCCTCATTTCCTTCTGCCCCAAGAAAAGTTAGGGTTCCTCTGCCTCCCGCCAGCGCCAACGCCGGCCCGCCTTGTCTCCGGTGGGGCTTCATTTTTTTACGTTTCTTTGAGTTTTGTTATGGTTTGTGTTCTGCTCAGGAAGACGAGACAACGGTGAATCCCCAAAGATGGAATAAGCTTCTCCCGCCTAGCCCACGTTCCGATGGTGCGCCTAGCATCGTCGATGGGCGTGTGGATCTATGTCTCCAATGGATCTATCTTTGGTGGATTTGCTTGGATTTGATCGTTTGTTCGTCTACGTTCGTGTGTCTTACAGTTGGATCCTTCCGATCTAAACTACTTTTCATCGAGGCGGTTGCTGTCCTGATGCGCTGGTCCTATGGGGCCGTAGCACGACGACTTCCCGACTGTGTATTACAACAAGGTTTCTCCGGCTCCGGTGAGGAAGGAACGATGACGGTGATGCGACTTCTGCTCGCTTCAGTGCTGGTAGTCGTCACTAGGTGGTCTACGGATCTGGATGTAATTTTTATTATTTCTATTTTTTTGAACTGCCATGATCGAAGATGAATAGATCGGGTTTTGTTCATTTCTATGAGTTACCAAACCTATGGGGTCACATGCTTAAGACAATCACGATTTGTTGAGTGTTAGTAGGACGGATGTGATGAGAATATATTTGTGGAATTGTTTCATTAATATTCAGAATAGTTCCAAGAGGATCCAAAAGCGTTTCGGGTCACCGGAAGGGTTTCGGTGAATATCAGATAATACTGAGTATTATCGATATATATATATATATATATATATATATATATATATATATATATATATATATATATATATATATATATATATATATATATATATAGGACTGCTAAAGTGAGCCTGAGCGTACTATTATTAGCGTACGCGCCGACCCAACGTACGAACCACCTAATTAGGTTGACTCAACCCCCTATCCGAGGCGTCTGTATCAGTAACTCCAACGTAATTAGGAAATAAAATATAGTAATAAAAGAAACATACTTTACGGGGCATATCTTGTAAGGTCTGGTAGTAAACCGTATGAAGGAAGTAGTAATGTAATTACTACCTAGGAGCTAATGGATTTGTATGGCCAGGTAGTAACGTACAGAAGATAGTAGTAATGTAATTACCACCTAGATAGGAATAGGTTCGTTTGGAATCGTAATACAATTACCATTCAACACATTTTTGGCATGCGTTTTACTAGTAGTAGGAGCGTACAGGGTAATCAAGTTAGTTATATTACTATATTTGTCAAGGAGAGTTTTACTAACATGGTTGTTGAGCGGCCGGTGCTAGCAGATTTAGTAACTGTTTTAATTTGTTACGATCTTTTCTAGGAACTTTACTAGTAGTCAGTTTGGCGGTCTACTAATGCACGACCAGTAATCCTTTCAGTTCTATTACTGTTTTCGCTAGCATGCTTTACTAGTAGACGGAGGCTGGTGCGTCGTAGCCAGTAACCAACTAAAGTGTATTACGATTATTGCAGGCAATTTTACAACAATTAGCGGGACGAAGCGGGGCTCGAGCAAACGCGGAAGGGGTGGCGCGTAGGATTAGCGCTTCTGCGCTCACGCTCAGTATAGCGTGACCGTATATATATATATATATATATATATATATATATATATATATATATATATATATATATATATATATATATATATATATATATATATGAAAAATGTTTCCGAAGAAGTTAAATTAAATATAAAATTATCTGAAAGTATTTAGAACAATTTTATATTTAGTTTAATATCAACGGATCTAAAAATGCCAAGAAGTGGGAAGACGCCTCCCTTCCCTAAGGAAGGAGGCCGAATAGGAGTGGGGGAGGAGTCCAACTCCTCCTCCCCCTTGGCCGGCGCCCCAATGAGGCTTTCCCTCCTTTATGGCAGCCCTCCCTCTCTCCTCTAACTTATATATACTTAGGATTTGTGCTCTTTTGATATACAAGTTTTAGAGCCTCCTCTAGTTCTTCCAGTTCTAGTTCTAGTTGGTCTTAGTTGATTAATTATATAGCTAGGCTAATCCTCTTGTCCTCATAACTAGAGGCCCCATGTGGTTCTAAATTTCTCCCTCTAATTCTCCGGCAACGATTAACTTTGGACGGTGAAGCGCTACCGGATCATCAAGGTTGCATGCTTGCAACCAAGTAGAGAGGTCGTGTGTTCGGTCTTCGGTCGAGGGACTGTTCGTGGGTGGTTCGCGGGATCGTTCATTGACGGTTCGAGGGACTCCAAGTACGATCTACACCGACATGTTCATCTTCCGCTACAACTCGGTGACGGTAATGATCGTGATCACAATCCGTTACGCATCTTCATATTGATTTTGGATGTGCATAGGTCTTTGTTTTATATTACGTTTCCCAACATCGCTAATATTAAAGTCATCTCCAAATTAAAATTGGGTTTTGACTTTTTTATAGCTCTATAATCAATTCAGCCAAAAATTAGTATTGGTTGGGCATCTCCATGAACCAACATCAAATCTCAAATATATTTTTTCACATCCTAAACAATCACCTTATATAATAATCCTTATCTTCCTGATAAATAACATCTATATAAGTATAATTTACTCCCAACAATAAGCCCCTAGATTTTACTTTAGCAGAATTGTGATGTCAGTGGAAATCCCTACTAGCACATATATTCCGGAGATCATTTGTATAAAATGTTTCTCTCAAAAAGTCCATGTGAAAAGTTGTGGATCATTTGGGAAAATTAAAATTTGAAAAGATTCATAACACTTGAATATATAATTTGAATTGAAGCAATTGTTTAAAATAGTGCGTATATAAGGTTATTACAATTAGGATGTTACATTTTGTTTCTTAAGTCAATTCTAATTTGATACACGAACAAATTAAAATATATTAGTCATATTTTCACATAACTGATTACTTTGGCTCCACGTGGTTGATAAAATAATTAAACAAATTGAGGTTCAGTTTGAACAAACTTTTATTTACGGTGTGAATTAAAATAAATACATTTTATATTAAAAAAATTACTTCGTATGACATATTTTTAATGCGCTACAGTCTTAACAAGTATATTTATTATTTACCTAGCATATTTAACCACACAATTTTTGTTAGTTACTTATAGTGTTTTTATTATAGAATTCTAATACATATCATTAGAAATTTTGCATTGTGTTATATTCGAACTGCATGCTGCAATTTTTTTCATCAAATTAATATTTTAACAATTCTATAGATAATATAGTGTATGTGGTTGTGTTCGTTTATATTTTAATATCCTTCAGTACCCTGGTAGATACCTCCAAGGCATACAACCTAATAAATATTTTAATAGCGGTTTCTAGTGTATGATTACGTATGGAGTTCATAAAAACTTCTAGAGTACAAATTGAGCCATTGGTAAATGTGTCTTACTAGTTGGGTCCACTAATAAGTTCACAATAGGTCTGCCCCACTATACTTGGTATTGAATATCAATGCTTAATAATCACTGGTGGAGATAAAAATACAACATATTCTATTCCCTGCATACACACGATTTGATCATTTGATATGCTGCCCTACAATGCGCTTGGTTTCATGATCTACACAAGAATTTTTGTTCCTAGTTTCTTAAATAAGTGGTGTGCATGGAATTAAACATGAACAATTTAGTTAGCGTAGTTACAAGAAGAACCGCAGGAGGGCTGTACCAAAGCACAAGTTCGTCTACAATGTAACACGGGGTTTTGCTCCAGCTGCCAGACCCTACAACCTTGACAAGTATCTTGTACACTATGTCAACCATAGACACAACTTCAGTAAGCCATGTAAGAATCATACCAGCTCTTGCTTTCCCTAGAGTGTGGCTGCCTGTTTAATTTGGCATGTGATCGATGAACCTTGATAGCAGCTAAACAAAAACTTTTCTCTTTACTTGGCGTAACTTTTGCAACCTAAATGAGCTGGGCTTTATGTTGAGATTTCAATTGAGATTGAACTTTTGATGTCCTTAAATATACTGCAATGGCAAAAGAACACGTGAGGGTGGTTTGTTAGATTAATGTTTTTTCCTTTGTCGTAAAATTGCAAGTACGGATTGGATTTATATATTTTCTCTCTCTATTTTGTGTGTTTATTCTCTCAAGATAGACCGGCATGACAATGTATCGCTGTGATCAGGCTAGGTGCACCATTGCAATGGACAAGTTCTCTATTTCGCAAAATGAAAATACAAATGAACAAGTTCTCTGGGTCTTCTTGTGCTTCCTAATGTACATATTTGTCAATTCATTTATTTATCTTCCTCAAAACTGGCATTAGGTATGCTTCACCTGCTCACTTACGTACGTTTGGTAGTATTTGGTTGTGATGGCTTCAAGAGCAGCTGATACAATAATGCTAGCTGATAGAAGACAATCCTGCTCTTTCGATCCAAAAATGCAGGAAAGATGTGACTGAGCATACAGATATGCTGAAGCAGACCGAATAGCAAAGTACATGGATAATCCTTTGAACATATGTCTAGTGATTGTAGCCTTGTATGTTGTTTGGATAGTTATTACAGTACATTATTTTGTCAGGACAAGGTGTGTGAGGTGTTCTGGTTGCTGAAAAACTCGAAAATATAGGGAGTGCAGTACCCATTTTGTGGTTGTTTAGAGGATTCCGGTCATGGTACATGGAACTGGACACAATGCCTTGCCGAGAAAAAAATGATGTAGCAAGAGCAATGTCTCCTGTTTATGGAATGCAGACGAGGGAGAGCCCAGTAGCTGGCATCTCTGTGAGATGGTATATACGATGAGGCACGTATAATCAACGACCATATAACCATGCGTCCAAGCCACCGACCTGGTAGAAAGGAAGGAAGCTAGTGTGATATGATGTTGCTGTATCCGAGTTCTTTTTCTTCAGTGTACGTTAGTACAGCTTGAGAAATGTGCACACCGATATGTTTCCATTTTCTTGCTACAAAATGTTCAAAGGTTATTATTAAAATGCAGTCTCTACTGGAGAAATGCAAACGAGGTTGTAAACGGGAGTATGGTTTCCTTGCTTGCCTATCTTTTTGAGAGAAAATATTTGTGATAATCCTGGTACGAATGAGTAGGACACTGTCTGTAACTGTAAGGGTGGCTGGCTCAACACTAGCATTGCATTTGGCCTTGCTTTTTATAATCCATCCAAACAAGTGACAATGCTCATGTTCTTGTTGTACTCAATCCAATCCAAGAATGCTATGCTATCGAGTTGCCACATTTCGTGTGGAAACAAACTGGTTGATTCATGATGGCGAAAGTTTCTGCGCAAAGTTTCAGTGAAGGTCGAGCTACACGGTACCTCATATCCTGCCCGTCTACTCGCATCAAGATTTGTGCTTCACGTAACCATCTCCTGCCAGCACCAGCGGGAAAAGAATTCTACGAGACCAGGTCTCACGCGAGACCCATCCTGATGGATGACACGTGGCATTCACAAATCACAAAGCATCCCCCACTCCCC
>NC_041390.1:583399085-583400495 GCF_002162155.2 Triticum dicoccoides
CAGGACGGGTCTCACCTGCTAACCGTGAGACCTGGTCTCATCTAATTTTTTTCCGCACCAGCGTCATTAGACAGAGTTGACCGGCCCCACTCTTCCTCTCTCTGTGGTTTGGGAATGCACAAACATCACTAGTGTAGAACCGGGCAATAGCACCGGTTCGTAAGGCCCTTTAGTGCCGGTTTGCTAACCGGCGCTAAAGTGTAGGCACTAAAGCCCCCCCCCCCCTTTAATACCGGTTCAGCACGAACCGGCGCTAAAGGGCAACCACGTGGCACGAGCCAGCTTCGGGGGCAGGGAACCCTTTAGTACCGGTTGGTGTCACCAACCGGTATTAAAAGGTTGAGGGGGTGGATTTATGATTTCTTTTTCATTTAATTTTGTGTTTTCCATTTAATTCTTTTTCGTTTGCTGGTATTTTACGATACTATATATTGTACACGTTATACATATATATAAATAAAATTTCTAGTAGAACCGATCATAATATATATATATATATATATATATATATAGGATAGGGCTATTCTGTTACTAGTAACAGAATATTATTCTGTTACCCTTCAGCCCTATAAGGAGCGAGCGGAGTTCAGTACAAACGCACACGTAGATCAATACAACTACTCTGTTTTTTCGATGGAAAACAGCACGATGGGTCTCACCATAATCCAAATTACTCTTCAACAGTTGCAAATTTGAGAAATCGTTCAACATGATTAAGTTTCGTATTTTCGATATCTTTCTAACAGCATATTATTTGCCTCATTTCGACAAACTTTTTTTAAAAAATCGCGTTCGAAATCAAATTTGACAGTACTCGAATTCGTTTTTAAATCGTAAGGAATTAGAAAAACATTTCTATATGAAAAAGTTGCGCATTTTACATAGCTTTCCAACGTTGTATCATTTGCGTCAATCCGACAAACCGTTTGCAAAAAATCGTGAAAATACGTTTCGCTCAGAATTTCACCGTTTTTCAAATTATTTTTAAATCATATAGAATTAGAAAAAACAATACATATATGGAAGATGCGGATTTTCACCAGCTTTCCAACGCCATCTTATTTGCTCAATTCCGACAAACCGTTTGAAAATTGAGTCCAAAATACGATTCACGTTTTCGGTTTTGAAAAAAATGGTTTTTTCAAAACTGTTCTTAAACCATAATGATTTTGCAAAAACATTCAATATATTTGAAATATGGTTGTCAAGAGCTTTCCAACGATATATTACACGTCACGTTCCGACAGAAAAAATACAAAAAGTTTTTGAACTAAAGAAGACGATCTGTTAAACACAACTGAAAGCATCAGTTCAACCGCTTCGAAAACATCAGTACAACCACCTGAAACTGCCAGTTCAAAAAGGATAACAGAATAATATTTTGTTACTAGTAACAGAATAGCCCAGATG
>NC_041390.1:583401074-583440532 GCF_002162155.2 Triticum dicoccoides
AGGGAAAATCCATCCTACCACCTATATATATATATATATCTATATATATATATATATATACAATTTCTCCTAATTGGTGCCTTCGGAGCCAGTGGCATTAGCCTAATTGGTGCCTTCGGAGCACAATAACAATTGGAAGTGGTTCATGGGGCGGTAGCGGGTAAATAGTGTTCTCCTTTGGGATCTATGACCTGGTCGAGCAAAAATTCCGCTATTTCCTCTTGAATTGCTTCTATGCGGTCCTCTGCTAGGAGCTTGTCCCGCACCTCTTTAAATTGTTAAGAAGGAGATCAATATGCATGTGTATTAGTTATGTGACTAGATATCAATAATAATGGTGTAAAAATTGTGAATAGTGTTCTGACAATCGATATCGTACCCACTCCTGTCTTTGAGATCTGCTCCTTTCGGACGCCATCATGTGAATGTTCTCGCAAACATAGTATGCACATAGATCATTCCCCAGCGCCTGCTTCAGGGCCTTTACGAGAATGGAATTTGATCAGATAATAATTAATCAAGCATGATAATTAAATAGATGGCAGCTAGCTAGTACTACTTAATTACTTATCTTGGGTCGATACCATTTCAGATTTTATTTCCATGGGCCTGGAGTGGCCCTGATGAACTTTGCCCAAGCCCTACCCGCCGACAAAGAAAATGAATAAATGGGTTATTAAATATTGTTATCAGGAAATGATGAACTAATTAAATAGGCCGAGATATAGTTAATAATGATTGAAATTACCTATTGACTATCCCCTTCATGATGGTGTAGTCACTTGCTTTCTTAAGTAGTGAGTCTAGTACTTCAACTGTTTCTTCATCAACTTTAATGATTAACAAGATCCAGTGAAATCTACATGCACACACGTTTGCATGTCTTAATTAAGCGGGCATATGTAAGCAAAAACATGTAGCTAGCTAGTAGGGAAAACAGAATTTGTAGTACAAGACAGTGTGACTCACAGGAAGTTGTAAGAAAGTAGTATATCTTCATTGTGTTTGAGGTGCTTGAAGAACTCTAGCATGCTTTCCTCTATACTTTTTTCGTGATATGGATCTAATTTCCATGTGTATTCATTAATGGTATTTGGGTCAACGAACCCAATGCCATAACATCCATCTTTTTTCATTTCATAAATCTTCATCCTGCATAATACCACAGAAAAGAATATAGTGAGGATAATTACAGGTAATGATTGATCTAAATGATCACTACAGCTAGCTTGAGACTTAAATTACAGAAAGAAATCACATACAGATAATAGCAACTGACGATAGATTTGTCGAGTGCGTCTTGATTGTATAGCTGAAATAGTTCTGAATACTCAATGGTCACAGCTTTCTCATGGTAGTAATGATCCTTCTTGACATTCACCATGAGGGACTCTCGATTGGAAATCTTGGTAATGTCCATGTACCATTGATGCAATTCATACATTCTCGTTGGGAGCTTATTGACCTCGTCTGACTCGACCAAAGGTTGGCCCCGGGCATATTTCCGTTTTATTTCCTCCTCTCTAGTCGGAGACATGGGCTCGATATCGAGGAGTTGTCCAACAGTGATCCCGATCGTTTCAGCCTGCGCAATATGCTCCTCGGTTATTACCACATCGCCCACCCCAGGAACGTTAACGGTTTGCCCACAATAATATTGGGCGCGCCTACTCTCATGTGTTGTTCGCAAACAAGCGGGGGGATTGATTGCGCCGCCTGTTCTCCCAGCTGGGGAACGGTTTTACCGCTCCATTTGCCAGCTGATTTGCTCGAGCTCGAGCTCGCCTCTTTCTGTAGACGTGCTCGATTTAACTTGTTGATGTGGCGCTCATAGTCTGTGTCAATAGGCGTGGGAGCTGGTGCTCTAGCCATACGAATGAAGTGGTCAATCTTTTCCACAAGCACTTTCTGTTGGAAATATGCCCTAGAGGCAATAATAAAATGATTATTATTATATTTCCTTGTTCATGATAATTGTCTTTTATTCATGCTATAATTGTGTTATCCGGAAATCGTAATACATGTGTGAATACATAGACACCAACATGTCCCTAGTAAGCCTCTAGTTGACTAGCTCGTTGATCAACAGATAGTCATGGTTTCCTGACTATGGACATTGGATGTCATTGATAACGAGATCACATCATTAGGAGAATGATGTGATGGACAAGACCCAATCCTAAACATAGCACAAGATCGTATAGTTCGTTTGCTAGAGTTTTTCCAATGTCAAGTATCTTTTCCTTAGACCATGAGATCGTGTAAATCACGGATACCGTAGGAATGCTTTGGGTGTACCAAACGTCACAACGTAACTGGGTGACTATAAAGGTATACTACGGGGTATCTCCGAAAGTGTCTGTTGGGTTGACACGGATCAAGACTGGGATTTGTCACTCCGTATGACGGAGAGGTATCTCTGGGCCCACTCGGTAATGCATCATCATAATGAGCTCAAAGTGACCAAGTGTCTGGTCACGGGATCATGCATTACGGTACGAGTAAAGTGACTTGCCGGTAACGAGATTGAACGAGGTATTGGGATACCGACGATCGAATCTCGGGCAAGTAACGTACCGATTGACAAAGGGAATTGTATACGGGGTTGCTTGAATCCTCGACATCGTGGTTCATCCGATGAGATCATCGAGGAGCATGTGGGAGCCAACATGGGTATCCAGATCCTGCTGTTGGTTATTGACCGGAGAGCCATCTCGGTCATGTCTACATGTCTCCCGAACCCGTAGGGTCCACACACTTAAGGTTCGGTGACGCTAGGGTTGTAGAGATATGAATATGCAGTAACCCGAAAGTTGTTCGGAGTCTCGGATGAGATCCTGGACGTCATGAGGAGTTCCGGAATGGTCCGGAGGTGAAGAGTTTTATATAGGAAGTGCAGTTTCGACCATCGGGAGAGTTTCGGGGGTCACCGGTATTGTACGGGGACCACCGGAAGGGTCCCGGGGGTCCACCGGGTGGGGCCACCTATCCCGGAGGGCCCCGTGGGATAAGTGGGGAGGGGAATCAGCCCATAGTGGGCTGGTGCGCCCCCTTGGCCCACCCCATGCGCCTAGGGTTGGGAACCCTAGGTGGGGGCGCCCCACCTAGCTTGGGGGCCACTCCACCCCTTGGCCGCCGCCCCCTAGGAGATCCCATCTCTTAGGGTCGGCACACCCCCTAGGGGGCCTATATAAAGGGGGGAGGGAGGGGCAGCCGCACCCTTGAGTCTTGGCGCCTCCCTCTCCCCTGCTACACCTCTCCCTCTCGCAGTAGAACAGCGAAGCCCTGCTGCGGTGACCCCTGCATCCACCACCATGCCGTCGTACTAATGGATCTTCATCAACCTCTCCCCCCCCCCTTGCTGGATCAAGAAGGAGGAGACGTCACGCTGACCGTACGTGTGTTGAACGCGGAGGTGCCGTCCATTCGGCGCTAGGATCTCCGGTGATTTGGATCACGTCGAGTACGACTTCCTCATCCCCGTTCTTTGAACGCTTCCGCGCGTGATCTACAAAGGTATGTAGATGCAATCCGATCACTCGTTGCTAGATGAACTCATAGATGGATCTTGGTGAAACCGTAGGAATTTTTTTTTTCTGCAACGTTCCCCAACAGTGGCATCATGAGCTAGGTCTATGCGTAGTTCTCTTTGCACGAGTAGAACACAATTTGTTGTGGGCGTAGATGTTGTCAACTTTCTTGTCGCTACTAGTCTTATTTTGCTTCAGCAGTATTGTGGGATGAAGCGGCCCGGACCAACCTTACACGTATGCTTATGTGAGACCGGTTCCACCGACTGACATGCACTAGTTGCATAAGGTGGCTGGCGGGTGTCTGTCTCTCCCACTTTAGTTGGAGCGGATTCTATGAAAAGGGTCCTTATGAAGGGTAAATAGAAGTTGAAAAATCACGTTGTGGCTTTCACGTAGGTAAGAAAACGTTCTTGCTAGAACCCTATTGCATCCACGTAAAACTTGCAACAACAATTAGAGGACGTCTAACTTGTTTTTGCAGCAAGTGTTTTGTGATATGATATGGCCAAAGTTGGGATGAATGATGAATGATATATATGTGATGTATGAGATGTTCATGCTATTGTAATAGGAATCATGACTTGCATGTCGATGAATATGACAACCGGCAGGAACCATAGGAGTTGTCTTTATTTTTTGTATGACCTGCGTGTCATTGAGAAACGCCATGTAAATTACTTTACTTTATTGCTAAACGTGTTAGCCATAGTAGTAGAAGTAATAGTTGGCGAGCAACTTCATGGAGACGCGATGATGGAGATCATGATGATGGAAATCATGGTGTCATGCCGGTGAAAAGATGATCATAGAGCCCCAAGATGGAGATCAAAGGAGCTATGTGATATTTGCCATATCATGTCACTATTATTATTTGATTGCATGTG
This sequence comes from Triticum dicoccoides, assembly GCF_002162155.2. Taxonomy (NCBI): domain Eukaryota; kingdom Viridiplantae; phylum Streptophyta; class Magnoliopsida; order Poales; family Poaceae; genus Triticum; species Triticum dicoccoides. The sequence goes on from NC_041390.1 coordinate 583,405,492, forward strand.
ATGTTTATTAGGTTTTTGCATCTTGTTTACTTAGAACGACGGTAGTAAATAAGATGATCCCTCGTAATAATTTCAAGAAAGTGTTCCCCCTAACTGTGCGCCATTGCGAAAGTTCATTGTTTCGAAGCACCACGTGATGATCAGGTGTGATAGATTCCAACGTTCACATACAACGGGTGTAAGACAGATTTACACATGCAAACACTTAGGTTGACTTGACGAGCCTAGCATGTACAGACATGGCCTCGAAACACAGAAGACCGAAAGGTCGAGCATGAGTCGTATAGAAGATACGATCAACATGAAGATGTTCACCGATGTTGACTAGTCCGTCTCACGTGATGATCGGACACGGCCTAGTTAGCTCGGATCATGTTATACTTAGATGACTGGAGGGATGTCTATCTGAGTGGGAGTTCATTGAATAATTTGATTTAGATGAACTTAATTATCATGAACTTAGTCTAAAATCTTTACAACATATATTGTAGATCAAATGGCCAACGTTGTCCTCAACTTCAACGCGTTCCTAGAGAAAACCAAGCTGAAAGATGATGGCAACAACTATACGGACTGGGTCCGGAACCTGAGGATCATCCTCATAGCTGCCAAGAAAGATTATGTCCTACAAGCACCGCTAGGTGATGCACCTGTTCTCCCTGCAGAACAAGACGTTATGAACGCTTGGCAGACACGTACCGATGATTACTCCCTCGTTCAGTGCGGCATGCTTTACAGCTTAGAACCGGGACTCCAAAAGCGTTTTGAGAGACACGGAGCATATGAGATGTTCGAAGAGCTGAAAATGGTTTTTCAAGCTCATGCCCGGGTCGAGAGATATGAAGTCTCCGACAAGTTCTTCAGCTGTAAGATGGAGGAAAACAGTTCTGTCAGTGAGCACATACTCACTATGTCTGGGTTACATAACCGCTTGACTCAGCTAGGAGTTAATCTCCCGGATGATGCGGTCATTGACAGAATCCTTCAGTCGCTTCCACCGAGCTACAAGAGCTTTGTGATGAACTTCAATATGCAGGGGATGGAAAAGACCATTCCTGAAGTATTTGCAATGCTGAAATCAGCAGAGGTAGAAGTCAAAAAGGAACATCAAGTGTTGATGGTGAATAGAACCACTAAGTTCAAGAAAGGCAAGGGTAAGAAGAACTTCAAGAAGGACAACAAGGGAGTTGCCGCGCCAGGCAAGCAAGCTGCCGGAAAGAAGCCAAAGAATGGACCCAAGCTCGAGACTGAGTGCTTTTATTGTAAGGAAAGTAGTGACTGGAAGCGGAACTGCCCCAAATACTTAGCGGACAAGAAGGCCGGCAAAACGAAAGGTATATGTGATATACATGTAATTGATGTATACCTTACCAGTACTCGTAGTAGCTCCTGGGTATTTGATACCGGTGCAGTTGCTCACATTTATAACTCAAAGCAGGAGCTGCGGAATAAGCGGAGACTGGCGAAGGACGAGGTGACGATGCGCGTCGGGAATGGTTCCAAGGTCGATGTGATCGCCGTCGGCACGCTACTTCTACATTTACCTACAGGATTAGTTTTGAACCTCAATAATTGTTATTTAGTGCCAAGTTTGAGCATGAACATTGTATCAGGATCTCGTTTAATACGAGATGGCTACTCATTTAAATCCGAGAATAATGGCTGTTCTATTTATATGAGAGATATGTTTTATGGTCATGCTCTGATGGTGAATGGTTTATTCTTAATGAATCTCGAGCGTAATGCTACACATATTCATAGTGTGAATACCAAAAGATGTAAGGTTGATAATGATAGTCCCACATACTTGTGGCACTGCCGCCTTGGTCACATAGGTGTCAAACGCATGAAGAAGCTCCATGCAGATGGACTTTTAGAGTCTCTTGATTATGAATCATTTGACACGTGCGAACCATGCCTCATGGGTAAAATGACCAAGACTCCATTCTCAGGAACAATGGAGCGAGCAACCAACTTATTGGAAATCATACATACTGATGTGTGCGGTCGAATGAGTGTTGAGGCTTGCGGTGGCTATCGTTATGTTCTCACCCTCACTGATGACTTGAGTAGATATGGGTATGTCTACTTAATGAAACACAAGTCTGAGACCTTTGAAAGGTTCAAGGAATTTCATAGTGAGGTTGAGAATCAACGTGACAGGAAAATCAAGTTCCTGCGATCAGATCGTGGAGGAGAATACTTGAGTCACGAATTTGGCACACACTTAAGAAAATGTGGAATAGTTTCACAACTCACGCCGCCTGGAACACCTCAGCGTAATGGTGTGTCCGAACGTCATAATCACACTCTATTAGATATGGTGCGATCTATGATGTCTCTTACCAATTTACCGCTATCATTTTGGGGCTATGCTTTAGAGACTGCCGCATTCACTTTAAATAGGGCTCCGTCGAAATCCGTTGAGACGACACCGTATGAATTATGGTTTGGGAATAAACCTAAGCTGTCATTTCTAAAAGTTTGGGGATGCGATGCTTATGTCAAGAAACTTCAACCTGAAAAGCTCGAACCCAAGTCGGAAAAATGCGTCTTCATAGGATACCCTAAAGAAACTATTGGGTATACCTTCTACCTCAGATCCGAAGGCAAGATCTTTGTTGCCAAGAATGGATCCTTTCTAGAGAAGGAGTTTCTCTCGAAAGAAGTAAGTGGGAGGAAAGTAGAACTTGATGAAGTATTACCTCTTGCACCGGAAAGTGGCTCAACTCAGGAAAATGTTCCTGTGGTGCCTGCACCGACTAGAGAGGAAGTTAATGATGATGATCATGAAACTTCAGATCAAGTTGCTACTGAACTTCGTAGGTCCACAAGGACACGTTCCGCGCCAGAGTGGTACGGCAACCCTGTCTTGGAAATCATGTTGTTAGACAACGGTGAACCTTCGAACTATGAAGAAGCGATGGCGGGCCCGGATTCCGACAAATGGCTAGAAGCCATGAAATCCGAGATAGGATCCATGTATGAAAACCAAGTATGGACTTTGACTGACTTGCCCGTTGAGCGGCGAGCCATAGAAAATAAATGGATCTTTAAGAAGAAGACAGACGCGGATGGTAATGTGACCATCTATAAAGCTCGGCTTGTCGCTAAGGGTTATCGACAAGTTCAAGGGGTTGACTACGATGAGACTTTCTCACCGGTAGCGAAGCTGAAGTCTGTCCGAATCATGTTAGCAAGTGCCGCATTCTATGATTATGAGATATGGCAAATGGGCGTCAAAACGGCATTCCTTAATGGTTTCTTAAGGAAGAATTGTATATGATGCAGCCGGAAGGTTTTGTCGATCCTAAGAATGCTGACAAGGTGTGCAAGCTCCAACGCTCGATTTATGGGCTGGTGCAAACATCTCGGAGTTGGAACATTCGCTTTGATGAGATGATCAAAGCGTTTGGGTTTATGCAGACTTATGGAGAAGCCTGCGTTTACAAGAAAGTGAGTGGGAGCTCTGTAGCATTTCTCATATTATATGTAGATGACATACTTTTAATGGGAAATGATATAGAGCTTTTGGACAACATTAAGGCCTACTTGAATAAGAGTTTTTCAATGAAGGACCTTGGAGAAGCTGCTTATATATTAGGCATCAAGATCTATAGAGATAGATCAAGACGCCTCATAGGTCTTTCACAGAGCACATACCTTGATAAGATATTGAAGAAGTTCAATATGGATCAGTCTAAGAAGGGGTTCTTGCCTGTGTTGCAAGGTGTGAAATTGAGCTCAGCTCAATGTCCGACCACGGCAGAAGATATAGAAGAGATGAGTGTCATCCCCTATGCCTCAGCCATAGGTTCTATTATGTATGCCATGCTGTGTACCAGACCTGATGTAAACCTTGCCGTAAGTTTGGTAGGTAGGTACCAAAGTAATCCCGGCAAGGAACACTGGACAGCGGTCAAGAATATCCTGAAGTACCTGAAAAGGACTAAGGAAATGTTTCTCATTTATGGAGGTGACGAAGAGCTCGTCGTAAAGGGTTACGTCGATGCTAGCTTCGACACAGATCTGGATGACTCTAAGTCACAAACCGGATGAGTGTATATTTTGAATGGTGGGGCAGTAAGCTGGTGCAGTTGCAAGCAGAGCGTCGTGGCAGGATCTACATGTGAAGCAGAGTACATGGCAGCCTCGGAGGCAGCGCATGAAGCAATTTGGGTGAAGGAGTTCATCACCGACCTAGGAGTCATACCCAATGCGTCGGGGCCGATCAAACTCTTCTGTGACAACACTGGAGCTATTGCACTTGCCAAGGAGCCCAGGTTTCACAAGAAGACCAGGCACATCAAGCGTCGCTTCAACTCCATTCGTGAAAATGTTCAAGATGGAGACATAGATATTTGTAAAGTACATACGGACCTGAATGTAGCAGATCCATTGACTAAACCTCTCCCTAGAGCAAAACATGATCAACACCAGAATTCCATGGGTGTTCGATTCATCACAATGTAACTAGATTATTAACTCTAGTGCAAGTGGGAGACTGTTGGAAATATGCCCTAGAGGCAATAATAAAAGGATTATTATTATATTTCCTTGTTCATGATAATTGTCTTTTATTCATGCTATAATTGTGTTATCCGGAAATCGTAATACATGTGTGAATACATAGACACCAACATGTCCCTAGTAAGCCTCTAGTTGACTAGCTCGTTGATCAACAGATAGTCATGGTTTCCTAACTATGGACATTGGATGTCATTGATAACGAGATCACATCATTAGGAGAATGATGTGATGGACAAGACCCAATCCTAAACATAGCACAAGATCGTATAGTTCGTTTGCTAGAGTTTTTCCAATGTCAAGTATCTTTTCCTTAGACCATGAGATCGTGTAAATCCCGGATACCGTAGGAATGCTTTGGGTGTACCAAACGTCACAACGTAACTGGGTGACTATAAAGGTATACTACGGGTATCTCCGAAAGTGTCTGTTGGGTTGACACGGATCAAGACTGGGATTTGTCACTCCGTATGACGGAGAGGTATCTCTGGGCCCACTCGGTAATGCATCATCATAATGAGCTCAAAGTGACCAAGTGTCTGGTCACGGGATCATGCATTACGGTACGAGTAAAGTGACTTGCCGTTAACGAGATTGAACAAGGTATTGGGATACCGACGATCGAATCTCGGGCAAGTAAGTACCGATTGACAAAGGGAATTGTATACGGGGTTGCTTGAATCCTCGACATCGTGGTTCATTCGATGAGATCATCGAGGAGCATGTGGGAGGCAACATGGGTATCCAGATCCCGCTGTTGGTTATTGACCGGAGAGCCATCTCGGTCATGTCTACATGTCTCCCGAACCCGTAGGGTCTACACACTTAAGGTTCGGTGACGCTAGGGTTGTAGAGATATGAATATGCAATAACTCGAAAGTTGTTCGGAGTCACGGATGAGATCCTGGACGTCACGAGGAGTTCCGGAATGGTCCGGAGGTGAAGAATTATATATAGGAAGTGCAGTTTCGGCCATCGGGAGAGTTTCGGGGGTCACCGGTATTGTACCGGGACCACCGGAAGGGTCCCGGGGGTCCACCGGGTGGGGCCACCCATCCCGGAGGGCCCCATGGGCTAAGTGGGGAGGGGAACCATCCCATAGTGGGCTGGTGCGCCCCCTTGGCCCACCCCATGCGCCTAGGGTTGGGAACCCTAGGGTGGGGGCGCGCCCCACCTAGCTTGGGGGCCACTCCACCCCTTGGCCGCCCCCCCCCCCCCCTAGGAGATCCCATCTCCTAGGGCCGGCGCACCCCCTAGGGGGCCTATATAAAGGGGGGAGGGAGGGGCAGCCGCACCCTTGAGTCTTGGCGCCTCCCTCTCCCCTGCTACACCTCTCCCTCTCGCAGTAGAACGGCGAAGCCCTACTGCGGTGACCCCTGCATCCACCACCACGCCATCGTGCTGCTGGATCTTCATCAACCTCTCCCCCCCTTGCTGGATCAAGAAGGAGGGGACGTCACGCTGACCGTACGTGTGTTGAACGCGGAGGTGCCATCCGTTCGGCGCTAGGATCTCCGGTGATTTGGATCACATCAAGTACGACTTCCTCATCCCTGTTCTTTGAACGCTTCCGCGCGTGATCTACAAAGGTATGTAGATGCAATCTGATCACTCATTGCTAGATGAACTCATAGATGGATCTTGGTGAAACCGTAGGAAAATTTTTGTTTTCTGCAACGTTCCCCAACACTTTCTCCCTTGGCGGCGGTGGCGGTTTCGGTGCAAAATGGGCTTCCACCTCGGCCTTCGATATGGCTACATTTTTCTCCTCGGACTTGTCGTAAGGCCTCTGCGGAAGAGGCGTGAGGCTTGGACCATATTGAAATCGCTTGCCTCCGCCTGTACCTCCAGTACTACCTCGACTTGTACCGCTACGCACCATAGCTGAGGCGGCTCTCTTCTGTGATTGCTGAGGCGGCGAAGACGGCTGACATGGCTGAGTTGGAGGAGGAGGAGTGGCCTGAAGTTGTGCCGGACTTGGAGGAGGAGTGGCCTGAAGCTGTGCCGGACTTGGAGGAGGAGTGGCCTGACGCTTTGCCGGACTTGGAGGAGGAGGAGTGGCCTGAAGCTGTGCCGGACTTGAAGGAGGAGGAGTGGCCTGAAGCTGTGCCGGACTTGGAGGAGGAGTGGCCTGACGCGTTGGTGGACTTGGAGGAGCGGGAGTTGCTGACTCGGTGGCAGACTTCGACGAGGATTCGGATGACACGGTGTCGGTGGCCTTCGAAAGATGATGCAATCCTTTCTCCATAGGATGATACGATGGTTGGCCTCTCCCAGTGTGTGCTCATCGTCACCTCCAGGAATATCAAGCTCTAGCCCCGAATATTGGTCCACCACTTCATCAACCAAGACACGAGCATAGCCCACTGGAATCGGGTTGCAATGGAAGGTTGCCTCGGGGGGATTTGTAAAATCAAGGGCGTCCGCCACCTTCATGGATATGTTCTTCATTTTGAAGTGTAGCTCGCAGTTAGTGTTCTCCATGATGTCATCCACTGGGTAGCTATCCAGCAATGCGTCACCCGGGGCAGAACCCACGCTGCTTCTCGGCATGGATGGGATGGTGCTACCCAATGGTGGATCATCCGCTAGCTGCTGAGACCCCCTTTGCTGGCTAAGTGAGTCGATTTTCTCCTGCTGCCGCTGGAATTTGACTGCCAAGTCTGCGTGCGCTGATTCTAGGCCTTGAAGGCGTTCATAGTCTAGCTTCCTCTGCTCCTCCTCCATCTTCCTCTTCTTCTCCTCCGCAATCTTCTTTCTCGCACGGGTTCTGTAGTCGGCGTTCCAGTCCGAAAATCTCTCATACCACGGAATAGCCCATGCTTCGTGTTCTTCCCGGGTGTTCAGGATTTCCCAGGGCACGCGTAAGCTCGTTGTTCTCTCTGTTGGGCTCGAACAACCCTGATCGAGCCTCTTCTATTGCAACAAGTAGCTTATCTTCGGCTTCGTCCAGACATGCCTTCTTCGAAACTTTGCCTGTCTTCGGGTCCAACTCCCCCCATGCGCATAGAACCAAGTCCTGCACCTGGGGGCCCAGCTCAATGTTTCTGGAGTGACACCTGCATCCAGCATCTCTTTCTCAGACTTATCCCACTTAGGCATTCCCACCGCATAGCCACCTGGCCCCAGCTTACGGAACTTATCCTTTTTTGCGGCATTGGCCTTGTTTATTCTCGACCGTTCCTTAGATAATTCCGAATCCTTGAATTTCACGAAATCGTCCCAATGAGCACTTTGCTTCTCTAGTGTTCCCTCGAATACTGGAGTCTTCCTTCCTCCCTTGACGTACTTGGCCCATTCACGAATCTTGTGGTTCTTGAATGCAACCGCCATCTTCCTAAGAGCAGCGTCCTTGACTTTCTCCACATCTGCATCTGTGAAATGATCTAGTAGGGTGAAATGTTCCATGACTGTTTCCCAAAGCAGAAGTTTTTGTCTGTCGTTGAAAAAAGTAACTCCTGGACGTGGCTTTGCTGGCTCTCTCCATTCTTGAAGGGAGATCAGGAGTTGGTCCTTCACAAGAACTCCGCACTGACGAATGAACTTGTCCGCAATCTTCTTAGGCGCTAATGGTTCGCCATTAGGTTTGATGGCCTCGATATTGTACTTTACGCCCTCCTTCAACTTTTTGTTCGGGCCACGTTTCCTGTTGCCTGAAGATTTGCTCGATCCGGATGGCTGAAAGAAGAAAGATCAATTCGTTAATATATCTTCAAGTCATTTAAAACATGCGATGATCACCAGATGCCTGCTTATATAAATATATATACCACGCCAGTCTTTGTTGTTTCAAGATCAACATTTTCTTCGTCATGTTCATAGTTCATGACTTCATCAATTCGGTCATTGCGATCGAATATCATATCACCCTCCCCGGTGTTGTTTAGATATTCGGAGCCGTCATAATCTTCTTCATTCTGATCATCATCTGGCCCGCGAGGATTGCGTATGATATTGAACAGGGCCTCTTCTCCCTCTCTGCCGGTATTGTCCTCCATAGGTTTTGTTTAACTAATCCAAAAGAAATATATTCAAATTACAATGCATGGATGCAATCAATTAATAAGGAAAAACTGAATCAATCATAGTACATAATAAGCATCATCGAATATAATCTCGAATACATCGTCTCGAATAATAGATATAATCTCGAATACATCGTCTCTAATAATAGATATAATCTTGAATACATCGTCTCGAATAATAGATATAATATTGAATACATCACTAGCTAGCTAGCTAGCAAGCTAATAAAGATTGAATACTACAGAGTAATCTAGGCCACTCGCGGTTCCTGAGGTGCGGGCGGTGGACACCCAAAGAGAAGGAACCATCACTGGATCATAGCTCGGGTGATCTCCCAAAAGAACCTGCCAGGTATTGGAGAACCTGACGTCCATAGCAGCCATGTAGCGATGGACGTGCTCGTCCTCCTCCCTGACACGATGACGTACCACCTCCGGCGGGGCCGGCTCCCTCCGCACCAAAAGTGGCCCACGCGAACGCCACCAAAGGAGATGAGGATCGACGACGGGACCCGGGGCGGGGTTCCTCACCAAGCTTCGCACCCCTGAAGGTAGCACCTCCCAGTGCCAGCCCGGCGGAGCCCAGTCCCGGACATGGGTCCTCTGAAGCAGGACGTCGTCGCGAACGGGTCGACGGCGAGGATGCGGGTCGGGCATCGTCGACAACAAATACTATATGTTGCAAAAGTAAAGTAACATTTTTTAAATGATGGATTGTGATTTCATATATGCAAATTCTAAATTTTATAACTAAAACTAACATTTCTAATATTTCTATAACTAAAACTAACATTTCTAATATTTTTATAACTAAAAAACATTTCTATATATAACTAACATTTCTAATATAACTAACATTTCTATAAAACTAATATTTCTAATATTTCTATATAACTAACATTTCTATAACTAAAACTAAAATTTCTAATAATTCTATAACTAAAAAAACAGAAAGATTGCTAACAATTCTATAACAATGTGTGTGTCTGTGTGTGGTTGGCGGCCAGGGCATGCAGGAGCTCACCGGCGAGGCGCGACGACTGTGGGCGGCGACGGAGACGGAGACGGCGACGGGGACGGGGCGGCGATGACGGGGACGGGGACGACGGGAGGATGGGGCGGGGCGCAGCGCGGCGACGGGGACGACGGGGACGGGGACGGCGACAGGGGCGGCGACGAGGGGTGGTGGCGACAGGGCAGAGGAGAAAGAAGCAGGGAGAGATGAGAAACTGACAATTTTTTTTGAAGTGTTTTCTTATATAGAACCCACCTTTAGTACCGGTTGGAGCCACCAACCGGTACTAGAGGTCTGTTTTGGCCAGGCGAAGCGGCGGGAATCGCACCCCCTTTAGTACCGGGTCGTGGCGCCAACCGGTACTAAAGGCCCCCTCTTTAGTACCGGTTGGAGCCACGACCCAGTACTAAAGGGTGTGCACTGCCAGGCGAGGGGCGCAAAAGTTTAGTCACACCTCGCTAGCCAAGGGGCACTCGCACCTGCTTATAAGCCCCGCCCGCGCTGCTGTCTCGAGCTCCTCTCTTAAGCAGGCCTTCTTGGCCTACCTCTGCTGCGATGCCCTGTTGGGCCTACTGGGCTAGTGGGCCTGCATCCTGGCCCAACTAGAATTTGGGTTTCTAGTCGTATGCAGGCCGATGTGGCCCAGTAGGTGGGCTTTCTTTTTCTTTTTTTTGGTTTATTTATTTTTGTTTTATTTATTTTTGAGTTGTTTTTTGCTGTATTTAGAGTTTCTTTGTGAATATTTTTGCTTTAGGTACAAAAAATTACAAACTTTCTGTTAGTACCGGTAGTTTACAAATTTGAATAGTTTAAATTTTGAATTATTTAAAATTTGTGTGAATCACTAGTTTGTGAATAACTTAACTTTGAAAATAGATTTTTCAATGGTTCTTTTTTCTTATGTTTAATATTAGTGTGTTTTATTATTATATTCAATTTGGTAATGCTTAGGTTATTTAAAAAATGAAATGCCTTTGTAACGGATGAGTTTTCGTCCGAAACCCTGATACTTCGAAAGAGATTGTCCATTTTGTACACGAAGTGCATCCAGTTTTTGCGGTAACCCTCTCTCTACTTTTTTGCACATGGTATGTGGGTGAAATTATGATACCATGCCAACTTTCAACCTTTTCTGAGTTCATTTGAAATGCTTTTCAATTTCAGGGTCATTTAGCTGAAAAAATCAGTAAATGCATGAAAGAATTTGCTTGCACATAAAATTTCTTCGCGTTTCAAATGCCAAAACACATAACTAGCTACCCTAACTATTACAGAGATTCCCTCCTGGGTGTGAAACACAGAAGAAAGTGATGATAGTGAAGCCGATCACATCCCAGATCTTTGGGTGTGAAACTTTTTCTTCGCGTGTGTCCCTTTGCGCCGTAGCCATGGAAAATCTTCTTCATTTAACTGGATGCTCGGGTCAATATTCACTGTGAATGGAGCAATTTCATCAAACTTTTCATAATCTCCTGACATGTCTGTCTTGTCATCCACTCCCATGATGTTTCTCTTCCCAGAAAGAACTATGTGCCGCTTTGGCTCATCGTACGATGCATTCGCTTCCTTATCTTTTCTTTTTCTCGGCTTGGTAGACATGTCCTTCACATAGAAAACCTGTGCCACATCATTGGCTAGGACGAATGGTTCATCTGCATACGCAAGATTGTTGAGATCCACTGTTGTCATTCCGTACCGCGGGTCTTCCGTTACCCCGCCTCGTGTCATATTGACCCATTTGCACCGAAACAAAGGGACCTTCAAACCACGTCGATAGTCAAGTTCCCATATGTCATGTATATAACCATAATATGTTTCCTTTCCCGTCTTGGTTTCTGCATCAAAGCGGACACCACTGTTTTGGTTGGTGCTCTTCTTATCTTGGGCGATCATGTAAAATGTATTACCATTTATCTCGTACCCTTTGAAAGTCATTATATTCGAAGATGGTAACTGGGACAGCAAGTACAGGTCATCTTCAATAGAGGCGCCATGCATGGTACGTGTCTGCAACCAGCTGGCGAAACTCCTGGTTTGTTCACATATAATCCAGTCATCAGACCGCTCCGAGTGTTTGGAGCGTAGCAAATTCTTGTGTTCATTCATATACGGAGCCACCAAGGCGGAATTCTGTATAACTATGTAGTGTGCTTCAGTGAGAGAATGTCTGTCCATACATATTATTTGTTCCCCTCCTAGCGTGCCTTTTCCATCCAGTCTGCCCTTATGCCGCGATTCAGAAACACCAATCAGCTTAAGGTCAGGAATAAAGTCAATACAAAACTCAATGACCTCCTCATTTTCATGGCCCTTGGAGATGCTTCCTTCTGGCCTAGCACGGTTATGAACATATTTCTTTAAGACTCCCATGAACCTCTCAAAGGGGAACATATTGTGTAGAAATACAGGACCCAAAACGTTAATCTCTTCACATAGGTGAACTAGGACGTGCGTCATGATGTTGAAGAAGGATGGTGGTAACATCAACTCGAAACTGACAAGACATTGCACCAAATCATTCTCTAACCTTGGTATGATTTTTGGATCGATTACCTTCTGAGAGATTGCATTGAGGAATGCACATAGCTTCGCAATGGCTAATTGAACGTTTTCCGGTAAAAGCCCCCTCAATGCAACCAGAAGCAGTTGCGTCATAATCACGTGGCAGTCATGAGACTTTAGGTTCTGGAACTTTTTCTCTGCCATGTTTATTATTCCCTTTATATTCGACGAGAAGCCAGACGGTACCTTAATACTGAGCAGACATTCAAAGAAGATTTCCTTCTCTTCTTTGGTAAGAGCGTAGCTTGCATGACCCTGATGTATGTCGTCTTTTTCGTGCATACATTGCTGGTCCTCCCGTGCCTTAGGTGTATCTTTTGTCTTCCCATACACGCCCAAGAAGCCAAGCAGGGTCACACAAAGATTCTTTGTCATGTGCATCACGTCGATTGTGGAGCGGACCTCTAGGTCTTTCCAATAGGGCAGGTCCCAAAATATAGATTTCTTCTTCCACATGGGTGCGCGTCCGTCGGCGTCATTTGGAACAGGTTGTCCACCAGGACCCTTTCCAAAGACCACCTTCAAATCCTTGACCATATCATGTACATCAGCACCAGTACGGTGGCGAGGCTTCATCCGGTGATCCGCCTCACCTTTGAAATGCTTGACTTTCTTTCTTACGGGATGCCTGCTCGAAATAAATCGACGATCTCCCAGGTACACATTCTTCTTACAATTAGCCAAATATATATTGTCGGTATCGTCCAAATAGTGCGTGCATGCGCGGTATCCCTTGTTTGTCTGTCCTGAAAGGTTACTGAGAGTAGGCCAATCATTGATGGTCATGAACAGCAACGCCTTTAGGTCAAATTCTTCCCCCATGTGCTCATCCCACGCACGTACACCTGTTCCATTCCATAGTTGTAAGAGTTCTTCAACTAATGGCCTTAGGTACACATCAATGTCTTTGCCGGGTTGCTTAGGGCCTTGGATGAGCATTGACATCATAATGAACTTCCGCTTCATGCACAACCAAGGAGGAAGGTTATACAAACATAGAGTCACAGGCCATGTGCTATGGTTGCTGCTCTGCTCCCCAAAAGGATTAATGTCATCTACGCTTAGACCAAACCATACGTTCCTTGTGTCATCTACAAACTCCTTCCCGTACTTTCTTTCGATTTTTCTCCATTGCGACCCGTCAGCGGGTACTCTCAACTTTCCGTCTTTCTTACGGTCTTCTCTGTGCCATCGCATCACCTTGGCATGCTCTTTGTTTTGGAACAAACGTTTGAACCGTGGTATTATAGGAGCATACCACATCACCTTGGCAGGAATCTTCTTCCTAGGGCGCTCGCCCTTGACATCATCAGGGTCATTGCGGCTGATCTTATAGCGCAATGCACCGCATACTGGGCAAGCGTTCAAATCCTCGTACTCACCGCGGTAGAGGATGCAATCATTAGGGCAAGCCTTCTTTGCTTCATGCGTACTCTCGGGCAATTCGTTGTCCTTTAGAAGCATATTCTTTATCATTACCAGCAACTTTCCAAATCCCTTGTCAGATACACCATTCTCTGCCTTCCATTGTAGCAATTCCAGTGTGGTGCCCAGCTTTTTCTTGTCACCTACGCAATTCGGGTACAACATTTTTTTGTGATCCTCTAACATGCGCTGCAACTTCTTCTTCTCCAAATCACTTGCGCAGTTTCTCTTTGCATCGGCAATGGCCCGACCTAGATCATCAACGGGCTCATCCGATGCCTCTTCTTCAGCTTCTTCCCGCATTGCCGGCTCAGCTTCTTCCCGCATTACCGGCTCAGCTTCTTCCCTCATTGTTGTATCATCGTATTCAGGGAACCCATGGCCAGGATAGCTGTCGTCGTCCTCTTCTTCTTCATTGTCTTCCATCATAACCCCTCTTTCTCCATGCTTGGTCCAAACATTATAGTGGGGCATGAAACCGGACTCAAACAGGTGGACGCGAATGGTTCTTGACGTAGAGTAATTGTGACCATTATTACAGCTAGCACATGGACAATGCATAAAACCATCCGCCCGCTTGTTTGCCTCAGCCGCAAGTAGAAAAGTACGCACGCCATTAATGAACTCGGGAGAGCATCGGTCATCGTACATCCATTGCCAGCTCATCTTCAATACACAGCATCGAAAACACCAAATTAATACAATACATAAAGTTCATACATAAAGATCATACAACACTTAAATGCAACAAACAAATAACTCTCTAGCTAAAGAATTTAAATGCAACAACAAATGCGATCAAGATCGCAACTAAGGTAACAATTGATCCAACAGCATAATGATACCAAGCCTCACTATGAATGGCATAATTTCTAATCTTTCTAATCTTCAAGCGCATTTTCTCCATCTTAATCTTGTGATCATCGACGACATCGGCAACATGCAACTCCAATTCCATCTTCTCCCCCTCAATTCTTTTCAATTTTTCCTTCAAATCCTCGTTTTCTCTTTCAACTAAATTTAACCTCTCGCAAGGTCGGTTGGAATTTCCGGTTCAACTACCTCCTACATACAAATATCTATGTCAACTTGATGGGCATAATTTGTCATAAACACGAGATGCAATGACTAGTTTTAAAAGAGAATATACCACATCCGAATCATAACCCGGACGAGGGCCGACGGGGACGGATATCAAAACGTATGGGTAAGATAATTATACGAGTAACTATATATCCAAATCACACAAACATCAATTTTTTATATAAAACTTCATGAACAAGAGGCTCACCACAAGGTGGTGCCGGCGACGGGACGTTGCGAGCGATCGACGGTGGTTACGACTGAGATTTAGACGGTACTAAGTAAACCACACCTACATATGCAAACTAAGTGTTATTTTTGACCTCAAATTGCATATAAATCAAATACTAGCACATATATATAATTCCTCCCAAATTACTAAACTCAAAAATCAATCACTATATAAAGCATTGCACGAGCTAATCTAGCAATGAGAGATGAAAGGACAAAGTTGCTAACCTTTGTGATCATTTGAATGAATGGGGGCCTTCAAATCTTGACAAATTTTGGGCAAAATGTGTGATGAGCTTGAGAGGAAGAGGAAAAAGAACAGAGAGGAGAAGGGAAAGGGGAAGAATAGAGCGAGCTCGGGTGGACGAAGGGTCTATGTAGGACGACCTTTAGTACCGGTTCGTGATACGACCCGGTACTAAAGATGCTGGAGGGGCCCCGGACTGACAACATCCTGCCATCACTCACTTTATTACCGGTTCGTGGCACGAACCGGTGCTAAAGGTTCGCCATGAACCGGTACTAATGAGAGCGGCTGGCTAGCCGTTGGAACCGGCACTAATGCACACATTAGTGCCGACTCAAATTCAAACCGGCACTAATGTGCTTCACGTTTGACCCTTTTTCTACTAGTGCATCTACCCTGGTGCGCATGGGCCCGACCATATGCATGCCCAGTCTCTCTCTGAAACTCTCTTTCCTCACGTCTCTGTCTCTCTCAGAATCTTTCTCACATGTTGCACATCATGCTCTTTACTTCTTGTTTTTCGGGTGGAGACACATGTTCTCTCTCTTACTTCTTTTATAAAAACTCCTTCACGGGCTCTCTCTCAATCACTTCTTAAAAAAACTACTTATGTACTATGTTAAATGAAAGTATTCGAGTACAAAAGTGTCTTTCTCTCACAATCTTTTCTCCTTTTCTTCAATTTCTCAAACTATAATTTATGGTACCGAGAGAGAGCTCGTGTGAGAATTTTTAAGAGAGAGGGGACGCGAGGAGAGAGAGAGATAAGAGAGGAAAGCTGCATGCATGTGAGACAAAGTCGACCTGAATTGACATAGATGTGCTGGGGAGTAGACTAGCCTTTGCAGGCCCACCATATACAATACTCAACGCAGCATGCGCGCCTGGCCCTGGGTGGGGCGGCAGCGCACTGTTCTTTGTCTGTTAATTACTGATAAAGTCTGCTCACATGGCACATATCCTGATGCAGAGTGTTGCAGAATGAACGGATATGATATGAGGTTCTATGGAGCTCGAGCTACAAAAAACTAAACTCAAGTTTCTATAATACCAGCAGAATCGAGATGCTTGTGCCTCAACTTTGGCAAGCTTCCTCTGAGCAGTCTTTGACCATGGCATCCCCTACGGTGTCCATATACTTTTCCTTGCCTCCCAGCAGATGCTGGTCCATCGATCTCCATCTGTGCCGGTGGATGGCGCGGGGGTGTTCATCAAGAGGTTGAAGCCTCTTGGATGTAATGGCACAGACCTGCTCATCGCTCCCACTAAGAATGAGGCCAAGGATTGGATCACCGAAGGGGAAGCACTTTAGTTCATTCATGCTGTGAGAGTAGGTTCTTAGTTTCCATCTGTTGAGGAGTGATGGACCTCGCTAAGAATTTGTCTAAACCTTCTTCTTTAACAATGAAAGAAGGCAAAAGTTATTGGCTATGGCCTTTCGAAAGGAGGCAAAGCTTTTGCCTCTGTTTCGAGAGAAAAAAGAACAGGACCAGGTTACATTGCGGTCTCTGCATCTGTTCATTTTATTTTACCTTAGTCAGCATACAGGTGGGTAAAAAAGTGTTGAACACTTGAACTGAACCTGTTAAACAGTTTCCCTTTTGAAACATCTCCCAAGTAGTTGGCCTTTCATGTCGCTTGTTTGCGAAAACTCGGTGATATATAGGTTAGTGGTCCATGTTCAGAGAGGAAAAGGACGTGGCTGTAACTCGCATAACCATTTGAAATTCAAAGTTTTGAATTCCGAAGTGTTTTTGTAGTCTCTTTGTTTTTCCGGCGTTGAGGGGACAGACTAGAGAACCCTATGACAAAGTAGAAACCCATGGTTAAGTATGCCTCTAGGTTTTCGCGAGACCAACCTCTGAGCTTGTGGAGGGGCTACGTTAGCTCTGAATTCAACACATGCCTCACATAATCACCTCTTGTGTTCCGATATGTGTAATGGGTTTTGATTTTTTTTAACAAAAATGATAACCTTATGACTTGAACCCGGTAGCCAGCTTCCACCACAAGGAAGCTAGCCATGTGAGCTATGCTCAGTTTGCAAATAACTTTTTTCTCGAGATGTCCTATAGAGAGCGCAAACACATCATTCATAAGCATGTCCATAAAGCAAAACCCACCTAATCAAATTATAATTGTCATGAACAAGTTGCAGCACCCAATCATAAGCAACTCCATAAAGCAAAATCAACATAATCAAATTACAACTCCCATTTAGTAATGTGTGCGTTGGTTTGATTTGCATCCAAGTAATAAGGCTTGATGGTTGAACTTGTGGCTTCTTTTTGTCTTGGAAATATGATGAGAAACATGTAAAGAAACTATCAAGAGTAAAGTTGGAAGAAGCAGCAAAAATCACATAAATATTTTAGTTGCATTTATCATAGAAAGAAATAGTAATGCTACTAGTAAAGGGAAGATTTAAACTGCACCAAATTGACCGGTGAGATTTGGAAAATATTTAGTACTACTTTACGTGGCAAAAAAGCCTGAACCGGAACATGAGCACGAATCTAGCAGTCCTGCCTTGTTGCATGCGTACAAGGGGTTTTACACACACAGAGAACAAAAGTTGCACGGGAAATTTATCCCATGAGGTCTTTACTTCGCAGAACATTAATAGAAAGGGCACCCAACATGTAAAGCTTCCATACAACATGTATAGCAGGAACTGTTCTTAAAGCATAGATCATGGTTAAACAAGTGCAAGCCCGCCACTAAACATTGTTGATCTTATCATCTTCATTTTCCATATCATATCACCGTGATTAACAAACCCCACATGCCGCATAATGAAACACAAAGATACGCACATGCTTCGGGAGTTTCCTCTTGTCACTTGCAAACAAACAAACAAGGCTACAACTTCGCACTATATCAACATCAGCCTTAGAGATCAAGGCTTTACTAGGGAAGCTTGCCAAGTTAGAACATATATTTACATGACTGTATATATTTATTTTCCTTAAGCGTTCTGCAAAACATACCCAATCCAACCAAAAATAAATAGATATATGATGATAAATTCAAACATGACTAATAGGCTACAAGTTGTTATGATTTTTTTTCATGTACCGGAGGAGCATTGTGATTAGAGAGCTTGTTGTTATAATTTCATAATTCAGACCACTAGTCTTCTCGCATATATATACCCCGGCAAGTATTATGATATAACAATTCAAACATCAAAACACCTCTCTCGCGTCGTCCTCCCCTTGGGGCGACTCGGGCGGCCAGAAACCTAGCCACCGCCGCCGCAAACTCCCTCCTCCCCTCCCTCCGCCGCCGCCGGGCTAAAGCCCGGGGGCCGACGGTGGTGGCGGGGGATCTCCTCTCTCACGCGTCCCCGGGGTGGGGCAGACCCCAAGGCGTGTTGTGGCGCGACCGATCTGGGATCTGCGGCGCGGCGGATGGCGGCAGGCGGCGGGAGGCCGGCCCGTCCTCGGACGGCGACGGCTTGGCGCGGCGGAGGCCAGGGCTGCGGGCGCTACGGATGGCCCTTCGGGTGGCGGCTCCAGTCGACGGCGGCCGGCTTGGCTGTGGTGGCGTGCATGCTGCCTTCAGATCGGCGACGACGGCGTGGAGGGCCTGGTTGTCTCGTCGGCGGCACCTCCGATCAGATCCGTTCTGACCGGTGCAGCCGGCGGTGGTGGTCATCTCTTCCGTCAGAGGTGGTCAGCCTAAGGCTGGGTGTTCGGATCTCGGGATCCGTCATCTAGCACCAGCTGCGAGTCGGAGAGACGTAGTTGCCGGTGAAAACCGAGCCGACGGCGGGCGATGGCGGCGTTCCACGTCGTTACCTTGATGAAGGCATCGTCATGTGACTACCATCGACCCACTCGTATTGCTCCGGGGGAAACCCTAGGATCTGGTGTTCCAGACTGGATGATGGCGGCACTGCGGTGTCGTTTCTCTCTTGGGAGCGTCGTTTTGTGGAGCAGCGCTGGAAGTCAGAGGCAAGAGGTGGAGCGGCTTCGTCTTGCACGGAGCTTCGGTGGAGATGTCAAGTCATGCCTGACCGATAGGTGCTACGCTTGGTCATGCCTGGTCGGCAAGTGCTACGCACGACAGATCCTCCAAGGGCTTCAAGCTGTGTCGCCTGGTGGTACGTGGTAGCATGGTGCTGAGGTGTATCAGTGGCGACCGCGACGTGTATAGCTGTTTGCGCGCAGGGAGGAGGTGCCGTTGGGCGCCGTGGTGGCGTCGACGATAGCTGGACCGATCAAGGTTGATGCATCAGTACAGTTCTGAAGAGGGAGCGGTGGCAGTTGGCGGCGGCGGCCTCTGAGAGCACGCTGGAACAGTGTGTGCCCCCGCCCCGGCAAGTGGCTAGGTTGGGGTCTCAGGTCTTAGATGTTAGGCTTGGCTGCGATGTCTGTTTGGTATTAGGCCCAGGCTATCTGCGCCCCTTCATCAACGGGATAGGTGTAGCGACAGTTTGTTGCTTAGACGGCGGCTTTAGTCTTACCGTTGTATGACTTTGTAAGGTCTTGTGAGAATAATTAATAAAGTGGCCGTATGCATCGTCCAGATGCAGAGGCCGGGGGTCATCCTCCTTTTATAAAAAAACATCAAAACACCTACACATCAAAAAATATAATTCAATGAATCCTACAGCAACATGATATCTAACTTGATCAATCATGGGTCATTGAAGTGAAATTGTTGAATGACGGCGTGTAGTGTGAGATTTGGGTTTACAAGTCTTACCCATCGGTGGAATTGTTGAATGAATTCACACACTCAGTTCTGTGACAACCAAATATGTTGGCATCGGAATCCAGAACTGAATTCTATGAAATTCGACCCAAATGACGGGTGCGAGACAAGCTGTTATTCTTATTTCAGGTAGCTAGTTACTTGAGCTCCGCATGGTTGATATAGGAAGTAATTTGGGGGCCAAATTAAGAAAATCCATATTTTGTTTAAAGAAAATTGTATTTACGGTGTAAATTAAAATAAATACATTTTGTATTAAACTTTTCTACTTCTTATGACCTATTTGTAATGTACGGTAATCTTAACAAATATACTTTTTATTTACGTGGTATATTTAACACCATACATTTTTTGTTACTTACTTGAAAAAAAATTTGTTATAGAATTCTAATACATACCATTAGGAATTTTCCATTATGCTATATTTCAACTGTATGTCGCAAAAGATATTATAAAATTAATTTAAAACAATTCTATAGAAAATATAGTGTAAGTGGTTGTGTTTGTTTATATATTAATATCTTTAAGTACCATGGTAGATACCTTCAATCATAAAACCTAGTAAGTATTGTAATAGTGGTTTCTAGTGTATGATTATGCATGCAATTCATTAAAACTTTCAGTACCAAATTGAGCCATTGGCAAATGTGTCTTACTAGTTGGGTTACTTCATAAGTTCACGGTATGTGTGCCCACTATACTTGCTATTGTAATATCAATGCTTAATAATCACTGGTGGATATAAAATTGCAACATATTCTATTTTTCGTGTACATGCGATTTGATCATTTGATATGCCGCCCTACAATGCGCTTGGTTTCATGGTGTACACACGATTTTTTTTTTCTGCTTTCTCACATAAATGGTATGCATGGAATTAAACATGAAAAACAGTTAGCAAAGCATAGATACATGGTGTCTGCTTGAGAGAGACTAGTAATCTAACTAAACTAACCATCACAAGTTAGACTGGGTTGTTTCTATCTGGTACATGCAAACTTGCACATGCTCATGATGTAAACTTGCACATGCAAATTAAACAATTTTATGTTTGTAAATTTAATTTAAAAAATCATGTATTTAAACAGTTCTATATTGTTTTGGCATATTTAATAATAGTTTTAAATATATATTTGATGTAATGGACATAAGCATGGGTGTTACCAACAAAATATGTTGTTGGTATTTTTCTCCTCTAGGGGCCCGGGATGGTCCCCTTTGTTGGTCTATGGCTTGCCAAAAGATGGTTAAGGGTATGATTGGTCTATTACCATATTTTGGCTAGCTAATGTGTTGATGAAAAATAAATAATCCTACGGGGCTCCACTTGTCTCACATGGCTAGTGAACAGAAGTCAAAGTTGATCAATAAGGTGCAAGAAGGTTAATCGAAGTCCATCTCACTCAACAAGGCACATGGCATTCAACAAAAGTTCAAGCAAATTTTCATCGTCAACAAGTCAAATATGATGTCAAAATAAAGGGTGAAGTCAACAACATAGGTAAGAATAAAATCAACCTAAGTATAAATAGGTCAAAGTAGCCAAAGGCTCATGGATGCATCAATGAAGGCTAGTGGTGCATCATGCACTATGGATACCCCCTCCTTTGACTAGTCTTCATGGACACATGGGCCTAGACTTATCATCTACCGCTCCTACCTACCACCAGCCTTGTCATTTGTTAAGGCACCGTCTCCTATGTAAGGCGCCCCATGGGTATGTAACTCATTCACTCTCACTTAAATAAACTCAATGGGAATGCACTATTGCTATTGGCCCTTTCAATAGCCTCAAGTGGTGTTATGGTCGAGTTCATGGAGTCACCTTATAGCTCGGATCTATTTAGATGCTAGTACTTAATTATGATGGGGAGCATAGAAGATTATTGCACGAAATATGCTAAAATATGAGGGAAGGAGGAGAAGAAGCCTGGGCCCAATGCCGATTTAATTGCTCGTTTTTCTGCTGGGATGGTCTATGTGTAGGGATAAAACAACTCTGTTTTTTTATTTACTAGTAAGCTTGCACGTGCAATGCACGTAATTACATAATTGTTTACCACTTCATGGTTAAGGTTTCATTGTCGTGTGTCAAAATAGACCATCTTGGTATTGCTGCTCGGGTGTTAAGAGGGATTGTGGTATCCTCAGCCTACCAGGGTTCAAATCCTGGTGCTCGCATTTATTCCTGGATTTATTTCAGGATTTCCGACGATGTGCATTCAGTGGGAGAAGACGTTCCCGTCGATGACGAGGTGCCTACGTTGACTTCGTAAATTTCAAGATGATATTGCTGGCTCAATCTTTCGGAGGTGTTCATAGGGGTAGGGTGTGCGTGTATGCGTTCATAGGAGTGAGTGTACACGCGTGTATATGAACATTTGCGTCTGTACTATGTTTAAAAAAGTTGAAACATTTTTATATTATCACCGCCCTCTTCCAAACATCCGAGTTTCTTCCTTGTAGGGCTCGTAGCCTCGTGGGTAGAGTGATTATTACAATCACACTTGTTTCTTTTTTATGGGCGCAATCACACTTGTTGAAGTAAACCTCTTACACAGGTCCTTCCATGAGTCTACCCATGGATGCCATGTGTTACAAGGGAAACGCTTGGCATCACCTGACGTATAGCATCGCTTGTGTATATCGACATTCCTGCACTACACGTGCCCAAGTGAAGCCCTCCCATTGCTCGTTCCCCATATTTTCTCTTTGGCATAGATCTCCTACACACATTTCTCTCTCCCTCATTCCGGTCTCCTTTGTCACAAAGAGGGTGCCCATGGCAGCACACCTTCCTATTATAATCATGTTCCATGTTGATTTCACCACCACTCCTTGGTTTCCTCTTCCTTCCGAAATCTCATCATTTTTGCCATCCAATGGCTGCCGGGGCGGCTGATCCGATCATCACTTGGCCCACGCCTATCGCACGCCATGCACCAAAATTAGCCAGCAACAATTCATTATAGTATCAATAACACTCTTCAATGTGAGTACACTCGATAAATCTCACCGATTCTTGGAGCTCTTAATACAAATATATCATAAATCAAACATAGATTACTTGACATCCATTGACATTACAAAAAAAGGAAAAATAGAAAGGGAGCCACAAATAAGAACTACACAACCAGACATATAGTCATGAAATATATCACAAATAAAAAAAGTACCACCTGAAAGGCTGGCAAATTTTGAAACATAGGAAACACCTAGAAATTACTTGTTGATGCTCACCCACCGTTGTCCCCATCTTGTGCATCTTGCAGCCGCGCTTAATCAGATTATCCATGTCATCTTCTCTCAAGTTTGATGCTATTGCATAATAGAAGGATATATATTGTTTATGGTTATTTCCTATCTCGAAACATTGTTGCCACTCTAACAAGATTTTCTCAAGTCCTCGCAGCTGATATATCATGCAAACTAATCGCAATGTTCCCTGCCAACAACTAAAGAGGGCGGAAAAATTACAAACTGAAAAATTATCATGCGTGGTCCGTGATAACTATTGAATATGAATTCTTGACCTTCTGAAAAGACTTCTTCACTGCACGTCATTATTTATATAAAGCATACAGAGAGCCACATAAGTGAGATGTTAGTTCATCATGACATTCACATACTACCGTATAACAATGCAGTGTATGTGTGACGAAAGGATAATAACAAGAAAATATAATGTTCTACTGTCATTTACATAGTTCACATCAATTTACGAAACGTGCCGTATGTAATTGCCGCGGTGCTTCAAACATGATGTGTAAAAATGAACTGCAAATGAACTGTACACAGATCACAACTATACTAATATGATCCAAGCTTCTCCATGTCATATGGCATGAACAACCTCTGTATGAAGTACATCACAAGAGTATAAAATGGACACAAGTACCTAGCTTCATTTTGCATTTAGTCATTAATCAACACAAATCACCATGAATCAAAGATCTGGCTCCAGCATATATATATATATATATATATATATATATATATATATATATATATATATATATATATATATATATATATATATATATATATGTATACTTGGTGCATTTGAAAGCAAATCCTCGTATCAACCTATCTAAATACCTGAAGATTTACAGCTTGGCAGTTCAGGAGGCCAATGACCACACAAAAGCCTCAGTTCTTCATATGAGTTATTTCTGAAAATTGAATCCAAAAATCATGTTAAGTGAATTGGGCATAGTCAACTGGGAATAAGCACATAAACTAACTCTCCAACTATATTGACGAAATTGATAAGCTTAAAAAACACATTTCGGAAGAGAACATAAAAAGGAGATGAATGCTCACTTGTATACACATTTAATTTCTTAGTAGATGTTTTCATTCAATTCCCAGTGAGCAAATGTCAAATTGTTAGACAATGTCACAACTTCGTGAAAATCATTCTGAATACATCTACAAGCTGTAGCTCCCCATATAAGCATAGGCTAGCAACTTTGAAAATACATTAATATTAAAAGCTATAGCTCCGAATACGATGTATAATCCGATGCTTATTGCCTGTCTCAGTCGAGTCACCGCAATCTGCACGTCCTCCACCAGCCTCTCCCTGACGGCGCGGCCATAGAACAGGGCCACCCCCTCCTCCACCATGGCCTCACAACAGCAACACAAGCACGTGGTGTGCGCACTCCGATAACTAAATCTTGCGCACAACAGCAGATGTTGGCGAATAGATGGCAGCTAGTTGACACAAAAAGACAGGGGGAATGCAAGTATGGACCTGCAAAAATTTAGAGAGATTTGTTGGTCCTGTCCCTGACCCTGCTACTGCCTCTGTGGAGGAAAAATACAGAGAAAAGCAGCGTAAACAGCTCGTGTCTGCTACTACTGCCTGTGCACCACGCATTCAGCCAACCGACAGCTCGTCCATGCCACACACGAACCTCGACCGCAGTCCGCGCTCGCCCTTCACCTCCGGCCGCTGCACTCCCTCTGGCCACTAACCCCGCGCTCCCTCAGCCCGCCGAGCCGCGCACGCCGCACAGTGGCCATCGCGCCTCGCTACGCCCGTGCCTCAGAGGAGAGACGTGAAAGTGAAACACCATAATGGGAAGGGCGCAGCGAGATGGACATGAGGCGGCGGCGGGTGTGTGGGGAGGAACCTACCTGCGGCTGCGGGTATAGTGAGGTTAAATGCCTTCCCAGGAAACACTCCTTGCCTTCACATACACCTGACGAAGCAAACAAAAGCCATGGCAAATCAATCAAGGAACCAGGACAGGGAGCACCGGGGGAGAGAACCACGGGGCACGGGGAGAGAGGGGGGCATACGGTGTTCTTGATGGAGTCGGTGACGACGATGGCAGTCGGAGACGACACTGACGGCGACGCTCCACTCGGCGAAGAGGTGGCCGTCGGCCGCGGCGGGACGGTGTCAGACGCGGATGCGGGACTTGCCATGCCTACCCAGGAGGTCGAAGCGTCCGACCATAGATGGGGATCCGGTCTGTGCTGGGGATCCCCTCCAGCGTGCGGCTAGCGCCGAACTGCGGCAGGGGACGGCGAGCACTTCGGCCTCCCCCTCCTCCGCTCGGCCACCATCCGTGTAGGCATCTGGTGCGGGGCGACGGTTCCAGTGGTGGGCGGAGTGTGGTTTTCTGTAGCTCAGGCTACACGGTACCCTTTATCTTTGCCATCCATTTATGCATCAAGATCCGTGGAAAGAAATTTGTCTTTTTTGTTTCTCTCAAACGACACAACATATGAACTTCAAATTTTGCAGAACAACAATACATTCTAACTACAATATAGGAAAAAACTTTCAGATTTTTTCATGCATTTTAAATACTTGGAATAATATTTTTATTCAATGAAAATCTCATTTTGTATATTTATATCAGACCAAAAAATCTGAAAGTTTTTTCACACATTAATGTTCTAATGTTTGTTCGGTCTGCAAAGTTTGAAGTTCATATGTTGTTTCATTTTCGAGAAACAAAAAAGAGAAATCTTCTTGTTGTTAGTTAGTTGGAAAATACGGATCTCAAAGCAAGGCTGGAGAGTTGAGGATAAGAGGTTCCATGTAACCTGAGCTACAAAGAAACTTTGTGGTGGTGAGTGTGGTTACAAAGAAACTTTGTGGTGGTGGGCGTGGCCGCGTGAGGGTTTCTTTGTTTCCTCCCGTCCCAATTTCTCCACGCTCGCCGGATGAACGACGCCTTACCATGGCTGACCACCTTTCCCTCTCCCGGTCTCTCCCCATCGTGGCTCGTGTGCGTGGTGACGACAGGCATCTCGTGCGTCCCCGGCGGTGGCTTGCATAGTAGCGGCGGAAGGGTTTCTACTGGGAGGGATTAAGTGGAGAAGGTCGGCGCTAATCACGGGAGAGGTAGCGAAGGTCGGCGCTAATCACGGGAGAGGTAGCGAAGGTCGGCGGGGTGGGGGTATGGTCAGCCAACGTAAATTGCTAAATGTACACGTAGAACGGATTAGATGAAGGCTAGCGGTTGGATTAAGTTTAATGGGCCTAACCCCGCGGTAGTAATGGGTTCGTGTATATTTATGGGGTGCGTTTAAAAAAGTTTACGTTTGATTGTTTATTAGTAAAGTAGAGATTTGAAAAAAAATCACAAATTGAAAAAAACTTCATCAATTTGGAAAAAGATGTTCATGAATTTGAAGAAAGTTCACAGATTAAAAAATCGTAGATCTGGGAAAACAATCATGAATTTAATTAATGTTGTCGGATATGAAAAGTTCAAGGATTCAAAAAAAATCACAAATTTAAATTTTTTGAATGATTTAATGACGTTTATGGATTTGAAAAAAGTTTGCAAGATTTTTAAAAAATCATGAATTTTAAAAACTTTCATTGATTTGAGAAAAGTTCAAATTTTTTAGAATTCATGAATTTTTTTTATTTTTTCATTTTGAAAAAGCTTAGGATTTTTTTTATGAATTTGACATAATGTAGTCAAAAAATGAAAACACAAAAAGGAAGAGAACGAAAAAGGAAAAAGAATAATAAAAACCTAGAAAGGAAAACTGAATGAAAAAACATAAAGAAAACCAGACTAGGAAGCTACTAGAAGCTTCCCAAAACCGGGTCACACTAGCGGCTCGCAAACTCCGCACGTCCACTGGGAGCGTATAAAGCAAACAAGAAAAAATGGGCCAGGCCAGGACGGAGAGGGGGGAGGGGCGGTGCATAAACAATAGCGCTAAATAGCGAATCAACCTGTGGTTGAGATGGTTAGGTGGACAATGATATCTCCAATTCACCATGGTTCAAATCCTGGTGCTTGCGTTATTCCTGGATTTATTTCAGGATTTTCGGCGATGCGCTTTCAGTGGGAGGAGACGTTCCCGTCGACGACGAGGCGCCTACGGCGACTTCGTAAATCTCAAGATGATGTGTCAGCTCAGTCTTTCGGAGGTGCTCATAGGGATAGGGTGTGCGTGTGTGCGTTCATAGGGGTGAGTGTATGCGCGTGTATATGAGCGTTTGTGTCTGTACTGATGCTCAAAAAAAAAGGAATTTAACTGGTCCTCACATGCGCAATGAGGATACTATACTTCTCCATTGACGATATCCAACATGTGTGGCCTTGGAAGCCTATCTTCTACTTCCTCTATTTCTAAACATAGCTCGTATGTAGTTCACATTAAAATCTTTAAAAAAACTTGTATCTATATCTATACTACTATTAAACAATTAAACTAATTCTTTCTTTAAGCCACCCCACAGATGTACCCAGCCTAATTATCACCGTCAGATTAGTCCCACTAAATAAAATCTAATGGATACAGTTAATTTAATCCCGAGCTATGTGTGCAATTAGCAATTTAGTAGGACTGAACGCACTTCACCCGCGGAGGAATATTCCACGCGCGTCCGCGTACAACGCTTCGTCAACGCAAAGGGCTCTCCATATCTCATCTTCGCAACCACCACGTCACCTCCATGAGTCTCGGGGGAGAACCCTAGCCGCCACTCCTTCCCTCCCCTATACCTCCTCCCCGTCTCGCCGCCGACGCCGGAGTGCGCCCCGGGGCGAAGCTAGGGCCAGCGCCTCCATGCGTCTCGGGGGAGAACCCTAGCCACCACCCCTTCCCTTCCCTGCTAACTCCTCCCTGTCTCGCCGCCCCCGCCGGAGGGCGTGCCGGGGCGAAGCTACGGCCATCCCCAAGGAGGGCGACGACGGGGCACCTGGTTTGTGTCGGCTTGGCACGGGCGCGCGGCGAACGCTTGGTGCAGCAGCGTTGAGGCACGAACTACGTTGCCGCAGGAGGGTCGCCGACGCGAGTTGCTGGCTTGTTGCCTGGCTTAACGGTGACGCGGGCAGGGCACCATGGCGCTATCTGACCCCCTGCCTTGCTTCCGCCGGATGCGGGCTCTCTCCACTCCTCATGCATCCGCCGTGTTGGTCCAAGCAGAGGACGAAGTCCAGCCCTTGCCAACAAGTTGTACGTCACACGCCCATGGTAATATAGTGACCCTTCCTCTCTTCAATCAACATTTTTTCTGTTCATCAAATTTCCGAGGAGTCAATTGCATTCCAAATTGTAATATGTGGGAGAAGGAATTGAAGAATAATACATCAGCTAATCTCTGTGAATTTCATATTAAATGGCGACAGATGCATCGATTAGATAAAAGTGAGAACTAATCCATCACAATACAAGATAGCAAGACATGTACTACTTGATGTAGATATGGACAGTATTATAGGATGGACAATGCAAATCCATTGCTCAAGCGATATAGGATTTCACAAAAAAAAATACTGGAATAAACTTTTGGCTTGCTGAACTTTTGAGACCTAACTTACGAATTTATAGTTTGGTAAAGTAGAAGAAATGAACTTTTGGCTTGCTGAACTTGGTGTTTCTTTTTGCAGCATAATGATTTCAGAAGTACGGTCTAATGGAAGGGTGGAGGAAGATTTTTGAAATGGCAAAGTTGTCAACATGAGGTAATAAACATTCTTCTATGTGTTACCATCTGCTATTATATTTCACTATTCTTTTTGCAACATGATGATTTCAGAAGTACAGTCTTTCATTTTGTTTGTTTTGCTCTGAAGATGTTTGAAAATTGGACATATATATGCAGGTCTGACCGAACTACGTCAGGTGCACCTTGACCTTCTGCCTGAGCAGATGAACTAGCCACTGCCCTGGATGTTGTGTCGTCCTCTAGTCCCGCTCTGCTGCTTCTGACCAAGCACCTCAAACCAAGACTGATTGCTCTATTATTGTGATCGGTCAATACAATATTGGTATATATGTCTTGTATAGTGCTCTTTTGCATTAGTTTTCTTATATTTGCGGAGTGTGCAAATGAGTTTCTTCTTACCTTTACTCATTAATAATAGTAGTGAGCCATTCTCTGTGTTTTGAGTTATCTATTGGATCAATGTATTTTCTGGATTTATGATGTTCATTTTCAAAGTGATATTTGTACTATGTTCGAATTTTGATGCAAGTTTTAACATGTCAATGGGATCATTATGGCTTGATTTTTTCCACCAAATTATTATAGATGTAATTACCTATAGATCTTGTTCGCATTTAATTCTATCTAGCGGCTCACATATGTTAGTGTTGTGTAGTTAGCTAGCAATCGATACCCAATATCTCATGTACACCAGAAAAGAAAAATTCTTGTAAATAAGTAGTTCACTACCAAGTGCAAACAAGATTTTTGAGACACATGATCTTCATATTGATTCTATTTCAAGGTCGGCAGCTTCCCTCATCTTGGTTCTTATTTTAGGTTCCAGCTGACTGAGTAGTATTTGTGATCCAAATGACTGGTTTCAGGTATCAACTTGACATATGTATGTAGCCCTCTCCATTTCCTCATTCTCTGATTCTTTGGGTCATTTTAGAACTTCTGATGGGTTAAGTTATCTGCAGTATAGTGTCGATACTGCTCTAGGACACCTCCCACATTAGTTCTCCATTGCAATTGTTCACCCAACGGACAAGACAGACGTCTCTATGCTCGCCCACCATTATTTGACCGGATACAGTCACCCATAAGATCAGTATGCCCCAACTTATATTTTTCCAACTTCATTATTTTGGACTATCGGTTGTCCTTACTGCTATCAATCCATGGCAAGAAGTAATGCAACTAAACTACTTCTCTGAGTTTGGTGGGCAGTAATGTAAGAGGATTATCGCTGCATAGTCAATTAGCTAATGAATATTGTGTTTATGGTCAGATAACTCTCTCGCTGGTAATTTGAATAATAAATGTAGAATTACCTACCGATCTTGTTTTAGTTGGACTGATAATTTGGTACTGCAGGGTACATTGAAAAGCATTTTTAAAAGGCATAGGGTGATTGATTTCATGTTAGCAGGAAAATAACCTTTCACTGTCATGATGTCATCAGTTTACAAAGTGTGCAACCTGCCCTGCTGATGTCCGGGTTTTTGTATGCTACTCCCTCCGTAAACAAATATAAGAGTGTTTAGATCACTACTTTAGTAATCTAAACGCTCTTATATTAGTTTACAGAGGGAGTACTATGTTATTATCTACCTTGGTGATGAGGCAGGGAAGGTAAGTGGGGCTAACCTGTTTGCTGGAGCAAGAATAATGACCACATTTTTCATTAATGTTTGAGGGGCAAGTGGGGCTAACCTGTTAGCTGGAACAAAAATAATGACCAAGTTTTTCATTAATGTTTGAGGGGCGTATGGTCTTGGTGCTGCTCAAGCTCGGCCATATGACTGTCACTGTAGGTGCTTCTCTGAGTCATTGTCATCTTCTTCGCCACTGGTTTGGTAACCATCTGGGTCTCCTTCTCTGCTCCTGCATATGTGTCATGTTCAAATGAGAAATGGAGAGGAAGTTAGACAAGTTAGTAATTATCGATAATAATAATAATAATGTGATGTAGAAATACATGTTAGCTGCACATGTGTGCCCTGCAAGGAATTATTTTACAATAGAAATGCATATATTGTGGATTGATGACTAAACAAGTTTGCAGGCACATCCCTGAAAATACAGTACATCCTTCAATCTTGAGAGTTAAGAATTCTTCCGGTGTTGCTGTGGAAATGTATGTCATATCTGAATGCTTGCTTAATTTCGGTGTACACGTAAAATCTAAAACTGATCAATACTGTTTCTAATAACAGATTTTGGCATATAAAATGGCTCTTAATTATATATATAATTTAAAATGGATGTACGGTAGTAGAATATTTTCAGGTTGAGGGTACTAATTATACCAAACGATGTGCCTTTTCACATATGATTGTAATATTAGTTGAGACGTGCATTGCACGTGCATATTTACTAGTTTAGGAACAGAGGGAATACTCATTACATGGCTTAACCTAGCGAATGTTTTTTGTTTCTAAAAAGAAACTGTAGCCAACGTTTTTTGTTTCTTTTTGTTTTTAAGTCGATTTTTATATTTATTTTTTCAAAAAATACGAGGGAAAAATATTTTTTGAAAAGTAAACATTGTTTTAAAATTAGAAAAAAAAATTAAATTGTTTTGTGAGTATGTTTTTTTTAAAAAAGTGAACATTATAAAACTAACATTTTGAAACCTTTTGTGAAGATTTTTCAAAACTTCTGAACATTATTTAAAACCGTGAAATTTTGAAAAATGAACTCGGGCATTTTTGAAAATCAAATTATTTAAGAATATTCGCTTATTGTTGTAATTTCATAATTCAGACCACTGGTCTTCTCGCATATATATATACCCCGGCAAGTATTATGATATAACTGTTCAAACATCAAAACACCTACACATCGAAGAATCTAATTTGCTGATTCCTGCAGCAACATGATATCTAACTTGATCAATCATGGTCATTGAAGTGAAATTGTTGAATGACGGCGTGTAGTGTGAGATTTGGGTTTAGAAGTCTTACCCATCGGTGTGATTGTTGAATGAATTCACACACTCAGTTATGTGACAACCAAATATGTTGGCATCGGAATCCAGAACTGAATTCCGTGAAATCCGACCGAAATGACGGGTGCTAGTCAAGCTGTTAATCTTATTTCAGATAGCTAGTTACGTTAGCTCCACATGGTTGATATAGGAAATAATTTGGGGGACAAGTTAAGAAAATCCAGGTTTTGTTTAAATATTTCTTTTTCGCGGTGTAAATTAAAATAAATACATTTTATATTAAACTTTTGTACTTCTCATGACCTATTTGTAATGTACGACAATCTTAACAAATATACTTTTCATTTACCTGGTATATTTAACAACATACATCTTTTGTTAGTTGCTTGTAGTGTTTTTTGTTATAGAATTCTAATACATACCATTAGGAATTTTGCATTGTGCTATATTTCAACTGTATGCCGCAAAAGATATTATAAAATCATTTTTTTACAATTCTATAGAAAATATAGTGTATGTGGTTGTGTTCGTTTATATATTAATATCCTTAAGTACCATGGTAGATACCTTCAATGCATAAATCCTAGTAAATATTGTAATAGTGGTTTCTAGTGTACGATTACGCATGCAATTCATTAAAACTTATACCATCCAAATTGAGCCATTGGCAAATGTGTCTTACTAGTTGGGTTCCTTAATAAGTTCATGGTATGTGTGCCCACTATACTTGCTATTGTAATATCAATGCTTAATAATCACTGGTGGACATAAAAATGCAACATATTCTATTTTTCGTTTACACATGATTTGATCATTTCATATGCCGCCCTATAATGCACTTGGTTTCATGGTGTACATAAGAATTTTTTTCCGGTTTCTCACATAAATGGTGTGCATGGAAGTAACCATGAAAAATAGTTAGCATAGATAGATCATGTCTGTTAGAGAGAGAATAGTAATCTAACTAAACTAACCATCACAAGTTAGATTGGTTTGTTTCTATGTAGTACACTAATGTTCATGATGTAAACTTACACATGCAAATTAAACAATTTTAGTTTGCAAATTTAATTCAAAAATCATGTATTTAAATAGTTCTGAATTGTTTTAGCATATTTAATAATAGTTTTAAAGATATTTTTGATGTAATGAATATTAGTATGGGTGTTACCAACAAAATATGTTGTTGGTACTTTTCTCCTCTAGGGGCCCGGGATGGTCCCCTTTGTTGGTCTATGGCTTGCCTAAAGATGGTTAAGGGTGTGATTGGTCCATTACCATATTTGGGCTAGCTAATGTGTTGATGGAAAATAAATAATCCTACCGGGGCTCCACTTGTCTCACATGGCTAGTGAACAGAAGTCAAAGTTGATCAATAAGGTGCAGGGAGGTTAACCGAAGTCCAGATCACTCAACAAGCCACATGGCATTGAACAAAAGTTCAAGCAAATTCTCATGGTCAACAAGTCAAATATGAGGTCAAAATAAAGGTCGAAGCCAACAATGTAGGTAAGAATCAAATCAACCTAAGTCTAAATAGGTCCAAGCAGCCAAAGGCTCATGTATGCATCAATGAAGGCTAGTGGTGCACCATGGACTATGGATACCCCTCCTTTGATTAGTCTTCATGGATGCATGTGCCAAGACTTACCATCTACCGCTCCTACCTACCACCAGCCTTGTCATTTGTTAAGGCACCGTCTCCTACGTAAGACGCCCTATGGGTATGTAACTCGTTCACTCTCACTTAAATAAACTCAATGGGAATGCACTATTGCTATTAGCCCTTTCAATAGACTCAAGTGGTGTTAGGGTCGAGTTCAAGGAGTCACCTTACAGCTGGGATCTATTTAGATGCTAGTGCTTAATTATGAGGGGGAGCATAGAAGATTATTGCACGAAATCGATTTAACTAGGCCTAAGCCCATTAATGCTCGATTGCTCGCTTGTTCTCTGCTCGCTCGCTCTTCTCCCCTCATCCATCAACTTTCCTTTTTTTTGCTGGGATGGTCTATGTGTAGGGATAAAACAACTCTGTTTTTGTTTATTTGGAAAAAATCACAAATTAAAAAAAAACTTCATCAATTTGGAAAAAGATGTTCCTGAATTTGAAGAAAGTTCGCAGATTAAAAAAGATCATAGATCTGGGAAAACAATCACGAATTTAATTAATGTTGTTGGATATGAAAAGTTCAAGGATTCAGTTTTTTTACAAATTTGAATGATTTAATGACGTTTATGGATTTGAAAAAAGTTTGCAAGATTTTAAAATGATCATGAATTTGAAAAACTTTCATTGATTTGAGAAAAAGTTCAAAAAATTGAGAATTCATGAAATTTTTAGTTTTTTTGATTTTGAAAAATGTTAGGATTTTGTTTTATGAATTTGACGTAATGTTGTCAAAAAAGGAAGAGAACAAAAAGTAAAAATCCCGAAAGGAAAACCGAATGAAAAACAATAAAGAAAACCAGACTAGGAAGCTACTAGAAGATTCCCAAAACCGGGCTGCACTAGCGGCTCGCAAACTTCGCGCGTCCACTGGGAGCGTATAAAGGAAACAAGAAAAAAATGGGCCAGGCCAAGACAGAGAGGGGGGGAGGGTGTGTGCAGAAACAGTAGCAAGCAACACAGCAACACTATAAGCGCTAAATAGGAAATTAACTGGTGCTCACATGCGCAATGAGGATACTGTACTTCTCCATTGATGATATCCAATTTGTGTGGCCTTGGAAGCCTATCTTCTATTCCCTCTGTTTCTAAACATAGCTCCGTACGTAGTCCATATTGAAATCGCTAAAAGGACTTGTATTTAGGAATAGAGGGAATACTCATTACATGGCCTAACACTCAAAAAAGAATTTTATAGCCCCATCTCGTTGAGGGGAGCACGTATTTGACATTTATTGCATCAAATGGGTGGCCGAATGCATAGGGGCCGACCCATTAACGCCTTAATTTGAATGATTTAATGACGTTTATGGATTTGAAAAAAGTTTGCAAGATTTTTAAATAATCATGAATTTGAACAAATTTCATTGATTTGTGAAAAAGTTCAATTTTTTTTGAGAATTCATGAAAATTTTAACTATTTTTTTATTTTGAAAAATATTAGGATTTTGTTTTATGAATTTGACGTAATGTTAACAAAAAATGAAAACAAAAAAGGAAGAGAATGAAAAAGAAAAAAAACGAAAGGAAAACTGAACGAGAAAACATAAAGAAAACCAGACTAGGAAGCTACTAGAAGGTTCCCAAAACCGTGCTGCACTAGGGGCTCGCAAACTTCGCGCGTCCACTGGGAGCGTATAAAGGAAACAAGAAAAAAAAAAG
>NC_041390.1:583440653-583472275 GCF_002162155.2 Triticum dicoccoides
GGGGGGGTGCAGAAACAATTCCAAGCAACGCTATAAGCGCTAAATAGGAAATTAACTGGTGCTCACATGCGCAATGTGGATACTGTACTTGTCCATTGACGATATCCA
Source organism: Triticum dicoccoides (assembly GCF_002162155.2). Lineage (NCBI taxonomy): Eukaryota > Viridiplantae > Streptophyta > Magnoliopsida > Poales > Poaceae > Triticum > Triticum dicoccoides. The sequence goes on from NC_041390.1 coordinate 583,440,762, forward strand.
ATATGTGTGGCCTTGGAAGCCTATCTTCTACTCCCTCTATTTCTAAACATAGCTCCATACATAGTCCATATTGAAATCTCTAAAAGGACTTGTATTTAGGAACAGAGAGAATACTCATTACATGGCCTAACGCTCAAAAAAGAATTTTATAGCCCCATCTCATTGAGGGGAGCACCTATTTGACATTTATTGCATCAAATGGGTGGCCGAATGCATAGGGGCCGACCCATTAACACCTTAATTTGAATGACTTAATGACGTTTATGGAGTTTAAAAAAGTTTGCAAGATTTTTAAATAATCATGAGTTTGAAAATGTTTCATTGATTTGAGAAAAAGTTCGATTTTTTTTTGAGAATTCCTGAAATTTTTAATTATTTTTTATTTTGAAAAATATTAGGACTTTGTTTGATGAATTTGACGTAATGTTGTCAAAAAATGAAAACAAAAAAGGAAAAAGAATAATAAAAACCCCGAAAGGAAAACTGAATGAGAAAACATAAAGAAAACCAGACTAGGAAGCTACTAGAAGATGCCCAAAACCGGGCTGCACTAGGGACTCGCAAACTTCGCGCGTCCACTAGGAGCGTATACGGAGAGGGGGGTGGGGGGGGGGGTACAGAAACAATAGCAAGCAACACTATAAGCGCTAAATAGGAGATTAACTGCGAAATGAGGATACTGTACTTCTCCATTGAGGATATCCAATATGTGTGGCCTTGGAAGCCTATCTTCTACTCCCTCTGTTTCTAAACATAGCTTCGTACGTAGTCCATATTAAAATCTCCAAAATGACTTATATTTAGGAACAGAGGGAATACCCCATCTCGTTGAGGGGATCCCCTATTTGACATTTATTGCATCAAATGGGTGGCCGAATGCATAGGGGCCGACCCATTTACGAGGTGATGCAGCGAGACACACACTGTAGCAACCGTTTTTTTGTTTCTTTTGGTTTTTAAGTCGGTTTTTATATTTAGTTTTTCAAAAAATATGAGTATTTTTTTTAAAAGTGAACATTGTTTTAAAAGTAGAGAAAAATTGAAATTGTTTTGTGGGTATTTTTTCAAAAAGTAAACATTATAAAACTAACATTTTGAAACCTTTTGTGAAGATTTTTCAAAACTTCAGAACATTATTTAAAACCGTGAAATTTTGAAAAATAAAATCGGGCATTTTTCAAAATCCAATTTTTTAAAGAATATTCAGGAACAATTTTTTAGCACATTCATGTTTTCATAATTTGTTTTCTAAAAGTCAAAAAATTATAAAAGAAGCAATCCTTAAAAGAATTGGAACATTTTTAAAAGCACAAAGATTTTTTGAAATTTCTGAATTACTTTTTAAATGCGGAATGGCTCCTAAAACCAATAGAAAATCTAGCAAAAACTTTACAGTGAAAACTAATTAAACGGGCCGGCCATCCTGAGTGCTTGCCTCGCTGGTTTATTTGTGCGAAATGGCACCTTCGTCCAGTAGTACCATTTGCCCTCGTTGACCTCACACGGATAATTTGGGAATTCAAACCAAATCCTCTCGAAATCTCATGGTATCACATCACGATTTTTGTTCCACGAACAATTGCACACCGCTGAGTTCTTTAAGATGGTATAATAATGTACAAATGAAGCAGCACAAGGATCTGTACGCCAACAGTCTACATACCATGTGTTCCTTTCTGATGCTGCACATTATAATACTACTGCTTACTCTAGGCTGAGGTAAGCTCTCACGCACGCAGGCACACACATCCATAAAGATTAAGTAAGCAGTACTCCTACGTATCTCCCCGTGCTTCTCAAGTTAGCTCCAAGTTATCTGCTCACAACATGAGCACGGCCGGTGAATTACTCTGCCTCCAGGTGGCCGGCCACCGTAAATTACATGGGTGGCAAACTAAGAAGATTATTATGGCTGTATCGCACACACTGGGGGGCTATCGGGTTCCCTCTCGGTCGGGCTCGTTTGGACATGAGAGGTGAAGAGAATACCATCCCTCCAAGTGGAGTCCGTGACCGTGCGCGGTCCCATTCAGGTCGGCTCAATCCCTCCGGCCGGTAGCGCCCGGCTGTGCGTGCGTGCGTGTGTGTGTGGCGTGTGGCGACAACGGAACGGCCGGTGAAGGATCTGCGCACATCTTGCAGCTGTTCACACAAATTATACTGATCACATTCTGCATTTTTTTCGTGCGCGTCGGTGTCAGCTCAGCTGGGAGTGGCTGGAATTGATGAGCGCCCGTGCGATTCCGTGCATGGAGTTTCTGTCCAGTAGGAGTAGCACACAAAGCAAGAGGGTCGCGATCGGACTGTGGACGGCTATAATATTCCTCTTGGCATACAGTTCCCTCTTCCGCACGCACGCAGCGCGGGCTGGCTGCTTAAATTGACCGAAGCATCTGGACTCCTCTGCGTTTGACTGATTGATCGACATACTCACATCGTCTCCGTTACTAGCACTGTACAAGTACAACCTCTCACGGCCCGTCTTGCCTGCCAGGCTTAAACGAGCTAGTCGTGCTATGCATTATACCGGAGAAAAAAGGGCTTAATTTACGAGAGGACGAGATGCGTGCGTGGGAGTAGTGGTTGGAGATGCCCTTGGTTGATCTCCTAACTCATTAGGGATCGATCGATCCCACTTGCTTAAGCACGTTGGCAGCTAGCTATGCTATCCATGGAGACCATGCAGGCACCCTAATCCCCATCTACATCTGCGTGGGTGTATGGCTATCGATTGATGCAGAGGTCGGGGGTTTAACCTCCATTTCCCAAAAAAAACATGTGCGTGGGTGTGGAGCACGTCACCGTTTCCAAGACCCATCGCCGTCCCACTTTCCCGTAACCTCTCCTTCGTCTTGCCTCCTGTATCTTACTCTCCTACTCGCTTGCTGGTGCTCCTACGTGCTTAAACAATGGAGATGTGATGCGTGCTTACTGCTTAACATTATCATCATCAGCTGATGATAATACTCCTATAAAACAAGTACGAGTGGTACCCCGCTGCCTCAGCGCGAATCACGGGCTTAAGTTGGCTAGCAAACACATCTCCTCTCTTTTGCCATTCGGAAGCAAAGGCGCGGCAGCTCGCCCGCTCTAGTCTTAACCTCCTTCCTTCCCAAGGCAAGCAAGCAAAACCAAAGCAAGCGAGAGGGAGAGAGGGATGGGAGGAGACCTGCAGCGGCGGGGCGGAGCCGTGCGGTTCAGGATGCCGCGGCGCCGGGCGCTGGCGGCGGGGCCGCCGCTGCTGCTGCCCGGGGCGGCGGCGCAGGGGGAGCGCGGGACGAAGAACAGGAGGAAGAAGATGGCGGTGGCGCGGCTGGGCGGCGGCCGCGGGGGCTTCTTCGGGGCCGTCCGGCGGCTGCGGATGCGCTGGGTGGCCGCGGCCTACCGGCGGGCGCTGCGCCGGCTGCGCGCCTTCTACGCCCGGGCGCTCGAGGACCTCCTCGAGGGCGCGGCCGCCATTAGCATGATGCAATCCAACTACGCCGGCGCCGACTGCTCCTTCGGCACCGCCTTCGCGCCCGCCGTCACCGTCGGCAACCGCTACTGATGCCGGCCCCCCGGCCGAGGATCTGATGGAGCGGGAGATCGAGCACGCCGTCCATGGTTACGCTTGTGTTTGCCTCAGCTGCTTGGGATCAAGCGACGTGCCCCCTCCTTGATCTGTACGTGTACGTACGTATAAATTCTGTTGTTTAAATTAGCTAGCATGTTACTACTGCTACTTAATTTCCAAATCAGAGGACAGCAGATGATGATTGATAAACTAAACGAGGAAAGAAAGAATCAAACTTGTTTTCCTTCGAGTGTTGTCCAACTATATTATCTTCTCCAGATCGAATTCGTTGTACGCGTACCGTACACTGCACATACTGTATGAATCAAAGTTCTTATTAATTACTTGATCTTTTCTTCACAAGAAAGAAAGGTTAGTCATTAACTTGGTCTAATTATCGAGCAACCGTTGCTGCATGCCTATGATGCACTATGATGCCAGATATAGCAACGACTACTAGTATTTTCTTTTCTCTCCCGTGGAGACAGCAGTCTGCAATTCTTCAAGAACAAATCCATGGAAAACCAGACTATACTACAACTCTCCTCCTCCTCCTCCTCCTCCTCCTGTTCTTCTTCTTCTTCTTCTTCTTCTTCTTCTTCTTTTGCGACTACAACTTTTTCGCCGCCCAGTTTTTCATAAATTAACCAGGGGACTCTCGTCTTTTTTGACACTGTATAATGGAAGGGGCAAAAAAAAAACTTCGAAGTGGCAGAATGAAAGTCTAATGGAGGAGCTCACGTCACGTCGTGAAGTTTGAACCACTGCTGGCGGCTTGAGACGCGAGAAGAACCGGATTGAATATGGAAGAAGACGACGACGGCACTGCAGCCTAGAATGTACTACTAGTACCACATTATGTTTGCACAAGTTGCTTGTGCTGGCTCGTCACTCGTCAGATGACATGACAGATAACGAAAATGAGAATATGCCCGGCCGGCCTCTCCAGGGCCGGACCACAGATTTAGGAGGCCCTGGGGCAAGACATCAACAAGGGGCCCTTTTTGACTAGAAAGCTTAAAACATTTTCTATTTGAAAAGCAAAGTAAATATCTTGTGCATAGCGTAGACGATGATCTTTGGACTTTTAAATTGAGAGTACAATTTATTTATTGATAAGGTGAACTACACCATGATAGTAATGAAACAATGTAGTTCCACATTAACTCGCTTTCCTTAATTTGAACAAGGGAGACCTTATTTTGTTCTGCAAAACATATAACCTTATCCAAACTGGTTGCTACTTAAAAAAATTCTGCTACCATCGGATAAGAAGTTAGCACATATACGTGTTCTTCACTCCCAAGAAATTTACGCAGATAATAACTCAATTCTTCCAACTTTGTTGTTGTGGATTTGAAAAGCTTACTCAACTTTCTGGAATTATAAGTTTGTGAAAAATGTCTAGAATTACTATCTGGAGGGACCACAATATCATTATGTCTAGAATTACTATCTCAACTAAAAAAACCTAGCCTTATCATTCAGATTGTCGTAATTTGGCGGATCAAAAATATTAACAGTGCATCATTGATGTTCATCGACACTCGGTGGTCTTTTTACCAGACCTTCTAGACGACATGACAGTAAACAGGAACAGTTAGCACAAAATAATTAATACAGGAAAAAACACGGCTAAATATGTATTGATGTGGATGTAGGTTGCCAGATCCGCAGGTTGCCGTAGTCAGCACGAACGAGAAGACCACACCAAGAACTGAATAATTCCCCCCATTCTGCAGTTCTTCTAATCTCCTGACTTCCGCGGACTCTCTCACACTTAGATCCAGTTAATATCCGAAGAGCACCTATGCAGGTAGATGCGGATTCGTCAGAGCAGGAGGGCAGAGCGATTTAATTGAGGAAAGGGATTATGGAAAGGAAGAAAAGAAGAACACCTACCGTCTCCACATCTCCAACATCTAGTTGATGGGGAACGAGAAGAACACTGAGAAAGGAAGGAGAGCCGATTTGGGAACGGATTTTTGCCTTGAATCTTCATTAATGGCCGACGGCGACCTTGGAATCGGTAAGGCATGGGAGCGGCGGCGCTGTTATGGGAGTCAGGACCTTGCGAAGTGGAGGGGTCAAGGAGAAAGATTGACGATGGGTTTTGCCCCACGGCTGAATCGGCCCTCTCCTTTCTCGATATATTTCTTGGGCTTCTTACACGTACGAAGGAATACTCTAGGGCTGGGGCCCCTGCCTTCCGGGGGCCCAGGGCGGGTGCCCCGTCTGCCCGGCCTATGGGCCGGGCCTGGGCCTCTCGCGCGGTCGTCGAGCCGACCAACTGGCAGGGGCGGGCCCACGTTGGCCCAGCAGATAGCACAGGACAGCGGATAAGAAATCCGCTTACCTTATAAAGATAGAGCCCAATAGAGAGGGACACCGGTAAAAAATAGCAAGGGACACCGGTAGTGCTGCACGCAGCCCAACATGCATCTCGGGCAAGCGGCGTAGCAAGGAGCACAGCCAGCGCGTGACGCACGGATAGAGCCCACTCTCACGATGCGAGTCGCCGGCCGCGAAGGAGCAGGTTGGCGATAGAACGGGCAGAGCATGACACGCCACATCTATATCGATCTGATTTGCCTAAGAAAAAAACTATCGATCTGATCTATGTCCGCCTCCGCCTCTTCGCTTGTTTCGTCAGTTCGAGGTCGCCAGCGACGGCGAAGCCAAATCTGCCAAGTCGCCGGAGAACAAAATTGGTACTGCACTAGACCCCCAAATCCCGAATGCTATGTGATCTATTATATACTCCATCCGTTTCAAAATAGATGACCCAACTTTATACTAAAGTTAGTATGAAATTGAGTCATCTATTTTGAAACAGAAGAAGTATATCCAAAAGTTAATTCTTAATTGCTTTTATAACCTTAGGGCACTAGCGTCTAGGGCTACTGGATAGCAGGATAGGGCTAGAGAACTTAGCTGTATTTGGTACTGGATTATCTGCACTACTGTGTGGAGATTGGAGAAAAGATTATAATACTCTTGAGCGTGGGCTGGACACACTGTTAGACATAAGCACACCTTGTGTCCGATTGGGATTAGTAGTCCAAGTAGAATTAGGATTCCTAGCCGTGTCGGTCATGTAACGAGCTAGTCTAGCCTGCTATATATACATGTAGCAGCCCCCTGTAATCTTATAACGAAAAGATCGAAGCAATAAAGGGAAAAAGTCCAGGAGCGACACGCCCCTGCGGCAATCAAAAATACATCGTTCAGTTTTTCCTCTGTCCTACTTTACGATCGCAAGTATACGCCGGATTCCGTCGAGAGGAGTCGCTACGTCCGCCAAACGCTATCGATCACGTATTGCTATAGCCAGCCAACAATCGATTAAGCTGCGTGCTTAGCTGCTTGTTCGGCTAGCTTACACGTACGTGGTGTTCCTGGGTGGATTTGATCTAGCAACGATCAAAAGCCAACAATTGGTATCTAGAGCCTCGACGATCTACGATGATAGACAACGACGCTGAGTCGGTCAAGTCCGGCAACGGCGGTTCCAAGGGAAACAAGTCCGGCAACAAGGTGAAAAAGGGCGGCAAGTCAGCGACTAGTGGTGACGGAAAGGGCGGCGCCAACGTACTAGCGCATCGCAACATCCCCATCCAGTACCCGATGCTCACGGACGCCAACTACGGCGTGTGGGCAGTGAAGATGAAGATCATTCTCCGAACCCTACGAGTGTGGCAGGCCATCACGGACGACGACGTCGACGAGGAGTGCGACGAAGGTGCCATGGCTGCCATAGCCCAGTCTGTGCCAGATTCCGTGCTAATGACATTGGCGGAGTTCGAGACAGCAAGAGAGGCGTGGAACGCACTCAAAGAGATGAGGATTGGAGAAGATCGCGTCACGAAGGCTCGGGCACAAGTGCTGAAGCGCCAATTTCACAAGTTGCAGATGGAGGAAACTGAATCGGTGAACGACTATGCCATGCTTCTGACTACTTTGGTGAGAGAGATCCGCGCGCTTGGTGCAAAGCTCGAGGAGACCGAAATTGTGGAGAAGTTTTTCAGTTCGGTGACTGACAAATTCACGTACATCATCGGCACGCTCGAGCAGCTTTACGACATCGACGACATGACCATAACGGAGGCGATCGGACGCTTGCGGACATGGGAAGAGAATACTCGTGGTTGTCGAAAAGGCAATGGAGGAGGTAGTGACCAACTCATGTACTCACGCGCAGATTGGGAGTCCCCAAGTAGCAAAGAAAGGCGCAACGTTGGCGAAGGCTCAAGCAACGCAAAGCGCGGCGGACAAACCGGAAAAGGCAAAGGAAAAGGCAAGCCACAAGGTCGTGGTAAGGCGGACCGATCTAAAGAGCGGAAGCCACGGAACTTGGATATGTCCGAGGTCAAGTGCTATAACTGCAACGAGATGGGTCACTTTGCGAAGGATTGTCCGGAGCCTAACAAGCGGGAGATCAAGGCAAATTTGGCAAAGCAGGAAGACGAACGTCCAGGTCTTCTAATGGCCGAAGTTTGTGATCTCGTCCAAACAGCGGTTGTGAAACCAAACCGGAAGGTGCTACTTCATGAGAAAAAGGTAATACCAAAGTTATACGGGAGCCAGAACGTGTCGTGGTATCTAGACACAGGTGCCAGTAACCACATGAGGGGTGCAAGGAGAAGTTCCTCGAGCTGGAATATGATGTTCAAGGCTCGGTCAAGTTTGGTGATGGTTCAAATGTGGAGATTTGCGGGCAAGGTTCTGTCCTCTTCGAGGGTCTCACAGGAGAACATCGCATACTCACCGGAGTGTACTACATCCCACGGTTTCGCAACAACATCATCTCTGTCGGGAAACTTGACGAGAATGGATGCAAGGTGGATATTGAGAACGGAGTGATGACGATCTTCGACAACCTCCGAAACGTGCTAGCCCGTGTTAATCGCACACGGAACAAGCTCTATATCCTCAACCTTGATCAATCTCATCCGGAGTGTTGGCTCGCCAAGAGTGATGATGATTCGTGGTTATGGCATGCTAGATTTGGACACGTCAACTTCTACGCCTTAAAGAAGATGTCGAAGATGGAGATGGTATCTGGGATGCCGTTTATCGACCATGTTGATCGAGTATGTGATGGGTGCTTGGTTGGAAAACAGCACCGCAGGCCATTCCCTGCTCAGTCTACCTATCATGCAAGTGATGCACTCGAGCTGCTCCATGGTGATCTATGTGGCCCTATCACCCCAGCAACTCATGTAGGAAAGAAGTACTTCTTCCTTGTGGTAGATGACTACTCGAGATATATGTGGGTCATTCTCCTACGATCTAAAGATGAGGCGTTTGAAGCGTTCAAGAAGCTGAAGGCTGCAACGGAGATGGAACACAAGCTGAAGGTTCGCGCTCTACGGACAGATCGCGGCGGAGAGTTTACGTCGAACGAGTTCAACGACTACTGCGAGAAGATTGGCATAAAGAGGTTCCTCACGGCACCTTATACGCCGCAGCAGAACGGGGTTGTTGAAAGGCGCAATCGAACTGTCGTTGACATGGCGAGAAGTTTACTCAAGAGCAAGAACTTGCCGGGGACTTTTTGGGGAGAAGCTGTCTCGACAGCGGTCTATCTTCTCAACCGGGCTCCAACGAAGGCATTGATCGGCAAGACTCCGTATGAAGAAATTTACGGACGGAAGCCGAATGTGTCTCATCTACGGACATTTGGGTGCGTGGCGCATGTGAAGACGGCGGAGCCGCATCTCTCAAAGCTTGCCGATCGCAGCACCAAGATGGTGTTCATCGGATACGAGAGGAGTTCCGGCACCAAGGCATACCGCTTCTACGATCCACGAACCAAGTGTCTACGGATTTCACGCGACGTCGTGTTTGAAGAAAACCAAGCGTGGAATTGGAGCGCAGCAGCCGACGATGCTCCAAACAGTAACATATTCACAGTTGAATTTCCAACTGATGATGATGCAAGGGAAGACGTCCAGGTGGTTGGCAAGACACCCAACCAAGGTGACCGCAACGGCAGTGATCACCATGGTGCCGACACCAACGACGACGCGCATGGGTCGCAAGGTGATAGCAACAACGACGCGCAAGACACGGGTAGAGATCTCAGCAACGACATCGACAACGAGGCGCATAGTGATGATGACAATCAAGATGATAGTCACGATCACGATGACTATGCCGACGACGCGGATGCCAACGACCCGGCATCTACCACGCCCGAGACTCAACCGTTTTCCTCAAGTGCATCGACGCCGACACAATTTGTGTCGCCCCCTTCGCAAGCCACAACGGATTCTTCCGGGCCTCGTCGCTACAAGACCCTCAAGAAAGTCTACAAGTACGCAAAGCCAGTTACGCTCGAGTACTCCGATTTGTGTTTACTCGGAGTTGAGGAGCCGGCGAACTTCGTAGAGGCGAGCAAAAGTTCAAGTTGGATGCACGCCATGGATGAGGAGATGAAGGCGATCGAGAGCAATGGCACGTGGACTTTGGTAACCCGACCTCCGAACCAAAAGGCCATAGGTGTGAAGTGGGTTTACAAGTTGAAGAAGGACACGAAGGATGCCATTTTGAAGTACAAGGCAAGACTCGTTGCAAAGGGCTACATACAACGTCAAGGAGTTGACTATGAGGAGGTGTTTGCACCGGTTGCTCGAATCGAGACGGTGAGAGTGCTCCTAGCTTTGGCAGCACAAAAGGATTGGAAGGTTCATCATATGGATGTGAAATCCGCTTTCCTCAACGGCGACCTCAAAGAAGAAGTGTACGTGGAACAACCCCTCCGCTACGAGAAGAAAGGAGAAGAAGGGAAAGTTTACAAACTCAAGAAGGCATTTTACGGGCTAAAGCAAGCGTCAAGAGCTTGGAACGCAAAGTTAGACCGAAGTTTGGTCTTGCTCGGATTCAAAGGATGTTTCCTCGATGATTCTAAAGACAGTCTATCAAGCACCGAAGAAGAGGTGAAGGTTGAAGACGTGATCAAGAAGGAGCGTTGGCAGCAAGCTATGGACGAGCCGACGACAAGAATGATGATCCCTGAAGTGCTACAAGAAACGGCAAAAGCAATGCTTATGAATAGCAACAGTCGTGTTTGGGATCCAGGTGATAACAAGAAAGTTGTGCTTAGGGGGGTGAATGTTAGACATAAGCACACCTTGTGTCCGATTGGGATTAGTAGTCCAAGTAGAATTAGGATTCCTAGCCGTGTCGGTCATGTAACGAGCTAGTCTAGCCTGCTATATATACATGTAGCAGCCCCCTGTAATCTTATAACGAAAAGATCGAAGCAATAAAGGGAAAAAGTCCAGGAGCGACACGCCCCTGCGGCAATCAAAAATACATCGTTCAGTTTTTCTTCTGTCCTACTTTACGATCGCAAGTATACGCCGGATTCCGTTGAGATGAGTCGCTACGTCCGCCAAACGCTATCGATCACGTATTGCTATAGCCAGCCAACAATCGATTAAGCTGCGTGCTTAGCTGCTTGTTCGGCTAGCTTACACGTACGTGGTGTTCCTGGGTGGATTTGATCTAGCAACGATCAAAAGCCAACACACACAAGCACAATGTATTAAGTCTAGTTATATAACCTAGCAGCGCAAGTATTATGCTTTAAAGTTCTTTTCTTCTTTGTGTGAATTATTTTAATTTCTGAATTAACATCATACATAAATACTCAAATTATTGGAGAAGCTCAGTTTATGGAAAGCCGTTTAAAAAATGGAATACATAAACCAGAAAAATTCTGAAGTGCTATTTGCTCGTCCGCTTTAAACCCAAAAGATTCATTTCGTGATTTCAGTTTAAATCGTTTGATGTTTATCCAAAATGTTTTCATCATGGGGAACTGAGGGACCTTAGACATCACCTTCGTCTTTACATTCTCGATGTCCAAGCAGATGGTCGCTTTTCTAGTCTAAGTAATATTTATGAGCTCTCTCAAAAAGTGGTTGGATTTTTGGACTTTTGTAGCTAGAATTAGTATTGTCGGTTCCCACTCCAACAGTTAAGAGATCTTCTTCAACTATGAGAACTGCAAACACATATCTGCGCAATCGTCTTAGTGACGAGGCCTTGAAGTACAACCTTATTTGTATGTGTAAGGAAGTGAAAGGAGGAAGGTTACCAGTGATCAAGTAATTGATCGCTTGGAGGCCATGAAAGAACGTATAAAAACAATTTTGAAAAGGTATTTTTCTTAACTTAGTTGCTTATTCATTTGCAAAAAAAAACCTAGTTGCTTATTATAATATAGTACTTAATATGTTACATTGTGGTTTTGTTTCTATTGTTTGTTAGCAATCAAAGCTCTAATGTTGCCATCCGTCATAGTTTTTCTAATATAAATTGGACACTTTGATGCCCTGCTATTATTTCATTTTTATGATCAACTACTTATATTTTAAGTGAAAATCTTTAATTTGCATTACCATCCGCTATTATTCTATTTCTATATTTATTTTATTGTTAAGTGTGTTACTATTATGTATAATATTACTCGATATCCACACATATGCGATAGACATGGGACACCGGGTCATTTTTGTCCTGGGTCCGCCCCTACCAACTGGCCGGTAGTCCGGCTGCGTCGTCGTCTCACGAACTACATGATTCCATCGTTTGCCCAATCAACAATCACGCACGAAGCTGGGGTTTGATTTTGATTTGTATATTCTCGAGTAAGATTACGAACTGATCTCATGGGTCACTCCATTTTTTATGGGTAGAGTCTCATGAGTCGAGTCGGCCAAGCCATCGTCGAGAATTGAGTTGAAGAAAGCAGGGCGGCTGCTACAGATCACGCGGCTGATTTTATCCAACTTTAAGCCGCCTAGCCAGCCGTCCAATTTGCTGAATTAGGATGGATTACAGCCGCTTGATTCCTCCTTTGTCATTGCTTCCATTCATGGGTCACACATCATAGCTTTGTCGCCGGCGAGCAGCATCGGGGATGGAGTCGACGCACCAACGGTGCTGGAGAATAGGAGAACCACCTCATGGCCGGCGACGACTGGCTTCATTGCAGCACCGGTGCCCGGCGACGAGGGCTTTATTGCATTACCGACAGCCTCTGCATCGCCACAACGGTGACCTGACGACGTCGCACCCCATCCGGCGTGCAGCACCGGCGAAGCTCCATTGCAGCCCCGATGACACGACAATAGCTTCGATGCAGCACCAGCGACACCCCGATGAAGCTCCATTGCAGCGCCGACGGCGCTTCATTACAGCCCCAGCGGAGCTCCATTGCATCCCATTATATATAACCCCTTGCAACACCGGCGCACGAGAAGCCCAACCTCCCCTTTGTGTGCTGCATGGCAGCACCGGCGGTGAGCGACGCCCGTCTCCGGTCTTCATGCTGCGTTGCAACATCAGTGGTAGTATTGTGCTGGTGGCCAGCGTCGCCCCTTCCTGGTGAGCAACAATGGTGGTCGCCCATGGCAAGGAAGCACACAACTCGTGGTGGCGTCCCTCCTCTCCCTCGCAGCAACAGATGCAGCGGGCGGTGGTCATCGTCGCCGCTCCCCGGTTTGCAGCAACGGCGGCTGGTGCTTCGGCGTCGCCAAAGATGCCCTCTCCCCTCTCGTGCAATAGAAGAGAGTTGCGGGAGGAAAAAGACAAGGAGAATGAGTGGAGGAGAGAGATCGTGTGAGAAGATATAAGGCTGGAGGCGGAAGCGGTGGGATGGCCCACAAAGGGCATGTGTCGTACAGATACCACGGCTTACCCATCGCTATGTTATCCGGCTTATTGAAATGTTTGCCAAAAAGAAGAGGAGACACATCCTCGAATTTCCTATCCGAACTACGAAAGCCCATATAGTTGTGAGGCCCGACACTAAAGAAGGAGGATTTTGGTGGGTTTGGCTGACGTCGAAATCACTAGTTGAGGAGCGCTCCCCGCAACGATTAGTCGGGGAGCGCTCCGCGTGGGACAAGTGTCACACGCAGGGCGCTCGTGAGACTTTTCCGGGGCGCTCCGCATGCGACACTTGTCACACTGACGGGCACTCCCGTGATTTTCGGTTTTCGGCTTTCCTTTCTGGTTTTTCCTTTTTTCACTTTAGTCCTTGTACTTTTAGTGTTTTGTAATACACTTTTGATTTGTTTTGAGATATGTTTCTCTCTGGTGTGGTCGAACCGTCGCCGCGGACTGTTCTTTCGTTGCCGTTGTCGCCCATTGCGCCCGCCGCGCTTGTCACCTGCTTACGGCGGTCCTTCTTTACCGTGGACGGCGCTTCCTCGTTCGCACGATCGTCATTTCCTACCGGTTGCATTCGTGGGTTCCTTGTTTCCTTTTTGTTTCCCCTTTTGTTTCCATTATATTTCCGGGATATGGAGATTTATGGGGTAGTTACGGGTGGGGGCTTCCAACACTATCAGATGTCAAGTTTTAACTCGGTTTATGGAATTAGTTCTTGATAATCATTATGTTCTTTGCAGGTATGGTTTGTCCTTTTTGCCGTATGCCAGGTGATCCGTGTTCTTCTATTGATTCTTTTGTAGATGGGTTCAGTGTGGTTCTGGATCGACGTTGTTCAAGGCGTGTTGTAAGAATATCATTTTATAATTGTTTAATTTTTGGCACACACACTTATTTCGTTTGGTGCTGCTCATGTTGTTTTGATTTTGATTATGATCCTTGTTTTGATTCGTTGTGCAGTATGTTTCGCGCAGTGTTAAAGCTCATCTTGCTCGTTACATCAAGGAGTGTAGGGCTTTAGCCATAAGGAGGGGTGACAAAGATACTGATCTTGGTCTTCACTGCAATGAGGGTTATTTGTATGGTGTTCTGTTTATTCATGGTCGGGTGAGCAGCAAATTCCATGGTCCTTCCTGGGAATGATTGGCCAATGATTATGGTGTTCGTCCTCGTGATATAATGACCGTTAGGCTTGAGCATTATGCAACGTGGATTGGTGTTGATTTTTATCGTCTTGGTCATGGAGATGCGTTGTCCCCTTTACCGTATGTTGGTAAGGTTTATTTTTAAGGAAGTTTTTAGCTTGTTTAATTTCACATGATTTTTCTGTTCCCTTGAACATGTGCAATTTTACTTTGTAGCTTTTGATGGGTTGAGTGATTCCGAGAAGCAACTTGTTGGTAGTTGTTTTTACAGCCGTGGTGTTGATCTCAATTATCAGTAGATGTATTTCATGACACATCAACTCTTTGATGACGAGTACATACTCTGTTGTCTTTTTGTTCACATGATTAATTCCATGAATGTTAATGGTCATCATATGGTCAGATTTATTTTCCACTGTTTTTCTTTGCTTATGTTTATTTATTTATATTGTTTCTTCTATTTATAGTTTTTTATTTTTTTTCTATTTCTAATAGTTTGATGTTTTTGTCAGGTTATTCCTAGTATTGTCGTGAGTAGTTTGAAGGAGTTTGTGACATTTCCCAGGACTGGCGTTTTAACTCTTGAAATTACTTTGGAATCTCGTGATGATGATATATATGTGAGCACTTCTTGCTCCTACTTCATTGGCTTGGGTAATAGAATGGTGTTCAAAAAGGAAGGATTCAGTGATTTTCTCCAGGCATTGTCTATTGAAGTAAACAACTTGGTGCTCATAACTCTCAAAGAGCGTGATGGAAGGCTTGTTGTTATCTTCAATCTTCTGCAGCAGTGGTGTTAGTTATAGGCTTTGAACATAATAGATTTTGTTTAACAATCTATACTATAGTGTAATGTTATTTAGATATATGAAACGATATGAACCTAACTATTCATTTTTGCACTTTGTTTGTAGAAGAGGCATGGCAGTGCATCTCTTTTTTAGATGTTTTTTTGGACGGATGTTAGTTAATTGAAGGCATAGTTATACATAGATTAGAGGCACATCTATGCCTTTGTTTTTTCTATGTTTCCTCTGACATGGGTTTTAGAGACAGGAACGTCTGTGTAGAAGCAAAGAGGTACGGGCGATCACGCGTGAATAGCTTGTAGAGTCACAGTGCGTGTTACATGAGGCTCGGGTGTGTGGGCACCAGAGTCACGTGAGTGAAGCCTCTATAGGCCGGAGGCACATGTATATGTTGGTGGCCTCCGGCAGCATACGGCTGCACTAAGAGGAACGTGTGTGGAGCACCAAAGTTGCATGGGCGATCACGTGTGCGGAGCACGTAGAGTCACCGTGGGTTTCATGTGAGGCACGTGGATTGAGTAAATGAAGGCACGGAAGTGAAGTCCGTACAAGTACGGAGGTGAAGTCACTACAGGCACGTTTGTGTGGCTTCTGGAGGCACGGGTATCAACCCTCTTAATGTACAAAAGGTGTGAAGTTCCTACAGGCACGAGAGTTTGGTAGGAGAGGCATCGGTGCGAATACTTGGTTAGAGAGGCTCGGTTGTGGATGCATAGGTGTGAAGTCTCTAGGGTCACGCGCATGTGGCACCACAAGCATGGTTTCGAATAGATATTTATAGAGACGCCGTCGCCGCCGTCGAAGAAGCAATGCATGATGACATGGACGACGATGATGACCCTCTACAGTATCTCAATCCCGGCTCCTATGACGATGAGGATTGATGGCTCAGTAGTATGACTCAGGGTTTCAGTGTGATGAGTTGGTGCCTGAATTGCTGGGGGATGAACGTATGATAGGCTCACTTCCGGTAGCACAGAAGCATAGGAAGAGACCAAAGAAAGGCCGAAATGGCGGCAAAGCTGCTTCTATGAGCCAGCCGCCTCCGCAGCCTCGGGTTGAAGACCGTATACCTTTCAAAGGTGCGGCGAAATACCATATCCCGGTGATCTGATCCTACCTAAGGCCGCGGTAGAGACCATAGACGGTGATCTAAGGAGACTTTATGATGATGTGCTCCGGAGAGAGAAAAGCCTTGTCGCTTCGAAAAATCCAGGATACCCGCTCTACATGGTTAACGTGTCGCGACAAAGGTTGTACATCGACACATTCCCTGCGGAAAAGTTCTTCCTTCGATTCAATTACATCTTCGACATGTTTCACTTGATAAAGCTGGATTTTACGTTTGTCCGCCTTTTTGCCTTGTACATAAACTACATCATCAGGATTGAGCAAATACCTTATATCTGTGTTGCTGACCCATACTTTATGCACGAGGGCTTCTTGATAGTCTGCCAAGAGCACCGTGAATACGCAAGAACTACATCGCCGATTTCATGGTCGGCAATAAGGACAAGGAGACGATTCTCCTGCCTTATCATCCCATGTAAGTCATCCGCGGATATCCTTCCTTCGATTTCAATCATTCATTTGCACGCGTGGAGGCTAATTTGATGTGTGCTTATTTTGGGCAGGGACGGGCACGCCGTCCTCATCATCCTTTACCACTGATTCTCCCACGCTCTTTACTTGGACTCGTTGAAGAACATGAAGAAAAAGGATTACACCCACATCAAGTATGTTCTCGACAGTGCTATCTTAAGCTACGGGCAACGGGGTGGAGAGACCACGCTCAAGAAGACAAGGAACCGCGCACCCTGCTTCGGCCATATGGCCGACTTCTGCTGCATCCAGCAACCAAGAGGTACTCTCAGTGATGGATTCTATGTCCTCCACCACATGCTGGAGTACAAATGGATTGCCAGAACCTTTGCATGTCACCTAGATCCGCGATGCCCATATTCTGCAATGGGCAAAGAAACTAGAAAATATCTCGGATCATTGACTCCGAGCTGAGTTCTATCACATCCAGCGTGAACTTGCCCAAATCATCATGAAGGACGTCCTCGAAAAAATAGGGATGTTCTACGAAGAAGGGCAAATGTCGCGGGAAGACGTCCGAACACGCGTAGCCGCTCAGCGTCTCGATCTGAAGCCTTTCACTTCGCTCAGGGACTTCCTCCCTGATTTGGATGGATGGCACGACATGTTTGAGTGGATGATGATATATGACAATGTGTCTGTTTAGTCACTACTTTCTCTATGACAAAACTTTGAGTTATGCACGACGAAACTTTGTGACGTAATTAATCTGTCCTCCTCAACTAGCGAAGATCACTCTAGTTAGGACAATTTGGGTATGATGAACTTTGTTATTTATGATTATAATATGTTGCATCTATTTTTGCTAACTCTGTATCTTTCTATTGCTCAATTATAGATGTTGCATATTATCGACTCATGTGATGATGCAGGTACATAGATCATCGATGGTGAAGAAGTGCTACGCCGTGTATGTAGGGCCCGGGTGTACTGGTTTTCGGGTGGCTGACAATGACATGTACCTAGGGTAGGGTCATAGGCTTGACCTAGACGCCCTACCCAAGGACACTGCCCTAGAGTCATAGACATTCAAAGTACAATAGAATATGCATACTGAAACCACCTTGGAATGCAATCCACTCGACCGGCTACCTCAATCGGTACCCCAATTCCATTCGACCAAGGAATCACTCTACCACACGAAGAACCACTCGGAGAATGGAAGGTCTAAAGCCACTCAGGATGGCAACGGTCAGGCATTCACTCATAGTCTTAAAGGTCATTTATAGCTCTTTATAGCTAGCGTTACCAATAACGCCCTGTCTTAATGTATATCGAACCCTGTGTAACTGAGGGTTAGAGTGGTCCGGCGCACTCTATATAAGACACTCCCTCCTCTGGTACAAGGGATCGCACCCCTTGTAACTCTCACGCATAATCCAGTCGACCAAGCCTCCGGGCACCGAGAAGTAGGGCTATTACTTCCTCCGAGAAGGGCCTGAACTCGTAAATATTGCGTGCATAACCTCACCATAGATAGGGCCTTGCCTCCTCCTACGTACCCCCTATTCTTACAGCCAGACTTGTTCCCATGACAATTGGTGCCCACCGTGGGGCAGTCATTTTAGCGACTTCCGGTGGGGTTGTAGTTTTCCCAATCTTCATCGGCATGGTTTCTGGCGGTGGTTTGGCTTTGGGCCGCGACATCCGTCTCGGCGCGCTCGTTTTCATCGCCGACGACTCCGCCTGGCTCTAGGAGGCCCCCTCAATGTCGAGGCCCTTCCCGTTAAAGGGTGATACGTCTCCAACGTATCTATAATTTTTGATTATTCCATGCTATTATATTATCTGTTTTGAATGTTTAATGGGCTTTAATATACCTTCTTATATTATTTTTGGGACTAACCTATTAATCGAAAGCCTAGTGCAAATTGCTATTTTTTTGCCTATTTCAGTGTTTCACAGAAAAGGAATATCAAACGGAATCCAAACAGAATGAAACCTTCGCGAGGATCTTTTTTGGAACAAACGTGATCCAGGAGACTTGGCGTGGACGTCAAGGAAGCAGCGAGGCAGCCACAAGGTAGGAGGGTGCGCCCCCACCTTCGTGGGCCCCTCGCAGATCCACCGACCTACTTCTTTCACCTATATATATACTCTCGTACCCTGAAACCTTTGAAGAGAGCCACGAAACACCTTTTCCACTGCCGCAACCTTCTGTACCAGTGAGATCCCATCTTGGGGCCTTTTCCGGCAATCTGCCGGAGGGGGATTCGATCACAGAGGGCTTCTACATCAACACCATAGCCTCTCCGATGATGTGTCAGTAGTTTATCACAGACCTTCGGGTCCATAGTTATTAGCTAGATGGCTTCTTCTCTCTCTTTGGATCTCAATACAAAGTTCTCCTCGATCTTCTTGGAGATCTATTTGATGTAACTCTTTTTGTAGTGTGTTTGCCGAGATCCGATGAATTGTGGGTTTATGAACTTGATTATCTATGAATATTATTTGATTCTTCTCTGAATTCTTATATTCATGATTTGATATCTTTGCAAGTTTCTTCGAATTATCAGTTTGGTTTGGCCTACTAGATTGATCTTTCTTGCAATGGGAGAAGTGCTTAGCTTTGGGTTCAATCTTGCGGTGCTCGATCCCAGTGACAGAAAGGGAAACAACACGTATTGTATTGTTGCCATCGAGGATAAAAAGATGTGGTTTATATCATATTGCTTGAGTTTATCCCTCTACATCATGTCATCTTGCCTAATGTGTTACTCTGTTCTTATGAACTTAATACTCTAGATGCATGCTGGATAGCGGTCGATGTGTGGAGTAATAGTAGTAGATGCAGAATCGTTTCGGTCTACTTGTCACGGATGTGGTGCTTATATTCATGATCATTGCCTTAGATATCATCATAACTATGCGCTTTTCTATCAATTGCTCGGCAGTAATTTGTTCACCCACCGTAATACATTCTATCTTGAGAGATGCCACTAGTGAAACCTATGGCCCCCGGGTCTACTTTACATCATATAAGTTTCCGATCTACAATTCTAGTTTGCTATTTATTTCGCAATCTTTATTTCCCAATCTATATCACAAAAATACCAAAAATATTTATCTTATTATCTCTATCAGATCTCACGCTCGTAAGTGACCGTGAAGGGATTGACAACCCCTTTATCGCGTTGGTTGCGAGGTTCTTGTTTGTTTGTGCGGGTACTAGGGGATTTGCATGTAGTCTCCTACTGTATTGATACCTTGGTTCTCAAAAACTGAGGGAAATACTTATGCTACTTTACTGCATCACCCTTTCCTCTTCAAGGGAAAACCAACGCACGCTCAAGAGGTAGCAAGAAGGATTCCTGGCGCCGTTGCGGGGGAGATCTACGCACAAGTCAAGACATACCAAGTACCCATCACAAACTCTTATCCCTCACATTACATTATTTGCCATTTGCCTCTCGTTTTCCTCTCCCCCACTTCACCCTTGCCATTTTTTTCACCTATTTCCCGTTTGCCTTTCTTTTGCCATGGCCGAATCGAAAAGGGGTAAGGGTTCTCTCCAGAGTTCTAGTACTTTGGATAGACCCTCTGTCCTTTCTAAGCTCATAAATAGTGATACTATGGAAAGATCTATCGGGGTTATCAAAGAGAGTTTGGATAATTTTGATGAAGATGATCCCGGAATTTTCTTTATTTGCTTGATGAGTCTATGAAAGACGCTTGGGATAGGTTATTAAGGATCCGAGCCAGCTATGTGCCCCAATATCAAATTGAGATATACCTAAAAAGCTTTTATGTTGGCTTACCCTCTTCATTCAAGCAAGTTTTAGATTCTATTTTTGAAGAAGGTTTTCTTGAGGGGGATGCCATAGATACCTATGAAAAGATGAAGACCACATTTGGCCATCCCATGAGTGAGAAGGTTGAATCCGCCTCTCTTTTGTGCTTTTATCAAAATGAAATTATCAAAGAGATGAAGGCTAGCTTAGATGCAAATTTCCATAGTGTGCTTAATCTTTCTTATACCATTAATGGCCATGTGCTTTCTCAAAGTATAAAGATAAATGCTATAGATAAAAAAAATTCTCTTTTCTTTCCCAACACCAAAGATGGCAATACCTAGATCTATTCTTGTTTTTATGCCTAGCTAGGGGCGTTAAACGATAGCGCTTGTTGGGAGGTAGCCCAATTTTATTTTTGTTCCTTGCTTTTTGTTCCTGTTTAGTAATAATTAAATCTTCTATCCTCTATTATGATTGTGTTTTTTATGTTTTAATTAGTGTTTGTGCCAAGTAAAGCCTTTAGGATCTTGTTGGATGATTGTTATTTGATCTTGATGAAAAAAACCAGAAAGTATGCGCTCACGAGAATAATTTTCATTTTTAACCAGAGAGCGATAAAATACTGAATCCAACTGAAGTAGATCAATATACAAATTATTTAGGTATTCCCAATTTGGTAGGATTTTTGGAGTTACATAAATATTCTAAACCTATAGGTTACTACAGACTTTTCTATTTTTGACAGATTCTGTTTTTCGTGTGTTGTTTGCTTGTTTTGATGAATCTATGGCTAGTATCGGGGGGTATGAACCATAGAGAAGTTGGAATACAGTAGGTTTAACACCAATATAAATAAATAATGAGTTCAATACAGTACCTTAAGTGGTGATTTGTTTTCTTATACTAACGGAGTTCATGAGATTTTCTGTTGAGTTTTGTGTTGTGAAGTTTTCAAGTTTTTGGGTAAACATTTGATGGATTTTGGAACAAGGAGTGGCAAGAGCCTAAGCTTGGGGATGCCCAAGGAACCCCAAGGTAAAATACAAGGACAACCAAAATCCTAATCTTGGGGATGCCCCGGAAGGCATCCCCTCTTTCGTCTTCGTCTATTGGTAACTTTACTTGAGGCTATATTTTTATTCACCACATGATATGTGTTTTGCTTGGAGCGTCGTGTATGATTTGAGTCTTTGCTTTTTAGTTTGCCACAATCATCCTTGCTGTACACACCTTTTAGGAGAGACCCACATGAATCAGAATCTATTAGAATACTCTATGTGCTTCACTTATATCTTTTGAGCTAGATATTTTTGCTCTAGTGCTTCACTTATATTTTTAGAGCACGGTGGTGGTTTTTATTTTGTAGAAATTATTGATCTCTCATAGTTCACTTATATTATTTTGAGAGTCTCTTAGAACAGCTTGGTAATTTGCCTTGGCTATAAAATTAGTCCTAATATGATAGGCATCCAAGATGGGTATAATAAAAACTTTCATATAAAGTGCATTGAATACTATGAGAAGTTTGATACTTGATGATTGTTTTGAGATATTAAGATGGTAATATTAGAGTCATGCTAGTTGAGTAGTTGTGAATTTGAGAGATACTTGTGTTAAAGTTTGTGATTCCCGTAGCATGCACGTATGGTGAACCGTTATGTGATGAAGTCGGAGCATGATTTATTTATTGATTGTCTTCCATATGAGTGGCGGTCGGGGATGAGCGATGGTTTTTCCTACCAATCTATCCCCCTAGGAGCATGCGTGTAGTACTTTGTTTTGATAACTAATAGATTTTTGCAATAAGTATGTGAGTTCTTTACGACTAATGTTGAGTCCATGGATTATACGCACTCTCACCCTTCCACCATTGCTAGCCTCTCTAGTACCCTGCAACTTCCGCCGGTACCATAAACCCACCATATACCTTCCTCAAAACAGCCACCATACCTACCTATGATGGCATTTCCATAGCCATTCCGAGATATATTGCCATGCAACTTTCCACCGTTCCTTTTATTATGACACACTTCATCATTCTCATATTGCCTTGCATGATCATGTAGTTGACATCGTATTTGTGGCAAAGTCACCATTCATAATTCTTTCATACATGTCACTCTTGATTCATCGCATATCCCGGTACACCGACGGAGGCATTCACAGAGTCATATTTTGTTCTAAGTATCGAGTTGTAACATTGAGTTATGAGTAAATAAAAGTGTGATGATCATCATTATTAGAGCATTGTCCCATGTGAGGAAAGAAAAAAAAGAGGCCAAAGAAGCCCAAATAAAAAAAGAGGCCAAAGAAGCCCAAACAAAAAAATGAGAGAAAAAGAGAGAAGGGACAATGTTACTATCCTTTTTCCACACTTGTGCTTCAAAATAGCACCATAGTCTTCATGATAGAGAGTCTCCTATTTTCTCACTTTCATATACTAGTGGGAATTTTCCATTATAGAACTTGGCTTGTATATTCCAATGATGGGCTTCCTCAAAATACCCTAGGTCTTCGCGAGCAAGAAAGTTGGATGCATACCCACTTAGTTTCTTTTTTAGCTTTCATACACTTATAGCTCTAGTGCATCCGTTGCATGGCAATCCCTACTCACTCACATTGATATCTATTGATGGGCATCTCCATAGGCTGTTAATACGCCTAATTGATGTGAGACTATCTTCTCCTTTTTTTGTCTTCTCCACAACCACCATTCTATTCCACCTATAGTGTTATATCCATGGCTCACGCTCATGTATTGCGTGAAGATTGAAAAAGTTTGAGAACATCAAAAGTATGAAACAATTGCTTGGCTTGTCATCGGGGTTGTGCATGATTTAAATATTTTGTGTGGTGAAGATAGAGCATAGCCAGACTATATGATTTTGTAGGGATAACTTTCTTTGGCCATGTTATTTTGAGAAGACATAATTGCTTTATTAGTATGCTTGAAGTATTACTATTTTATGTCAATATTAATCTTTTATCTTGAATCTTATGGATGTGAACATTCATGCCACAATAAAGAGAATTACATTGAAAATTATGTTAGGGAGCATTCCACATCAAAAATTCTGTTTTTATCATTTACCTACTCGAGGACGAGCAAGAATTAAGCTTGGGGATGCTTGATACGTCTCCGACGTATCTATAATTTTTGATTGTTCGATGCTATCATATTATCTGTTTTGGATGTTGTTGGGGATATTACTACTGGGCGTAAACCGGCCTATCTGGGTCGGGTTAACTTCGTCAGCAGTTAAGTATGTTAAAGCCCAAGAAGACAGAGGAGGGCTCAAGGCCCGTGGTCAGTTCAAGGCCTGTAGCCGTAAACCGACGTTAGTAGTTAACTTGTATTGTAAGTTAGGAATAAGTAGAGACCAAACCGGACACATCTATGAGCCGGTATTGGGACTCCGTAAGCCGACGGGAGTCACCCGTGTATATAAGGGGACGACCCGGCAACGGTTCAAGGACAACAGACAACAACTCGAGACATAGGCGAAGCTTGTTTGCTCCCTAGTCATCGAAACCCCATCAATTCCATCACAACTAGACGTAGGCTTTTACCTTCATTGAAAGGGCCGAACTAGTATAAACTCTCTTGCGTCCCTGTGTCCGCTTTAACCCCTTCAAGCTAACCCATAGCGATGGCTCCACGACTAAGTCCTTTTTCTAGGACATCTGCCGTGACAAAACCACGACAGTTGGTGCCCACCGTGGGGCTATCGCACGATGGTTTCAAGTTCTTGGAGGGCCGCTTTGAAGGACTCAAGGGCTACGCCGTAGGCCGGATGACTAAGAGTCGTTGCGGCAAGCTCTACATCGACGACGCAGGCTGGGGCCCCGAGGCCGGTTCAATTGAGTACGGGTACTAGGTCCCCTTTGGTGGCATTCACGTTTTCATTGGCAAGATCGGTGAACCGGGCCCCGAGCTGGACATCTGCACCGACCTCGTCGAGACGGGTCAGCGTGCGCGATCCGCCCGGGTTAAACCGGCCATGAAGCGTGCCTTCATGGGAGTCATCCATGGAGGAAGTTATGAGGATGGATCGAAATCTCGTGGCGATACCGTCGTTTGTTCCGATGACGAGTCATCGACCGGAGAAACCGAATCTCTTTATCAGCTACAAGACGGCCGGATTGGGGGCTGTTCCGATGGCGACAGTATTCCGGACCCCTCTGATCTGCCCAACCGGGTTGGAATATTCATGACTGGCACACAAGCAGCGCTTCATTCTTCGACCGCTCCAGCAATGACCTCCGGTTCAGCAGCGGCAATGGCTGCCGGGGCAGGAGGCCCTGTGCGCCCGCCGGCTCAAGTTCTATCAGAGCTATTTGATGCATTGGCTGTGCTTATGGTGGAGGCTAATCCGGCGGATCAGGGCGTTCACAACGCCGAGATTGCAAAAGTGAAGGAACAGATCACCCAGGCCAAGGCAGATCTGGCAGCCGAGGACAGCAGGATGGCCATGGAGCGGGCCGCTTTAGACGCACAAGCCTACAGGCTCATGTTGGACCAGAGTGCGTCGCAGGAAGTCATGAGGAGGAAGTACCGGTCCCGTTTGCCTCCGGTTTTTGAGGCCAGAGACCTTTTCAACACTCCAGGAGTAGGAACCGGCAATCCGATGGAGGGAAACCGGGCTGAAGCTCCCGGGGCCGGCGCACCGGTTCAGCCTCGTCAGATGGACCCGCCTCGTCAAAAAACCGTTATACCTCATGCTGTTTTAACACCTCTGGGTCACTACTCCAACCCGATGGACAATCTCGTTGCCGCTGCTGCACGGCTGGAGGCCATTCCAATTGAAGGTGATTCGCCGCAGGCAGTAGAGACGCGATGGGTCAAGGAGCTTCTGAGGACAGCCTTGGTCCAACAGGAACCATACTCGTACAGCCGCGACCGGATCCACTCGACCCCCCGTCCAAGCCGAAGCTATAGCAGACATATGGATGAACCGGCAGTGTCGAGTAACGAACGACGTGGAGCACTCCGTGGCAACAACCCGCGGGTGGTGCTGATGACGCTCAGGAAGTGGTGAACCGGGCCCGAGCGCGCAGGGAGGCCGAGTTAGCCGCACAACATCAGGCTCGGCAGCTCACACCGGTTCGTCCAACCATCTCGATCGAACCTGGTGTTACTTCTAGTTCTTTGGGGGTGCCTTGCCTTATCCCCGCTTTACGCAATGTGCGCCTGCCTAAGGATTTCAAGGGCCCGCGCAAGGTACCAAATTACGCGGCGGATCAGCCTCCGGAGACATGGGTGGAGAGCTATGAGATGGCCATGGAGATGCTTGATGTGGATGACGCAGCGTGTGCGAAATACTTCACCATGATGCTTTAAGGAACGGCCCGTACTTGGTTAAAAAGCTTGCCGGCTAATTCTATCAGTTCATGGGCCCAATTATGAGCCCGGTTTATCAGCAATTTCAAGGATACATGTAAACAGCCTATGTCGATAGTGGACTTAGCTGCATGCATCCAGGAGGAAGGAGAGTCAACAACTCATTGGGTGTGCCGGGTTTCACAAGTGTGGCACTCATCAGACCGCATCAACGCTGACACCGCAGTATTAACCCTAGAAGGCAACTGCCGGTTTGGGCCCCTGAAGCTGAAGTTGGGACGGATGAAGCGTCATTGCACTGACATGGGGACCCTCATAGCCGCTTTGGTGAAATATGCTGATTCTGATAGTACCAAGGATCCCGAATCTGATGATGACAAGATAGGGAAGGGAAAGAGGAACAGCAACTCCAAGGGTCAGCAGCATCACTGGGCAGGCAATGGTGGTGGAGGCAAGCGTAAAGCGGATGGTAACATGGACTTTGTGGCTAATACTAACGCACAGGACAATGGCCAGCGACGCAGGGGTAAGCCGAAAAATCATAATGGGGCACCCAATCCTAACCCAGAACGCCTAAACTATCTGCTAAGCCAGCCCTGTCCAAGACATGGGACGAAGGAGTCGCCAGCAAACCACCTTTGGAAGGATTGCTTTATTATGCAGGAGTTTAAGAATTCTAATAATTTCCGGTATGATCACGAATCTGGCGGTGGCTCAGGATCCGGGCCGGGTTACGGTGGAGGAAGTTCCGTTTCAGGATTTAACGGTAATCCGGGCGGATATAATGGTCAAAATAGTCAAAACAACCAGGGTGGTTACAACCAACAACAACAACAGTCAGGTTACGAGAGCAACCCAAAGCAGTTGAGTAGTGGGCAGTACCATGTTTTCACCACTAGCTTGGACAAGCGAGACCGGAAGGTTCAGAGGCGGGCGGTCAACTCTGTTGAACCGGCCATACCCCATTATCTACGTTGGTCTGAACATCCAGTCATATGGAGCAGAGAGGATCACCCACCCTAGGTCGATAATCCGGGTCAGTTGGCTCTGGTGGTGGCACCTCAGGTGGGAGGTTATAAGTTCACCAAGGTGCTCATGGATGGAGGTAGCGGCATTAATATCTTGTACTATGAGACCTTCTGTCGTATGGGACTGACAGATAAAAATCTTAAATCGTCTAATACGGTGTTCCATGGTGTAGTACCTGGCAGATCAGCATATCCTGTTGGCAAGATAGCTCTGGAAGTGGCCTTTGGGGATGATCATGATTCCAGGTCGGAGACATTGATGTTTGAAGTGGTGAAAATCCAAAGTCCGTATCACGCCCTATTTGGGCGACCGGCCTACGCCAAGTTTATGGCACGGCCCTGTTATGTGTATTTGCAGCTTAAGATGCCGGGTCACAAGGGGACAATAATGGTTCACGGAAGCCACAAAATTGCTTTGGAGTGCGAGGAAGGTGATGCGGCCTATGCAGAGTCGGTTTGTGCCACCGAGGAGCTGAAGTATTATAAGGACAATGTTGATCCAGCAGACATGACTCCATTAAAGAAGCCAGCTACGGAAAATGATCTGGCCCTGAAGTTCAAATCGGCAGCAGAAACTAAGCTTGTTGACTTTGTACCTGGCGATTCATCCAAGCAGTTCAACATCAGTGCTAATTTGGATCCGAAATAGGAAAGCGCGCTCATCGAGTTCATCCATGAGAATCGGGACATTTTTGCATGGAAGCCCTCTGACATGCCAGGTGTACCGAGGCAACTCGCTGAGCACACCCTTAATGTGGATCCTAAATACAAACCGGTGAAACAGTTCCTCCGCCGGTTTAACGAAGAAAGACTCAAGGCAATTGGAGAAGAGGTAGCCAGGCTCTTAGCAGCTAGTTTTATTGTTGAAGTTTTTCACCCTGAGTGGCTTGCTAATCCGGTGCTGGTCCTTAAGAAAAACGGTACCTGGCGCATGTGTGTGGATTACACAGATCTTAATAAAGCTTGTCCAGTAGATCCTTTTGCCCTCCCCCGTATTGATCAAATTATTGATGCTACGGCGGGTTGTGAGCGTTTAAGTTTTTTGGATGCATATTATGGCTATCATCAGATCAAAATGGCAGTTAAGGACCAGGAGAAAACGGCATTCATAACTCCCTTTGGAGCCTTCTGCTATGTGTCTATGCCCTTTGGGCTCAAGAGTGCCCAGGCAACTTATCAACGTTGTGTGCAAAATTGTCTACATAAACAGATTGGCCGTAATGTACATGCCTACGTGGATGATACATGGTTAAATCCAGGGAGAAGAGCCTCTGATTGGTGATTTAAAGGAAACTTTTGATAACCTGAGGACGTACAAGATGATGCTTAATCCGGACAAATGCGTCTTTGGTGTACCGGCGGGCAAGTTATTAGGCTTCTTGGTGTCCAATAGGGGAACTGAGGCTAATCCGGAGAAGATCACATCCATCACCTCCCTCGCTAAACCGAAGTGTATCAATGATGTTCAGCGCCTGGCAGGCCGGATTGCTGCGTTAAGCCGATTTATCAGTCGCCCTGGTGAGAAGGCAATCCCTTTGTATCAGATGTTGAAGAAGACGGATCAGTTTGTCTGGAGTTCTGCTGCTGATGAAGCATTTGAGGACTTATAACGGCAATTGGCCAATCCGCCTGTGCTCGCCGCTCCCATTGACAAGGAGCCGTTGCTGCTATATGTTGCTGCTAATGCTCAGGCGGTCAGCGTGGCTATTGTGGTAGAGCGAAAGGAGGCAGGTAAGGAGCATCCGGTTCAACGTCCGGTCTATTATATCAGCGAGGTGCTCATTGAGTCCAAGCAAAGGTATCCGCATTGGCAGAAGCTGGTGTATGGAGTTTTTATGGCAAGCCGGAAGCTTAAACAATACTTCCAAGGGCATCCAATTACGGTGGTCAGTTCTGCTCCTTTGGGGGATATCATCCAGAACCGGGAAGCAACTGGCCGGATTGCCAATTGGGCTATAGAGCTTGGGCCGCACGATTTGAAGTATGTGCCTCGGACGGCAATCAAGTCTCAAGCACTGGTTGATTTTATCAATGATTGGACGAAAATGCAAGCACCTGAAGAAAAGCCAGATCACACATATTGGACCATCCATTTTGACGGATCCAGGCAACTGGAAGGCTCGGGGGCTGGAGTCGTACTAACTTCCCCACGAGTTGATAAGTTTTGTTATGTTCTCCGCTTAATGTTCCCTTGTACTAACAATGCAGCTGAGTATGAAGCCTTGCTCCATGGTCTCCGGATGGCTAAGGAGATGAATTTAAGTCGAGTTAAGTGCTTCGGTGACTCTGACCTTGTGGCTCAGCAAGTGTCTGGCACTTGGGACTCCAAGGACCCACTCATGGCAGCATATCGTCGTGAGGTGGATATTTTTGCAGGTCATTACAAAGGCTATCAGGTAGACCACGTGGACCGGTGGAAAAATGAAGCGGCGGACGCCTTAAGCCGGCTGGGCTCTCAGCGCAAACCGGTTCCGCCCAATGTTTTTCTGGACGTGCTGCACAACCCGTCAGTCAAGATCCCTGGTGAAGCGGATTTGGCTATTCCTGATCCGGAGGCTCAATTGGTGGCAGCTCTTCATGTTATTCCGGATTGGACGCTTCCTTACCTGGCGTATAAGAACCGAGGCGAGTTACCAGAGGATGAGACTCTGGCCCGACAGATAATCCGGCGATCCAAGTCCATGACTATTATCAACGGCGAGTTGCATCATTGCAGTGTGTCAGGAGCATTTCAACGCTGTGTGTCTCCTGAAGAAGGCCGTGAAATTTTGTGTGAGATCCACGAAGGAGATTGTGGTCACCATGCCGGTTCAAAATCTCTGGTGGCTAAAGCGTTTCGCCACGGCTTCTATTGGTTAACTGATCATGCTGATGCGGAGGATCTGGTCAGACGATGTGATGGTCGCCAAAGGTTCTCAAGACGTGCTCATGTACCGGCTCAAGAATTGAGAATGATTCCAATTACATGGCCATTTGCGACTTGGGGGCTGGATATGGTTGGGCCTTTCAAAAGGTCCAAAGATAAGAAGACCCACCTCCTGGTGGCGGTTGACAAGTTTACAAAGTGGGTGGAAGCAGAACCTGTTAGCAAGTGTGATGCGGCCACGGCGGTTCAGTTCATTAAAAAAGTGATTTTCCGGTTTGGCTTTCCACACAGTATCATCACAGATAATGGTACCAATTTGTCCAAATGTGCCATGAAGGAGTTCTGCAAACGGGAGCACATCCGGCTCGACATTTCATCAGTGGCACACCCACAGTCCAATGGTCAAGCAGAAAGAGCTAATCAAGAGATCTTGAGAGGCATCAAGCCCCGGCTCATGGTTCGTTTTCAAAGAACGCCGGGTTGTTGGGTAGAAGAATTACCATCTGTGCTATGGAGCATCAATACGACACCCAACAGGTCAACAGGATACACACCGTTCTTCATGGTTTATGGAGCGGAGGCGGTTCTCCCCAGTGATATCCATCATGATTCACCTCGTGTGACGACTTATGTTGAAGCAGACAACAAGACAGCACAGCAAGATGCTTTGGACCGGTTGGATGAAGAGCGTGACATAGCAGCCGCCCGATCGGCGATTTATCAACAGGATCTTCGTCGTTATCACAGTCGCCGAGTCAGAACCAGAACCTTCCAAGAAGGAGATTTGGTGCTTCGGCTCATCCAAGATCAGACGGATATGCATAAGTTATCCCCACCTTGGGAGGGGCCTTTCGTGGTCAGCAAGAATCTGCACAACGGGTCATACTATCTGATCGATATTCGAGAGCATAAGGACTCACGTACATCAGAGGAGGAAACCAACAGGCCGTGGAACATAGCTCATCTTCGGCCTTATTATACCTGAGCCATTGGTTCTACTTATGTACATATTACAACGATGTATATATTATGATTAGCTATAATAAACCGGAACCTCAGCTAAAGCGGGGTATCTGTTCTTTTACATCATGTGTGGTTACACGGAGTTGTCCTAAAGCGGCTTCCGGTTTACCCCTTGAGTTCGCTTTTCTAAAAAGCATCGTGTTATATCACTTGGAGGATTGGTCGTGTCCGAACCAATACCATACCTCTTGATAGGCGAGAGCCACCAGATCACTTGGGGACTTGGTCATGTCTGAACCACTCATGCCTTTTGATCGGCCTAAGGCCACAGAATCACTTGGGGGCTTGGTCGAACCCGAACCATCGCCATGCCACTTGGTCGGCATAACTGCCACGGTTTCATTTGGGGACCTGGCTGACTAGAACCATAGTTACACCTAACGGGGGCTTGGTCGTGTTCGGCCATGGTAACGCCATTTGATCAGCTCAAATAAATCTTTTTTGCTTCGCATTTTTTCTTTGCCAGATTCTTTTTTCTTTTTTATTGAGTTCTTTTTAAAACCAACAAAGTTTTCAACCAATCCATTGACGGAACATAGTTCACGTCAATCCGGAGACTATTTGCCCGGTTTGATCCTTGTTGTTAACATCCTTTTATGGAGTAACACGATGTTTATTATAACCTGGCGCGGTTTACATGGTAAACCAGAGTCATATATATATATATATATATATATATATATATATATATATATATATATATATATATATATATATATATATATA
>NC_041390.1:583472841-583520036 GCF_002162155.2 Triticum dicoccoides
AGGAGCTGTTATCTCCTCAATAGTGTGGATTTGCAAAACTCCACTTCAAGATTGGCCAAGCCAACTTCACGCTCAACGATGGCAGGTATTATGTATCTCAAAAATTTGATCATATACTTAAAATTTTGTTTTGGATATTTTGATTTCATATATGCAGACATCATATTCTGCCTGACGGTACAACCACGGTGGCACTTGACGAATTTCTCATTTCAGAAAGTGCTTTGGAAAGTTCATCACCACAGGAAGAACGAATTATGCACGAAGGCATATCAACATCAAAAGTATCAGCTAGCCTATTACAAGGCAACATGGTGCCCATAATAATATAATTGTTTTTCGCAAAGGAGAGGCAGTTTTAAAACCGGCTTCCGGTTCAAGCTTGGTCACCAGCCTGGCCTGATGGTTGTGGGTCATCCTGCGCCGCTTCAGCCTCCGTTTCTCTACCCAGTGGCTGGAAATCCACAGTTGTCCAGTCGATTCCCATTAATGCTTGAAAAACAGCTTCATCATGGATCAGCAATGACGGGTCAATATCGGGAGCATAAGTATGCTTACGGATTGGAGGGATAAGATTTTCCGATTCATGGATTGGTGCAGCTATTCGCTTGTTCTGGCTGTCATATTGGGCTTGATAATGAGACAAGTCTGCTTCTTCAGCCAATTGACAAGCTAGCGGACGTACCTCCCGGTTTATTGCTCGCAGATCCGCTTCACCAAATTCTGACCCGTCTTCCTTCAAGCTGGGATAGCCCTAACCCGCTTCAATAGGATCAAAATCCGGCACCCAGGGTTTTGCCCGGATTAAGGCATTGATTGCACCGGTTCGAGCAGCAGATTTCTTCAGCTCTTCAACCCAGGCAGGAAGCACTGACAGTTTCATCAGAGTATCTTGAATCAAAGTGGGCGCCGGTTTGTTATGAGATGCGGTACAGATGATCCGCTGGGCACCAATATACAATTGTTCAACCAATGTATAGGCGGCTTTCAATTTCTTCCGCACATCTGACCCCAAGTGACCAATGCGTGTCCCTGAAATACGATAAAGGGTTAATAAACCGGCGACTCTGTAAGAAGGCAGAGCCAATTCAGAAGGCAAACTGGCTTACCAAAGATAGCAGTAGTCATGGCATGCACGTGCCGCTTTATGCTGGTCAATTCATCCACCACTGGTTTTAGTGCAGCCTCGGCATCCTCTGCTCGTTTGATCAAAGCAGACTTTTCAGTGGCCTAATCTGCCCACTTCTTCTTGAAGCTCTCCTTAAGCTGTTCCATGGCTCTTAAAGCGCTGGCCAATTCCTCTTTTGCTTTGGAGGTTTCAGCCTGTTGGGTTTTCAGGTTTTCTTGGAGATCGGTGACTTGGTTTTCTTTCGTCTTCAGCTCCGCCTGCATGCATACAGATATATGCTTCAACAAATCGGTATAAGGATTCAAGTACCAACCACATAACAAGTTATGCACTTAGCACTTGGGGGCTAATGCATATTCGATCTTCATCTTTCAATTGCTTGCAAAGTCCCAAGACCAATACAAGTATTCAACTTGGCACTTGGGGGCTAATGGCTATTTGCTCGTATATATATTCTGATGCGGCAATCTCAATTACTTAAAGTACCGGTTTAACTATGCTAAGTTGAACTGGCCCTTGGGGGCTACATCGGCAAAAGTTCAAAGTATTAAGATTTATGTTAGTAAGTCCCGGTTTGAAAGAAGATTATAAACCGGCCCTTGGGGGCTATGGAGAGTCAGTAAATATTGAAGCATACAAGCAAGAAAGAGCGTATGGAAGTTACCTCGTATTTATCCTTCATCATATTAATCAGACTGGCTTCATAGTCACGGCTGGCATACAGCCGGTTCAGGTAGCCGGAATGGATATCTTGGGCGTTCAGAGCAGCGTAAGTTGCCAGATCAGCATTCCACTTGCCTTTACCAAAGGCAGCAAATTCTTCTTTGGTAGAATGTTTGTACAAAGCAACAGGATTGCTTGGCTCGGTATGGCCAGTGCCAGTAATGACAACCTCATCCTCCTGAGTATCGCCGGTTTGCACTGGGGCTGTTGGCTTGTCAGTAGGTTTTGCTGAACCGGTGGATCTCTCAATCCGGATGGAGCCTGTGGGCTGATTGACAGGACCTGAGGCATCAGTAGGTCTCTCTTCAGCAATAAGATCATCGTCTTGCTGTGGTGGATCGTTGGGTATATCCTTAGGAATAGCCGCTTCAAGATTGGGTGTCTTGCCTGGCTCAAGAACGGCATCTTCTTCGGCCGCTTTGTCCAGGCGGGCCTTCTTGCTTGGCCTAGTTTTGGCCCTGGAAAGAATAACAAAATCAAATACAGCATATGTTCTAAGGCAATATGCTGTAAGTATCATAATAAGTATAGCTTACCCAAGCACCGTTTTGAGCGGTGGCAGCTGAGTAGCCGATGAATCGCCAGAGGATGAGTGGGAAGTAACCTGGTAATCGGAGTCAGATGGATTAAGAGGTTGGCGAAAGCAGCCCGCTTTAGGACAATCACTGACAAGCAAATTAGAGACCTCTGAACGGCGTTTCCGAACCGGACTGTTCGGTAAACCGGCGGAGGTAACTACCTGACCGCTGTGCCGGGTTATGCGATGAGCTTCGTGCTGTTGGGTCTTCATAAGAAAGTTGGGATCCAAATAAGCGAGAGGATGAGAAAATTTAACTTTCCGGTTTGCCTGACGGATTTTTAGCGAAGGCAAAGGTTCTGAATCGAAGGAGAGAATAATTACCTCTGCAGCATCAGCGTGGCTGGCTTCGGCATCATCCTGACAAATATCATCATCAATAAGACGCATGAAAAATAAGCCAAGTGAGTCAAGCTCTACCTCAAGGTCCGGATTATCCACATCATCATCAGGGGCCGGATTAGAAGATGCAGTAGTTCTTTTCCTGTGGGCAGTCTTCTTTACAACTTTAGTCTTTTGCCGGGTTGCTCTTTCCGGTTTGTCTGGCTTTTCCGGTTTCTCCTGCGGCAATTTCTTGCTCCAAAACGGATCATTGCCTTGATTACACAGACACTGATATTAAACAAATGACCAGATACATCAATAATAGATTCAGCAAAAGGAAAAATCAAGGCCTTACAGCTGGCGGTTTGTTGGTGACACAAAAGGGAAGCAGGCCGTTTTTAGCACAGATATGTTCCGGTTCATTCCGCATCTTATTCACAGCTTCTGTGATTTCTTCATCTGTGAGCTGGATTCTAGAATGTCGCAGTGGATCATCAACATTGCCGGTATACTCGCACATCAAACCGGAGCACTGACTAAGGGGCAGTATGCTCCATGATATCCAACAGCGAGCGAGATCAACCCCTGTTAAACCGTTGGCCATAAAGGCTCTGAGCTTCGACAGTTGAGGAGCATATTTGCTTCTCCCCTGGGCAGTCAATCTTTGCGGAAAAGGGTGTGTATTGCTGAGCCGCTCTGGACGAAAGCCGGGCAAGGGATTCTCACCAGCAGGGAAGGTATCTTTGCAGTAGAACCATGTCTGATTCCACTCTTTGGGGTGGCTGTGTAGTTTGGCATGAGGGTATGTGACCTCTTTCCTTTTCTGGATTGCCACGCCACCCAACTCCGTATTGGAGCCGTCAGTAAACTCAGTATGGCGGTTTAGATGGAAAAGGTCTCGGAACAATTCCACTGTGGGCTCCTCTTGAAAGAACGCTTCACAGAGCACTTGGAAGTGACACATATTTGTAACAGAATTGGGGCCAGTATCTTGTGGATGGAGTTGGAAATCGGCCAAAACATCTCGGTAAAATTTAGAACCATGTGGTTTAAAGCCCCGAGCTAAGTGATCTACAAAAACAACAACTTCTCCTTCTTGAGGAGTGGGAGGGCATTCTTTGCCAGGAGCCCTCCAATGAATGGTATCTTTGCTGCCTAAAGCGCCGATCAAGACTAGATCGTCCAGCTGAGCCTCTGTGACGCGAGAAGGAACCCAATTGCATTCATACACTTGCTTGGCCATGATGGAATCTACAAGGTAGAAGATCTCGGTTCAAAAATACATTTGATCAAGGTATATTGGTATGTGCAATGTTAAACCGGAGACAGATCTATCTGAACCGGAGTTTTATGAAGCAACAACATCTGGTGGTTCAACAAGGGGACTAATGGTATACACCGGTTTGGCAATTTTTTTCCTACAAGGTTAAACTGCCGGGTTTAAACATTGAAGCAGAGGAGTAAGTTTACAGAAACAGATTTTGTAAGATTTCTCTACAGCGATGGATCTGAAGCAAGTTCAGAAAAAAGATAAATATTCTGAGGTCCAAAAGGAGCAGTACCGAGTCAATGAACAAGACGTACATACAGATCTATGGTTTTGAGATGTGCAAGTGAAGGCGAAGGGTAAACAGCTACCATTGCACAGAATAGAGATTTGCGGAGCCATCTAAAGATCTATCGTATGAGCAAGAGGCAGACGATGAACACTGAAGAACTGCGAAACCCTAGGTCAGATCCGCGGGGGAAAGGATGGAAGATTTACCAGAGCTGAGGAAGAGGCGGAAGGTTGCCGCGATGCTCTGGTGCGCTCAGGTTGATGCAGCGGCCAAGGTTGAGGCAGAGGTCGACGGCGGCGGCGGAGCTCTGAGGCTGGCGACGCGAGGAAGACGAAGAAGGCACGGAAGGAGAAAAGAAATGACCCTTCGGTCCTATTTATAAGGCGAAAGAACATGTGTCAGGCGCGACAATCAAGGGGCCACGAAACGGAGCTGTCACCTCGATTTTCGCTGATCTATTAAACAAAGAAGCATAATGGGTAGCTTCGTTATGACAAGTGACGTCACTCCGGTTTACAGCAATCAGAGAAGATGACATCATGGCAGTTTACCAATTTATGAGAAGATGTTGAAGATGAAGCTTTTGTTAAAGGATTGACATGAACCCGTTCAAATCAATCTGGGGCCTAATGTTGGGGATATTACTACTGAGCATAAACCGGCCTATCTGGGCCGGGTTAACTTCGTCAGCAGTTAAGTATGTTAAAGCCCAAGAAGACAGAGGAGGGCTCAAGGCCCATGGTCGGTTCAAGGCCTGTAGCCGTAAACCGACGTTAGTAGTTAACTTGTATTGTAAGTTAGGAATAAGTAGAGACCAAACCGGACACATCTATGAGCCGGTATTGGGACTCCGTAAGCCGACGGGAGTCACCCGTGTATATAAGGGGACGAACCGGTGGCGGTTCAAGGACAACAGACAACAACTCGAGACATAGGCGAAGATTGTTTGCTCCCTAGTCATCGAAACCCCATCAATTCCATCACAACTAGACGTAGGCTTTTACCTTCATTGAAGGGGCCGAACTAGTATAAACTCTCTTGCGTCCCTGTGTCTGCTTTAACCCCTTCAAGCTAACCCGTAGCGATGGCTCCACGACTAAGTCCTTTTTCTAGGACATCTGCCGTGACAAAACCACGACAGATGTGTAATGGGCTTTAATATACCTTTTTATATTATTTTTGGGACTAACCTATTAACCGAAAGCCTAGTGCAAATTGCTGTTTTTTTTGCCTATTTCAGTGCTTCGCAGAAAAGGAGTATCAAACGGAATCCAAACATAATGAAACCTTCACGAGGATCTTTTTTTGGAAGAAAGGTGATCTAGGCGACTTGGAGTGGACGTCAAGGAAGCAGTGAGGCGGCCACGAGGTAGGAGGGCACGCCCCCACCCTCGTGAGCCCATCGCAGCTCCACCGACCTACTTCTTTCACCTATATTTACTCTCGTACCTTGAAACCTTCGGAGAGAGCCACGAAACACCTTTTCCACCACCGCAACCTTCTGTACCCGTGAGATCCCATCTTGGGGCCTTTTCCGGTGATCTGTCGGAGGGGGATTCGGTCATGGAGGGCTTCTACATCAACACCATAGCCTCTCCGATGATGTGTGAGTAGTTTACCACAGACCTTCGGGTCCGTAGTTATTAGCTAGATTGATTCTTCTCTCTCTTTGGATCTCAATACAAAGTTCTCCTCGATCTTCTTGGAGATCTATTTGATGTAACTCTTTTTGTGGTGTGTTTGCTGAGATCCGATGAATTGTGGGTTTATGAACTTGATTATCTATGGATATTATTTGATTCTTTTCTGAATTCTTATATGCATGATTTGATATCTTTGCAAGTCTCTTCGAATTATCAGTTTGGTTTGGCCTACTAGATTGATCTTTCTTGCAATGGGAGAAGTGCTTAGCTTTGGGTTCAATCTTGCGGTGCTCGATCCCAGTGATAGAAAGGGAAACAACACGTATTGTATTGTTGCCATCGAGGATAAAAAGATGGGGTTTATATCATATTGCTTGAGTTTATCCCTCTACATCATGTCATCTTGCCTAATGTGTTACTTTGTTATTATGAACTTAATACTCTAGATGCATGCTGGATATGTGTGGAGTAATAGTAGTAGATGCAGAATCGTTTCGGTCTACTTGTCACGGACGTGGTGCTTATATTCATGATCATTGCCTTAGATATCATCATAACTATGCGCTTTTCTATCAATTGCTCGGCAGTAATTTGTTCACCCATCGTAATACATGCTATCTTGAGAGAAGCCACTAGTGAAATCTATGGCCCCCGGGTCTACTTTACATTATATAAGTTGCCGATCTACAATTCTAGTTTACTATTTATTTTGCAATCTTTATTTTCCAATATATATCACAAAAATACCAAAAAAAATTATCTTATTATCTCTATCAAATCTCACTCTCGTAAGTGATCGTGAAGGGATTGACAACCCCTTTATAGCGTTGGTTGCGAGGTTCTTATTTGTTTGTGCAGGTACTAGGGGATTTGCGTGTAGTCTCCTACTGGATTGATACATTGGTTCTCAAAAACTGAGGGAAATACTTACCCTACTTTCCTGCATCACCCTTTCCTCTTCAAGGGAAAACCAATGCATGCTCAAGAGGTAGCAAAGGGGCAGCACACTTTCGTGCGAGTGCCTACGATGTCCTCCTACGGTTGTCGTCGACCCAGTATCGGTGGGCTCCTGTAACATCTCCTATTGTATGCTATCGCAAGCCATCCAGTCAATCGTGACTTTAGCGGTGGGTGAAGCACGCGGTGGCTCGTCAATCAGTCACCTCTCAATTCACGGCAATCGAGCCCGATGAATCTCTCTACGGACCATTCGACTGGTTCCGCAGACACTCTTTCCGGGTGCGGAAGCAGCGACCCCGCGACGGAGGTCCTCATGGCCGACTCCTGTTGTAGCCCGCCCGGGTTTCGTCACAATGGTGGTGGCGGTGACGGCGATGGCCCATCGTAGGTCCATGATGAGTATGAACCCTGATAACCAACAAGTATAGGGGATCACAACATTTTTCGAGGGTGGAGTATTCAACCCAAATTTATATACTCGACACAAGGGGAGCCAAGGAATATTTGAAGGTATTAGCAGCTGAGTTGTCAATTCAACCACACATGGAGATTAATTATCTGCAGCAAGGTGATCAGTACAAAGTAGTTTGATAGTTTTGATAATAGTGACAACAGCAACGGTAACAGTAACAGTGATAGCAGTAATTTGTAGCAAGTGTAGCAGTGATGATAGCAGTAGTAACTTAGCAGAAACAATATAAGATAAATTCGTAGGCATTGGATTGGTGACTTGTTGGATGATATTCATCATGTGACAGTTATAACCTAGGGCGATACGACACTAACTCTAGTTCATAGATATAATGTAGGCATGTATTCCATAAATAGTCATACATGTTTTATTAAAAGAACTTGCATGACATCTTTTGTCCTATCCTCCCGTGGCTATGGGGTCCATATTGGAAACGAAGGGATATTAAGGCCTCCTTTTAATAGAGAACCGGAACAAAGCATTAACACATAGTGAATACATGAACTCCTCAAACTACGGTCATCACCGGGAGTGGGCCCGATTGTTGTCACTCCGGGGTTGCCGGACCATAACCGTACGAGGTGACTATAACTTGCAAGATCGGATCTAAAACATCGATATAATGATGAATTCATGAACGGTTTAGATCTGAAATCATGGCACCCAGGCCCAAGGTGACAAGCATTAAGCATAGCAAAGTCATAGCAACATTAATCTAAGAACATAGTGGATACTAGGGATCAGGCTCTAACAGAACTAACTCGATTACATGATGAATCTCATCCAACTCCTCACTGACAGTGAGCCTATGAAAGAATTTCTCACTCCCAGTGGGGAGCATCGTGGAATTGGCGATGGAGAAGGGTTGGTGATGACGAAGAACGATGATCCCCCTCTCTGGAGCCCCAAATGGACTCCAGATCTGCCCTCCCGAGGAAGAATATGGCTTGGTGGCGGCTCCATCTCGTGGATCGCGATAATTCTTTCTCCCTAATTTTTTTCTGCAATAATGTGAATTTATAGTATCAGGGGGGTCATCAGCGGGGCCACCAGGTGGGTACAACCCACCTCGGCGCGCCAGGAGAGGGGGTGCGCCCTGGTGGGTTTTGCCCACCCAGGGGCCCCTCTCTGGTGGGTCTTGGCTCTAGAAATTCTTATTATTGGTATAAAAAATCTTCGCAAAGTTTTGTTCCATTCCGAGAACTTTTATTTCTGTACAATAACAATAGCATGGTAGTTCTACTGAAAACAACGTCAGTCCGGGGTTAGTTTCATTCAAATCATGCAATTAGAGTCCAAAACAAGAAAAAAAGCATGAGAAAAAGTAGATACGTTGGAGACATATCAACTCCCCCAAGTTTAAACCTTTGCTTGTCCTCAAGCAATTCAGTTGATAAACTGAAAGTGAGAAAGAAAAACTTTTACGAACTCTTTTGCTCTTGTTTGCATAAATAAGCTTAAACAGCACCCAGGTTTTCAGCTAGCATTATAACTAATCATGTCAACAATAACATTTAAAGATTATAATGATTCATATCAATGACATAATCAGCTAGCGAGCAATAATAAAATATCTCAAATGGTATCACTTTGTCAAAACATTCATGATATAATATGACAATAGTGGTATCTCGTTAGCCCTTTCTGAGACCGCAAAACATAAATGCAGAGCACCTCCAAAGTTCAAGCAGCGACTAAACATTTTAATTCATGGTAGAAAAGATCCAGTCATGATGCACCCAACATTAGCTATGCACAATGCATAAATCATGACCGATGTGCTCTACTCAGTTTCTGGCGCTTGTTTTTAGAAGGTGGTGAAACAACATAAAAGTAAATAGAAAGTCCCTTCGCAGAGGGAAGTAGTGATTTGCGGAGGTGCCAGAGCTCAATTTTTAAAACAGAGATAAATGATATTTTGAGACATGCACCTTTTTTATTCACTTCACGACCATCAGTTATCAACATCTTCCATACTAAGCACGCTAGTGGCGGTTCACAAGCGGAAAGTAAAGGTTTTGACTCCATTGGGAGTTTTTGTTTAGTTATTTTAGAGATGAACTCTTTTTCATGTTTGCAGTTTGGGACTGGGCATCCCTATTACTGCCCATTTCCTGGTGCGATGGCGAGTGAATAAACACTCGACCTGAGGATAACATGCTTAGAATGGAAGATATCAGCCACCTCCTGAGGAGAACAGTTCTGTCAGTGAGCATATACTCAAAATGTCTGGGTATAATAATCACTTGATTCAACTAGGAGTTAATCTTCCGGATGATAGCGTCATTGACAGAATTCTCCAATCACTGCCACCAAGCTACAAGAGCTTCGTGATGAACTATAATATGCAAGGGATGAACAAGACAATTCCAGAGCTCTTTGCAATGCTAAAGGCTGCGGAGGTAGAAATCAAGAAGGAGCATCAAGTGTTGATGGTCAACAAGACTACTAGTTTCAAGAAAAAGGGCAAAGGGAAGAAGAAGGGGAACTTTAAGAAGAACAGCAAGCAAGTTGCTGTCAGGAGAAGAAACCCAAATCTGGACCTAAGCCTGAAACTGAGTGCTTCTACTGCAAGCAAACTGGTCACTGGAAGCGGAACTGCCCCAAGTATTCGGCGGATAAGAAGGATGGCAAGGTGAACAAAGGTATATGTGATATAGATGTTATTGATGTGTACCTTACTAGAGCTTGTAGTAGCACCTGGGTATTTGATACTGGTTCCGTTGCTAATGTTTGCAACTCAAAACAGGGACTACGGATTAAGCGAACACTGGCGAAGGACGAGGTGACGATGCGCGTGGGAAATGGTTCCAAAGTCGATGTGATCGCGGTCGGCACGCTACCTCTACATCTACCTTCGGGATTAGTATTAGACCTAAATAATTGTTATTTGGTGCCAGCGTTGAGCATGAACATTATATCTGGATCTTGTTTGATGCGAGACGGTTATTCATTTAAATCAGAGAATAATGGTTGTTCTATTTATATGAGTAATATCTTTTATGGTCATGCACCCTTGAAGAGTGGTCTATTTTTGATGAATCTCGATAGTAGTGATACACATATTCATAATGTTGAAGCCAAAAGATGCAGAGTTGATAATGATAGTGCAACTTATTTGTGGCACTGCCGTTTAGGTCATATCGGTGTAAAGCGCATGAAAAAACTCCATACTGATGGACTTTTGGAACCACTTGATTATGAATCACTTGGTACTTGCGAACCGTGCCTCATGGGCAAGATGACTAAAACGCCGTTCTCCGGTACTATGGAGAGAGCAACAGATTTGTTGGAAATCATACATACAGATGTATGTGGTCCGTTGAATATTGAGGCTCGTGGCGGATATCGTTATTTTCTCACCTTCACAGATGATTTAAAGCAGATATGGGTATATCTACTTAATGAAACATAAGTCTGAAACATTTGAAAAGTTCAAGGAATTTCAGAGTGAAGTTGAAAATCATTGTAACAAGAAAATAAAGTTTATACGATCTGATCATGGAGGAGAATATTTGAGTTACGAGTTTGGTGTACATTTGAAAAATTGTGGAATAGTTTCGCAACTCACACCACCCGGAACACCACAGCGTAATGGTGTGTCCGAACGTCGTAATCGTACTTTACTAGATATGGTGCGATCTATGATGTCTCTTACTGATTTACCGTTATCGTTTTGGGGATACGCTCTAGAGACGGCCGCATTCACGTTAAATAGGGCACCATCGAAATCCGTTGAGACGACGCCTTATGAACTGTGGTTTGGCAAGAAACCAAAGTTGTCATTTCTGAAAGTTTGGGGCTACGATGCTTATGTGAAAAAGCTTCAACCTGATAAGCTCAAACCCAAATCGGAGAAATGTGTCTTCATAGGATGCCCAAAGGAAACTGTTGGGTACACCTTCTATCACAGATCCGAAGGCAAGACATTCTTTGCTAAGAATGGATCCTTTCTAGAGAAGGAGTTTCTCTCGAAAGAAGTGAGTGGGAGGAAAGTGGAACTTGATGAGGTAACTATACCTGTTTCTCTATTGGAAAGTAGTTCATCACAGAAACCAGTTCCTGTGATGCCTACACCAATTATTGAGGAAGTTAATGATGATGATCATGGAACTTCAGATCATGTTACTACTGAACCTCTTAGATCAACCAGAGTAAGATCCGCACCATA
This sequence comes from Triticum dicoccoides, assembly GCF_002162155.2. Taxonomy (NCBI): domain Eukaryota; kingdom Viridiplantae; phylum Streptophyta; class Magnoliopsida; order Poales; family Poaceae; genus Triticum; species Triticum dicoccoides. The sequence goes on from NC_041390.1 coordinate 583,484,400, forward strand.
GTGGTACGGTAATCCTGTTCTGGAAGTCATGCTACTAGATCATGATGAACCTACGAACTATGAAGAAGCGATGGTGAGCCCAGATTCCGCAAAATGGCTTGAAGCCATGAAATCTGAGATGGGATCCATGTACGAGAACAAAGTGTGGACTTTGGTTGACTTGCCTGATGATCGGCAAGCAATTGAGAATAAATGGATCTTCAAGAAGAAGACTAACGCTGACGGTAATGTGACTGTCTACAAAGCTTGACTTGTTGCGAAAGGTTTTCAACAAGTTCAAGGGATTGACTACGATGACACTTTCTCACCCGTAGCGATGCTTAAGTCTGTCTGAATCATGTTAGCAATTGCCGCATTTTATGATTATGAAATTTGGCAAATGGATGTCAAAACTGCATTCCTAAATGGATTTCTGGAAGAAGAGTTGTATACGATGCAAGCAGAAGGTTTTGTCGATCCAAAGGGAGCTAACAAAGTGTGCAAGCTCCAGCGATCCATTTATGGACTGGTGCAAGCCTCTCGGAGTTGGAATAAACGCTTTGATAGTGTGATCAAAGCATTTGGTTTTGTACAGACTTTTGGAGAAGCCTGTATTTACAAGAAAGTGAGTGGGAGCTCTGTAGCATTTCTAATATTGTATGTGGATGACATATTGTTGATTGGAAATGATATAGAATTTCTGGATAGCCTAAAGGGATACTTGAATAAGAGTATTTCAATGAAAGACCTCGGTGAAGCTGCTTATATATTGGGCATCAAGATTTATAGAGATAGATCAAGACGCTTAATTGGACTTTCACAAAGCACATACCTTGACAAAGTTTTGAAGAAGTTCAAAATGGATCAAGCAAAGAAAGGGTTCTTGCATGTGTTACAAGGTGTGAAGTTGAGTAAGACTCAATGCCCGACCACTAGAGAGAAAATGAAAGATGTTCCCTATGCTTCAGCCATAGGCTCTATCATGTATGCAATGCTGTGTACCAGACCTAATGTGTGCCTTGCTATAAGTCTAGCAGGGAAGTACCAAAGTAATTCAGGAGTGGATCACTAGACAGCGGTCAAGAACATCCTGAAATACCTGAAAATGACTAAGGATATGTTTCTCATATATGGAGGTGACAAACAGCTCATCGTAAACGGTTACGTTGATGCAAGCTTTGACACTGATCCGGATGATTCTAAATCGCAAACTGGATACGTGTTTACATTGAATGGTGGAGGTGTCACTTGGTGCAGTTCTAAACAAAGTGTCGTGGCGGGATCTACATGTGAAGCGGAGTACATAGCTGCTTCGGAAGCAGCAAATGAAGGAGTCTGGATGAAGGAGTTCATATCTGATCTAGGTGTCATACCTAGTGCATCGGGTCCAATGAAAATCTTTTGTCACAATACTGGTGCAATTGCCTTGGCGAAGGAATCCAGATTTCACAAGAGAACCAAGCACATCAAGAGACGCTTCAATTCCATCCGGGATTTAGTCCAGGTGGAAGACATAGAAATTTGTAAGATACATACGGATCTGAATGTTGCAGACCCGTTGACTAAGCATCTTCCACGAGCAAAACATGATCAGCACCAAGGCTCCATGGGTGTTAGAATCATTACTGTGTAATCTAGATTATTGACTCTAGTGCAAGTGGGAGACTGAAGGAAATATGCCCTAGAGGCAATAATAAAGTTATTATTTATTTCCTTATATCATGATAAATGTTTATTATTCATGCTAGAATTGTATTAACCGGAAACATAATACATGTGTGAATACATAGACAAACAGATTGTCACTAGTATGCCTCTACTTGACTAGCTCGTTGATCAAAGATGCTTATGTTTCCTAACCATAGACATGAGTTGTCATTTGATTAACAGGGTCACATCGTTAGGAGAATGATGTGATTGACATGACCCATTCCATTAGCTTAGCACCCGATCGTTTAGTATGTTGCTATTGCTTTCTTCATGACTTATACATGTTCCTATGACTATGAGATTATGCAACTCCCGTTTACCGGAGGAACACTTTGTGTGCTACCAAATGTCACAACGTAACTCGGTGATTATAAAGGTGCTCTACAGGTGTCTCCAAAGGTACTTGTTGGGTTGGCGTATTTCAAGATTAGGATTTATCACTCCGATTGTCGGAGAGGTATCTCTGGGCCCTCTCAGTAATGCACATGACTTAAGCCTTGCAAGCATTGCAACTAATGAGTTAGTTGTGGGATGATGTATTACAGAACGAGTAAAGAGACTTGCCGGTAATGAGATTGAACTAGGTATTGAGATACCGACGATCGAATCTCGGGCAAGTAACATACCGATGACAAAAGGAACAACGTATGTTGTTATGCGGTCTGACCGATAAAGATCTTCGTAGAATATGTGGGAGCCAATATGAACATCCAGGTTCCGCTATTGGCTATTGACCGGAGACGTGTCTCGGTCATGTCTACATAGTTCTCGAACCCGTAGGGTGCGCACGCTTAACGTTACGATGACAGTTATATTATGAGTTTATATGTTTTGATGTACTGAAGGTTGTTCGGAGTCCCTGATGTGATCACGGACATGACGAGGAGTCTCGAAATGGTCGAGACATGAAGATTGATATATTGGAAGCCTATGTTTGGATATCGAAAAGTTCCGGGTGAAATCAGGATTTTATCGGAGTACCGGGAGGTTACCGGAAACCCCCGGGAGGTAAATGGGCCTTAGTGGGCCTTTACGGAGAAGTCAGAAGAGGAGAGGTGGCCAGGGCTGGGCCGCGCGGCCCTCCCCCCTAGTCCGAATAGGACAAGGAGAGGGGGCGGCGCCCCCTTTCCTTCTCTCCCTTCTCTTTCCCCCTCCCGAATCCTATTCCAACTAGGAAAAGGGGGGAGTCCTACTCCTGGTGGGAGTAGGACTCTTCCTGGCGCGCCTCTTCCCTGTCCGGCCGCCCCCCCCCCCCCCTTGCTCCTTTATATACGGGGGGAGGGGCACCCATAGACACACCAATTGATCAAGTTGATCTTTTAGCCGTGTGCGGTGCCCCCCTCCACCATAGTCCACCTCGATATTACTGTAGCGGTGCTTAGGCGAAGCCCTGCGTTAGTAGAACATCAACATCATCACCACGCCGTCGTGCTGACAAAACTCTCCCTCAACACTCGGCTGGATCGGAGTTCGAGGGACGTCATCGGGCTGAACATGTGCTGAACTCGGAGGTGCCGTACGTTCGGTACTTGATCGGTCGGATCGTGAAGACGTATGACTACATCAACCGCACTGTGCTAACGCTTCCGCTTTCGGTCTGCGAGGGTACGTGGACAACACTCTCCCCTCTCGTTGCTGTGCATCGCCATGATCTTGCGTGTGCGTAGGAATTTTTTTGAAATTACTACGTTCCCCAACAGTGTGTACATGCTCAAATTTTGTAACATAGAACTAATAGCAGTAAGTCCGTCCACCATGTATGCCAAAACTAGTGTAAAGACAATTGTTGCTACATCTCGCATCGGTGCCCTGCACTGGCGAGCCGATGCAGCGGAAAAAATCAAGGGCTCGGACTCCAGAGCACCTAGTTGCTCCGATGCCCAGTTCCTTCGTGCCATAAGATTTAGTTTTTACTGCTTGGCTGCTCGGATGTGTGGACCAAAGTTGGCTACACAAACTGCTGAAGCGGTGCCAAATAATTTTCTAATGGCACCGTTGATGAGATGGCAACAATTTTAGATACTAGGTACAAACTGTGACACTGTCTTAGGATGCGTTTGGTTGAAGGTGTGGTATGAATGGGTTGGGACCGTGACAGTGTCTAAATCACATCTAACAAATGATTTGTAACAACAAAAGAGGGTCTAAACTTCTCTGCACATGCCAGAAACTTCCTCCCACTATCCACAGATTCAAACGCAACTAGGTTCACGCATGGAGATTGATGATGACAACAAGCAGATAGATCTTCAGCCAGCCCGCTCTAGTCGTTGCCACCGATGGTCCTAGGGAGCTACAAGAGGAAGAAATGACTCAAATCGACCGCCGGATAAAAATCCTTCATTCCAAGTCATAGCCCGAGAGAGAGAAGAGAGGCATACCCGGGTGGTGAAGGAGTCGTCGCCGGAGGAGGAACCACTGGAGAGGTCTTTGAAGAAGAGCATGACGACCCCGGCGGTAGGATGAGAGACAACGAGAGCGAGGAAGCAGCTATAGCTTAGGAAGGAAGGAAGGAGGAAACAGGGAGAATGTGGCTTGTGGTTGGGGATAAAAGGGGGTGGGGAAGAGGGAGGGGAGCAAGGGTAGATATTTTGGCGGTAGGCCAAAATTTTGGAAATGTGGAGGGAAACTTTGCGCGTGGTGCCGCCGGACCATTCACTTTGAACGATTGTGTGCATCGCAAACAATTCTTCTGCTTTACGTGCATGGGATGAGTTTGATAATTCAAATTTTGGTAGAAATTTCCCCAGGTACGTCATTGCATAATTTAACATCGCTTGCCAATTTGGGCATAGAAAAGAGCGTACAGCAGACAGACCACACTTACTGAATCGAGCAATTTTAGTAATTAAACAGAGCTAGTTGACCTAAACATTGCTCTAACAAAAGACCAGCATTAAAAACAAAGCCTAAGTACGCATAATTTTAACAAATTCACCACCGCACCGGCCTATGCACCGCTAGTGTGAGATGAGACGTCGATGACTTGTCCTGGCGACATGCCGTTGTTGGTGGACTCCGCGCCACCCTGCTAAAGTCGACCGCGTCCTCGTCCTCATCCTCGTCCTCATCCTCGGTGCCGCCCTCAAGGTTGTAGTACTCGTAGTAGTGGCTACACCAGAGCTCGTGTTGGTACTTCACTGCCGATTCCTCGACGGACAGACTCTTCTCTACCTCGACATCGGCCACGCGCAACTCCTCCTCCCGGCGCTCCTTGATCTCCACCACCTCCTGCATCTCTAGCTCCCGCTCGGCGACCTCATGAGGAAGCAGGTGCTCCACAGCCACCGCCGCCTTTTCGGACGTGGGTTGCATGCTAGAGTCTGAGGTGGCCTGGAATATCTTAGCGTGTGCATCCTTGATCTCTGCGTGGATGGCCTCGACCTAGGCCAGGGCGATATCGGTGGCACGGATGGCAGCTCGAGCGCTCTCGGCGTTTGCAGCCGCCGTCACAGCAGCAGCTGCAGCAATCTTGGCTGCCGCATCTGCCTTGTCGGCTGCCGCAGACGCCCTCCTGACGGAAGCGGCCGCGCTCAATGCGGATGCGGCGGCACTCTCAGCGTAGGCGGCGGCGCTCGGGGGGATGAGGCCATCGTACGGGCCTTCATGAAGCGTTTCCACGGCGTCATCTTTACAAGAAGGGGGTACGGGATTGGGGATCGGGATTCGTGGATTCGGGGGTTGCCGGCACTGGAGCAAACGAGCCGGCGAAGCTTAAGGAGGGAGACTTAAATAGACCCATATATTTTCATCGCAAACGATTCCTAGAAAACAACTATATGTGATGTTGTAGATATTTTTTATTAGCTGTGAAAGATGAATTTGGAGTAAAGTGGCAACGGATGGTGTTTTAAATGTACAAGAAATTTTGTAGTTACTAATACAACTGTCATGTCAAATTTTGGAAAATTTTAGAGGTCATTTGATGACCGTAATTGAAATTTGAACTACATGTACATGCAATAGCTAACCATAATAGTTTGAAAAGTCATATTTTGTGTACTTGTGTGCGATTTAATTCCATGTGCAGTAAATTGGAAGAATTTTCAAACATATTGGTTAAGCGACTATGACACAATTAAGCATGGAGTGCCATGGCATTTAAATTCCAAAAAAATTAAAAAATATCAGAAACACATGAAACCTTGGCTGATGTAATGTCATGCCACCAAGATGATGTGGTAAAAAATTTGGCATGTGTGACGAAAGTTTGGACACACACCCCTCACAAACTGGAGCAACTCACTAGAAGGTTCGTGGTTCTGAGAGGGAATAATGCATGTTTGATGACGAACAGGAGATAGCTTCCTCTTACTGTCTTCAAAAAAAATTCTATGTTTAATGTGCACTAATACAACTGTCATGTGAAAATTTGGTAAATTTCAGGGGTCATTTGACCTTTTAAAGACATTTAGTTGATTTTCTAACCATTTAATGACCGTAATTCAAATTTGAACTACATGTTCATGCAACGGCTAACCATAACAGTTTGAAAAATCATATTTTTTTGCACTTGTGTGTGAGTTAAAAATTCATCAGACGATGTAAATATCTGGTGTTCGAAAAAGAAAATGTAAAGATCTGGCAAGACAACCGGCCCCCACACGATTGGCACTCTATCTTGCGGCTCGAGGTTTGGTAGGTGAATGGCGGGGATCATTAATCAGAACGGTTCTATATTGGAAACCGTCAGCTATTATGTTCACACACAAATTTTGTTGTGGGAATCGTGTGTAATTCAAACTACAGTACTCATAAATTCTGGCGACAGGCATAGATGGCAGCTGGAACTACGTCAGTATTTCCCCGGAGAGGGAGGGATGATGTAGCACAGCGATGTTAGAGTATTTCCCTCAGTTATGAAACCAAGGTATCGAACCAGTAGGAGAACCAAGCAACACAACATAAACAACCCCTGCACACAAATAACAACACCTCGCAACCCGACGAGTTAAAGGGGTTGTCAATCCCTTTCGGGTAACGGCGCCAGAAATTGGCGTGTGACGGGAGAAAGTTGTGATAGATTGAAATAATAGATTGCAAATAAAACAAAGTGCAGAAAAGTATTTTTGGATTTTTGGTTTAATAGATCTGAAAATGAAAGCAAGGAAAAAGTATATCGCAAGGCAAATATATGAGAAATAGGACCCGGGGGCCGTAGGTTTCACTAGTGGCTTCTCTCGAGAAAAATAGCAAACGGTGGGTAAACAAATTATTGTTGGGCAATTGATAGAACATCAAATAATTATGACGATATCCAGGAAATGATCATTGCATAGGCATCACGTCCAAGATTAGTAGACCGACTCATGCCTGCATCTACTACTATTACTCCACACATTGACCGCTATCCAGCATGCATCTAGTGTATTATGTTCATGTAAAAACGGAGTAATGCAATAAGAACGATGACATGATGTAGACACAATCCTTTTATCTATATGGAGGTAGATATAGATCTCGTCTTTTCATCCTTAGTAGCAATGATACATACGTGTCGGTTCCCTTTCTGTCACTGAGATCAAGTACCGTAAGATCGAACCCACTACCGGTCACCTCTTGCTATTGCAAGATAAATAGATCGAGTTGGCCAGACAAAACCCAAATATTGGAGAATAAATACGAGGCTATAAGAGATCATGCATAAAAGAGATCAAAGAAACTCAAATACTTTCATGGATATAAGAACATAGATCTGATCATAAACTCGAAGTTCATCGATCCCAACAACACACCGCAAAAGAGTTACATCATATGGATCTCTAAGAGACCATTGTATTGAGGATCAAGAGAGAGAGAGAGATGAAGCCATCTAGCTACTAACTACGGACCCGAAGGTCTACAAAGACCTACTTACGCATCATCGGAGAGGCACCAATGGAAGTGGTGAACCCCTCCGTGATGGTGTTTAGATTGGATCTGGTGTTTCTGGACTCTGCGGTGGCTGGATGAATATTTTGTCGACTCCCCTAGGGTTTTGGGAATATTTGGGTATTTATAGAGCAAAGAGGCGGTCCGGGGGGCACCCAAGGTGGGCACAAGCCACCTGGGCACGCCAGGGCCCCCTAGCGCGCCATGGTGGGTTGTGCCCCCCTCGGGGCACCCCCCAGGTGCAACCGGGACCCATCTACTTCCTTTTGGCCCATAAAAAATCACCATAAAGTTTCGTGCCATTTGGACTCCGTTTGATATTGATTTCCTGCGATGTAAAAAACATGGAAAAATAGGAACTGACACTGGGCACTATGTCAATAGGTTAGTACCAAAAAATGATATAAAATGACTATAAAATGATTATAAAACATCCAAGATTGATAATAAAACAGCATGGAACAAAAAAAAATATAGATACGTTGGAGACGTATCAGCATCCCCAAGCTTAACTCCTACTCGTCCTCGAGTAGGTAAGTGATAAAAACAGAATTTTTTATGTGGAGTGTTGTTCATCAAGTCATATCATATTATTTTCTTTATAGCATGGACATTTGGACTTTTATGTGATTCAAAGCAATAGTCTAGTTTTGACATAATAATTAAGATACTCAAGCATATCAACAAGCAACCATGTCTTTCAAAATATCAATGCTAAAATAAGTTATCCCTAGCCCATCATGCTCAAACATTAATCCATTCATCAAACACACTCGAATATTAACTACACCCAATACTTGAGCACGATAATATTGCCTCCTAGTTGGTGCTTTTTATAAGAGAAGATGGAGACTCAAATTTCAAAATAAAAATTACAAAAAGTAAAAGGAAGTCCCTTCGATGAGGGAAGTAGGGATTTGTAGAGGTGCCAGAGCTCAAAGCGAAAAATTTGAGATAAAACCATTTTGGGAGGTGTATCCATCCCGCCAACGAAAACAACTTAGAGTTCCCAATACTTTCCATGCATAGATATATCATAGGCGGTTCCCAAATAGAAAATAAATTTCATTCCTTTTTCCACCATAACTTTCACTTTCCATGGCTAACCGTATCCACGGGTGCCCTCCATACCAACACTTTCCAAGGAATTTATTATTTGACAACATAAAGTAATTATTTTTTGCATTTGGGGACTGGGCATCCCTAATACCTTTGCCTTACTCTCATGCAATGTCAGGACCGGGTTTTGAGGGTATTAATTTCCCAGAAAATGGCCCTTGTGCTCACCAGCCCCAGGATTACTGTTAGCTGATGAGACACCAACTTGATACAGAAACTCCAAGCAAAACACAAAATGTGTAGTACAAGACCATTCTGGCCTATGAGTACAACAAATGGTTTCTAGTGGTTGATGGCGGAAGCGGTTTGTGATTCATCAACGTCTATGGGACTCCATTTCCCACAGGAACAGCTGACCTGGATAACTCCTATCTTCGCGAGGCTGTTATCACCCTTGCGTGGGTTCCGGGGCTGTCATCGCAACGCTCCTCTCCATGCAAGAAGTCTGGACAAGACAATAGCCAGGGACAAGCCAGTGAGTACTTTGAATGTACTCGCAAACATTATGAACACAGGTATAATATAGCAAATGTTAATCATGCTCTAAAATATTTTATGATCACAATGTGAGTCATAAAATAAAAATCCATGATGCACGCAAGCAGGTTATTCATATACAACACAATATGCAATAAGGGAGTAGAAATAGAATGCACCGATCGGGTGTCTGAAGCGATGCCTCGAAAGGATAATAATATAAAGCATGCCTCAGTCGGGCGTCTGAGCGATGTCACATAAAGGGCTTGTAAAGGAAATAAGTAGCAAACATGCCACAGTCGGGCGTCTGTGCGACACCACATAAAAGTCTTATAGAGTAAACAAATAACAAGCATGCCACAGTCGTGCGTCTTAGCGACACCACATAAAGGGCTTATAAAGTAAATGAATAATGAGCATGCCATAGTCGGACGTCTCAGCGACACCACATAAAGGGCTTATATGAGAGTAGTCACAGTGAATATCCAGGAGGTAGAACCGTCCCAGGGATACTCAATAATTCAAATAATGTAAATGGTTAGTCCATAATAATAGTAATCATAATCATCATAAGTCACAAGTCATGATCCATGTTCTGGTTTAGCAGATTTTCCTCCGAAGACCGACACTTGACCCATCCCAGACTGTAGTCCTTAACCATGGACACGGCTATTCGAATAGATATAATCTCTACAGAGGGTGTACTCTTTACCCATGAGTAACGGATTCCTTTAGCCCATCGGGACTAATTCCGTCTATGGTCTTTTAATTGAAAACACACCTGACCGCACACACCAGCCTAACTTACCGGTGTCTGGAATCACCCACGACATCCGTTAAGCAAAACTCTAAGTGGGGAGGCTACAACCTCGACTAGCATGGGATCACAAAATTTATAACGCACGCAAACTAGGGGAGCTACCCCCTCGGCTCCAACCGGAAACACCCATGCCCCCAGACCAGGTGGCATGCCTACCGGATGCAGCCCGTATCTTCCACCATGGCCTCTCTGTACGGTGTGTGCTAGGAAGGGGTTGACAACTTACTGAACCGTACCCTACCTACGGCAGGGACAAGTGGTAGTATGAAACAAGTATGGGGGTTACTGGAACAAGACTCGATCTATGGTCGACTCAGGAGGTTAAAGCATTTCCTGCATGTTTAGCATAATAAATATATTTCACACGAATCAGACAGAATCACCACTCATCATACCTCACCATGCCTTACCGGACACAACCGTCTCGACGAAGAACTAGAGACAAGCTCATGTCTACCCAAGACAGAGGCTTTCCCGGATTCCTTCTGGTAGGCATGAAAGGCATACGAGGGTGATTACTATCACAAACATATCAAATTCCAACAGCACGGAATCATCAATATGCACTCATGAGTATGATCATGTCATCACATAAAATAACGAATACTCTGTGTCAAGGTGGTGTTGTAACCGCATCAAACAACACACCACAATATTATGCCAGGGTTCAGAATGCTTGCCTTCAAGAGTATGCAAGTGGGGGTGCACTTTTTGAAAGTTGCTTCCCTCTCCAAAATCCTATTTAAGAAAATTTCAAATTAACACATAGTTTCAAAACAGTACAAAAGGTTGTTTGAAATTTTTTCAAATAAATATGAAAATAAACTAGACAAAATTTGAGAAACAACAGAAAAAGAATCAAATCAATTGGACTTGTATTTAAAAAGTTATAGCCAGTCAAAGTTTAGTCAAAATATGTTTTTTAATAAAAATCAGAAAAAGAAAACGGTTCAGCAGCACTTACGTTTTCCTCTAGCGAAGGCGTATTTGGTGGAATACGCTTCCACTTAAACCAGCGCGGGTCATCACTGGGTCACTGACAGTGGGTCCCTTGGGCCCACTGGTCAGGTTTGACCAGTCGCCCGCGCCTCCTTCTCCTCTGGCCGAGCGGTGGCGGGGCTCCGGCGATCGCCGTCGACGAACGGCGGCTCCCCACGGGATTCCGAGGGCAGGGATGGATCCGCCAGTCCAGGGCAGTCCTCCCAGTGGTTGAGAGGGTTGTGGGGACAAAGGGGGTTGCCGGTGATGAGCTCCGCGGCGGACAGTGGCTTCGGGTGGATCGGGGTCTCTAGCTACGATGCCTCCCGATCGGGTTTGAGAGGTGGGGTGGCTCCGCAAGGTCTAGGGGATTCGGACGGTGGCACTGGATGGACGGGGGAGGCTCTGCTCGCGATGCACGGCACCAGAGCGTGGCAGCGGCCGAACTGGCCGGAGATGGGGAAGAAGGCCTCCCTCCGTCGATTGCTAGCTGTGGGGGCTCTAGAGGGATGGCCTGAGGTCGCCTGAAGGTATGGACGGGCCCGAGGGCTCCTTTTATAGGCGGTCGATGTCGGTTCCACGGCGGCCGGGGATAAGATCGATGGTGAGCTGCTACTATGGCCGTAGACGATGTGGCGATGCAGGGGGTGGCTTGGAGGAGTGACTAGATGAGCTCGAGCTGTTCAGGGGCGAGCTGGCGCGCGGTTGTGGCTCGTGCGACGTCGTCCATGGCAGAGGCTGGCGGAGCGGTGGTGGCGGCTTGCGGTGGTGGCACTATGGGATGTCAGTAGGTGGCCAGGGCGGCTCTGCGATGAGGGAGGGGTCGGGGCGTGATGGCTGTGAGCGGGCACGGATCAGAACGGGCGCGGGGAGGCGGCAGCGGGACGTGGCGACTCGGGCGCACGCATGTGCAAAACACGCGCTCTGTCCGCGCCTAGAGCACGCATGCGAGGTGCTCGGCAAAATGCCAATGCCTGCCAGGGGGCTCTAATCCACATGAGATTTAGCAGGGTGGGGCTATAGACTAAGGTAGAGCCATGAGACATGCTGTTTAGGCAAAGCAAGCAGGTTCAAAATGCAAACTAGGTTTCATGCCAATTCTGTTCATGAACTCAAGGTGTTTGACAGAATGCTATGGTCATCTAGGCATCTCTTGGGGTGGCCAAAAACTCCAGATCAGAGTCTCTTTAGATGATAAAGAGGGTGGCAAGGTTAGTTTGACAAAAACAAAAACTCCCTAGTGCAAGTTTTTGAGAGAACCAAATCTAGACAGAAAATAAAGGCTATTATTGCATGGACCAAAAATATTCCAACGGGTCCAATCTCCTGGACTTAAGGGTTTGGTAGAGTGGTCTATAAGCAGGAGAAAGATTATGGGCACTAGAGCAAAACAAAATAGAGTTGCACTAGAAAATACCAAACTGGACCAGAGAGCAAAAGAGGATGATTTGCTCAAATTTTTCAAAGAACACCAATGGGTTTTTTTGCATAAACTTCGATTATACACTACTACTAACATCCCCAAATTTTGGTGGAATTTATAAAGAAATATTTAAATAGGTTGTAGTGCAAATTACAAACTGGACCAGATTTGAAAACTTGGGGTAGGGCTCAAAATTTCCAAATGACTAAAAGAGATTTTTGCATAAAAGTGATGTGGGAACATCACATGACATCCTCAAATTTTGGTGGGGATTTTAAAGAAGTATTTGAAAGGGTTGTAGTGCAGATGGAACTCTAAAACTTATGAAAAATCACTTCTAAAGAAATAAAGCTTAGGGAAAAATAATTGTAGAAATAATTCCACTGATAAAAGAAATGGTCTTGGAAAGATATACAAGTCCAACCATATTTTTAAAGGTTTTCACTTGGGTGAAAACTCCACAATTCAGGAGAAAAGAGTGGTTCTGAATTAAAAGAAAATCTAGAAAATAAAATTTTAATTACCATGGCCAAATTTTAATTAATAAATCATGGTTAAATTTTTGGGGTGTTACATGCAATGAAAAGTGAATAAACACTCATCTTAAGAATAACACATCTAGCATGGAAAATATTAGCCACCCCTCACCGCTCCGCAAGCGAAACAAATACACAAAAGAGAAGTTTATTTTGAAAATTAGAGATGGCACATGCAAATTTGCTTAGAACGGTAAAAGAATGGTAGATATAGTGGACTCATGTGGCAAAACTGGTTTAAAGGATTTTGTATGCACAAGTAGAGGTCGTACTTAGTGCAAAATGAAGGCTAGCAAAAGATTGGGAAGCGACCAACCGAGAAACGAATAATCTCATAAGCAAGCATTAAGCATAATTAACACCGAATAATGCACCACAAGTAGGATATAATTTTCATTGCATGATTATTGACTTTCGTGCATGCATAGGGAATCACAAACCTTGACAACAATATTCTTACTAGAGCACAATTACTCATCAACATAACTCACATATCACATCATCATATCTGAAAACTATTACTAAGAATCAAGTTTATTTTTGTCCAATGATCTTCATGACATTTTATTTTACTTTATCCTTCTTGGATATCTATCACTTTTGGACTAATTTTCATGTGTTGCTTTTCATAAGCTCAACCAAATATAAGTGAAGATCATGAGCATAACAAATTTTCTTTCTCTCAAAATAATTTAAGTGAAGCAAGAGAGAATTTCTTCAAAATTTTACTATCTCTCAAATAAATCTAAGTGAAGCAAGAGAGAATTTCTTCAAAAATACTAAGAATACCATGCTCAAAAAGATATAAGTGAAGCACTAGAGCAAGTCCTAGCTCATAAAAGATTTAAGTGAAGCATAGAGAGCAATTCTAGCAAGTCATGACATAATTTTGGATCTCTCAAATAGGTGTGTCCAGAAAGGATTGATAACTTAAAACACAAAATAAAAAAAATCAAAGACACATATCATACAAGATGCTCCAAGCAAAACACATATCATGTGACGAATAAAAATATAGTCTCGAGTAAAATACCGATAGTTGTTGGAAGAAAGCGGGGATGCCACTCGGGGGCATCCCCAAGCTTAGTTGGTTGCTCATTCTTGGATAATAGCTTGGTATGCAGGGGCAACCCCAAGCTTAGGCTCTTTACATCCTTCCTTCATCCATCGTAAGATAACCCAAAACTTGAAAACTTCAATCACACAAAACTCAACAAAGCCTTCATGAGATCCGTTAGTATAAAAATAATAAACCACTACTATAAGTGTTGTATCAAACCAATTCATATTTTGTTTTTGTATCATATCTACTGTATTCCAACTTTTTTATGGCAAAAACTCATCAAAGAAAACCATCGAGCCATCAAAATAAGCATACAACACAAAGAAAATAGAATTTGTCAAAATAGAATAGTCTGTAGCAATCTAACTATTTCGAATACTTCTATACTCAAAAAACTCTGAAAACTAAGGACGACCTGAGAAATTTGTATATTGATCAACTACAAGTGGAATGGGTATTTTATCGCTCTCTGGTAAAAGATGAAAATTAATTTCGTGAGCGCAAACTTTCTGTTTTTTTTCCAGCAAGATCAAACAACTATTGCCCAAGAAGATCCTAAAGGCTTTACTTGGCACAAATACTAATTAAAACATCAAAACACAATCATAACAGTAGCATAATTGTGTAAACACACAAGAACAGGAAGCAAAAAGCAAAAATAAAGTTTATTCATTGGGTTGCCTCCCAACAAGCGCTATAGTTTTATGCTCTTAGCTAGGCATAAAGCAAGGATCTAAGTTTTGTCATCTTTGGTTCGAGATCCATGAGATGCCCTCATAGGGTGGCTTAATTCTAGTTCTAGGAAAGTGTTCCATACCTTTCCTCAAAGTAAATTGGAACTTAGTATTGCCTTCTTTCATATCAATCACGGCATCGATAGTGCGTAAAAACGGTCTACCAAGAATAATTGGACAAGACAGATTCCAATCAATATCAAGAACAATAAAATCAATGGGCACATAATTCCTATTTGCAAGAATAAGAACATCATTAATCCTTCCCATAGGCTTTTTGATAGTGGAATCTGCCAAGTGCAAATTCAAGGAACATTCTTCAAGATTGGTAAGACCAAGCACATCACATAAAGATTTCGGAATTGTGGAAACACTAGCACCCAAGTCACACAAAGCAAAACACTCATAATTTTTAATCTTGACTTTGATAGTAGGTTCCCACTCATCATACAATTTTCTAGGAATTGAAACTTCTAATTCCAATTTTTCTTCAAAAGCTTTCATCATAGCATCAACAATGTGCTTAGTAAATGCTTTATTTTGTTCATAAGCATGGGGTGAATTTATCATGGATTGCAACAAAGAAATACAATCAATCAAAGAGCAACTATCATAATTAAAGTCTTTCTAATCCGAAATAGTGGGTGCATGATACGTCTCCAACGTATCTATAATTTTTGATTGCTCCATGCTATATTATCTACTGTTTTAGACATTATTGGGCTTTATTATCCACTTTTATATTATTTTTGGGACTAACCTATTAACCGGAGGCCCAGCCCAGAATTGCTGTTTTTTGCCTGTTTTAGGGTTTTGAAGAAAAGGAATATCAAATGGACTCCAAACGGAATGAAACCTTCGGGAACGTGATTTTATCAACAAATAAGACCCGGGAGACTTGGACCCTACGTCAAGGCACGTAACAGGAGGCCACAAGGTAGGGGGCGCGCCCTACCCTACCAGGCGCGCACCCACCCTCGTGGGCCCCCTGTTGCTCCACCGACGTACTTCTTCCTCCTATATATATCCACGTACCCCCAAACGATCAGAACAGGAGCCAAAACCCTAATTCCACCGTCGTAACTTTCTGTATCCACGAGATCCCATCTTGGGGCCTATTCCGGAGCTCCGCCGAAGGGGGAATCGATCATGGAGGGCTTCTACATCAACACCAGAGCCTCTCCGATGAAGTGTGAGTAGTTCACCTTAGACCTACGGGTCCATAGTTATTAGCTAGATGGCTTCTTCTCTCTTTTTGGATCTCAATACAATGTTCTCCCCCTCCCTTGTGGAGAACTATTCGATGTAATCTTCTTTTTGCGGTGTGTTTGTTGAGATCGATGAATTGTGGGTTTATGATCAAGTCTATCTATGAATAATATTTGAATCTTCTCTGAATTCTTTTATGTATGATTGGTTATCTTTGCAAGTCTCTTCGAATTATCAGTTTGGTTTTGCCTACTAGATTGATCTTTCTTGCAATTGGAGAAGTGCTTAGCTTTGGGTTCAATCTTGCGGTGTCCTTTCCCGGTGACAGTAAGGGCAGCAAGGCACGTATTGTATTGTTGCCATCGAGGATAACAAGATGGGGTTTTCTTCATATTGCATGAGTCTATCCCTCTACATCATGTCATCTTGCTTAAGGCGTTACTCTATTTTTAACTTAATACTCTAGATGCATGCTAGATAGCGGTCGATGAGTGGAGTAATTATAGTAGATGCAGGCAGGAGTCGGTCTACTTGTCTCGGACGTGATGCCTATATACATGATCATACCTAGATATTCTCATAACTATGCTCAATTCTGTCAATTGCTCAACAATAATTTGTTCACCCACCATAGAATACTTATGCTCTTGAGAGAAGCCACTAGTGAAACCTATGGCCCCCGGGTCTATCTCTATCATATTGATCTCCTACTACTTAGTTATTTCCTTTTCTATTTACTTTTCCTTTATTTTACTTTACATCTCTATCATAAAAATACCAAAAATATTATCTTTTCATATCTATCAGATCTCACTCTCGTAAGTGGCCCTGTAGGGATTGACAACCCCTATTTGCATTGGTTGCGAGGATTTATTTGTTTTGTGTAGGTGCGAGGGACTCGTGCGTAGCCTCCTACTAGATTGATACCTTGGTTCTAAAAAACTGAGGGAAATACTTGCGCTACTTTGTTGCATCATCCCTTCCTCTTCGGGGAAAACCAACACAGTGCTAAAAGACGTAGCAAGAAGGATTTCTGGCGCCGTTGCCGGGGAGGTCTACGCAAAAGTCAACATACCAAGTACCCATCACATACCCTTATCTCCCGCATTACATTATTTGCCATTTGCCTCTCATTTTCCTCTCCCTCCACTTCACCCTTGTCATTTTATTCGCCCTCTCTCTGTTGGGGATTGTAGCATAAATTTAAAATTTTCTACGCATCACCAAGATCAATCTATGGAGTAATCTAGCAATGAAGGGAAGGGGAATGCATCTACATACCCTTGTAGATCGCTAAGCGGAAGTGTTGCAAGAACGCGAATGAGGTAGTCATACTCGTGGCCATTCAGATCGCGGTCGATTTCGATCTAAGCGTCGAACAACGGCGCCTTCGCGTTCAACACACGTACAACCCGGTGACGTCTCCCGCGCCTTGATCCAGCAAGGAGAGAGGGAGAGGTTGGGGAAGACTCCGTCCAGCAGCATCACGACGGCGTGGTGGTGATGGAGGAGCGCGGGATTCTAGCAGGACTTCACCAAGCACTATGAGAGACGAGGAGGGAGAGAGGTTGGGCTGCGCCAAGAGGGAGATCAAATCATGTATTGGGCAGCCCCCAATACCTCAAGTATATATAGGGGGAGGGGAGGGGCTGCGCCCCCTTCTAGGGTTCCCTCCCTAGGGGGCGGCGGCAGCCCTAGATGCCATCTAGGGTGGCGGCCAAAGGGGAGAGGAGAGGGGGGCGCCCTAGGGTGGGCCTTAAGGCCCATCTGGACCTAGGGTTTGCCCCCTTCCCACTCTCCGTGCGCCTTGGGTCTTGGTGGGGGGTGCACCAGCCCACCTGGGGCTTGTCCCCTCCCACACTTGGCCCACACAGCCTTCTAGGGCTGGTGGCCCCACCTGGTGGACCCCCGAGACCCTCCCGGTGGTCTCGGTACGTTACCGATAGCACCCAAAACTTTTTCGGTGACCAAAACAGGACTTCCCATATATAAATATTTACCTCCGGACCATTCCGGAACTCCTCGTGACGTCTGGGATCTCATCCGGGACTCCGAACAACATTCGGTAACCATGTACATACTTTCCCTATAACCCTAGCGTCATCGAACCTTAAGTGTGTAGACCCAACGGGTTCGGGAACCATGTAGACATGACCGAGACAACTCTCCGTCCAATAACCAACAGCGGGATCTGGATACCCATGTTGGCTCCCACATGTTCCACGATCATCTCATCGGATGAACCACGATGTCAAGGATCCAATCAATCCCGTATACAATTCCCTTTGTCTATCGGTATGATACTTGCCCAAGATTCGATCGTCGGTATCCCGATACCTTGTTCAATCTTATTACCGGCAAGTCTCTTTACTCGTTCCGTAACACATCATCCCGTGATCAACTCCTTGGTCACATTGTGCACATTATGATGATGTCCTACCGAGTGGGCCCAGAGATACCTCTCCGTTTACACAAAGTAACAAATCCCAGTCTCGATTCGTGCCAACCCAACAGACACTTTTGGAGATACCCGCAATGCACCTTTATAGCCACCCAGTTACGTTGTGACGTTTGGTACACCCAAAGCATTCCTACGGTATCCGGGAGCTGCACAATCTCATGGTCTAAGGAAATGATACTTGACATTAGAAAAGCTTTAGCATACGAACTACACGATCTTGTGCTAGGCTTAGGATTGGGTCTTGTCCACATCATTCTCCTAATGATGTGATCCCGTTATCAATGACATCCAATGTCCATGATCAGGAAACCATGACCATCTATTGATCAACGAGCTAGTCAACTAGAGGCTTACTAGGGACATGTTGTGGTCTATGTATTCACACATGTATTACGGTTTCCGGTTAATACAATTATTGCATGAACAATAGACAATTATCATGAACAAGGAAATACAATAATAACCATTTTATTATTGCCTCTAGGGCATATTTCCAACAGTCTCCCACTTGCACTAGAGTCAATAATCTAGTTCACATCACTATGTGATTGTAATGAATCCAACACCCATGGGGTGTGTTCATATCTTGCTTGTGAGAGAGGTTTATCAGTCAATGGGTCTGAACCTTTCAGATCCATGTGTGCTTTACAAATCTCTATGTCATCTTGTATATGCAGCTACCACGCGCTACTTGGGGCTATTCCAAATAACCGCTCTACTATACGAATCCGATTTACTCCTCAGAGTCATCCGGATTAGTGTCAAAGTTTGCATCGACGTAACCCTTTACTACGAACTCTTTTACCACCTCCATAATCGAGAAAATTCCTTAGTCCACTAGTTACTAAGGATAAGTTCGACCGCTGTCATGTGATCCATTCCTGGATCACTCCTGTACCCCTTGACTTACTCATGGCAAGGCACACTTCAGGTGCGGTACACAACATAGCATACTGTAGAGCCTACGTCTAAAGCATAGGGGATGACCTTCGTCCTTTCTCTCTTCTGCCATGGTCAGGTCTTGAGTCTTACTCAATGCTCACACCTTGTAACACAGCCAAGAACTCCTTCTTTGCTGATCTATTTGAACTCCTTCAAAATCTTGTCACGATATGTATTCATCTGAAAGTACTATTAAGCGTTTTTGATATATCCTTATAGATCTTGATGCTCAATGTTCAAGTAGCTTAATCCAAATTTTCCATTAAAAACACTTTTCAAATAACCCTGTATGCTTTCCAGAAATTATATATCATTTCTGATCAACAATATGTTAACAACATATACTCATCAAAAATTCTATAGTGCTCCCACTCACTTCTTTGGAAATACAAGTTTCTCATAAACTTTGTATAAACCCAAAATCTTTGATCATCTCATCAAAGTGTACATTCCAACTCCGAGATGCTTACTCCAGTCCTTAGAAGGATTGCTGGAGCTTTGTATACTTGTTAGCATCTTTCAGGATTGACAAAACCTTCTGGTTGTATCACATACAACCTTTCCTCAGAAAATCATCGAGGAAACAATGTTTTGACATCCTATCTGCAAGATTTCATAAATAATGCAGTAACTGCTAACATAATTCCAATAGACTCTTAGCATCGCTACGAGTGAGAAAGTCTCATCATAGTCAACTCCTTGAACTTGTCGGGAAACATCTTAACGACAAGTCGAGCTTTCTTAATGGTGACACTTACCATCATTGTCCGTCTTCCTTTTAAAATCCATCTACACCCAACAGCCTTACGACCATCAAGTAGTTCTTTTCAAAGTCTATACTTTGTTTTATACATGGATCCTCTCTCGGATTTTATGGCCTCGAGCCATTCGTCGGAATCCGGGCCCACCATCGCTTCTCCATAGCTCGTAGGTTCATTGTTGTCTAGCAACATGACTTCCAAGACAGGATTACATACCACTCTAATGTAGTACACATCCTTGTCGACCTATAAGGTTTGGTAGTGACTTGATCCGAAGTTTCATGATCACTATCATAAGCTTCCACTTCAATTGGTGTAGGTGCCACAGGAACAACTTTCTGTGCCCTGCTACACACTAGTTGAAATGACGGTTCAATAACCTCATCAAGTCTCCACCATCCTCCCACTCAATTCTTTCGAGAGAAACTTTTCCTTGAGAAAGGACCCCTTTCTAGAAACAATCAGTTTTGCTTCCAGATCTGAAATAGGAGGTATACCCAATTGTTTTGGGTATTCTATGAAGATGCATTCATCCGCTTTGGATTCGAGCTTATCAGCCTGAAACCTTTTCACATAAGCATCGCAGCCCCAAACTTTTAAGAAACGACAGCTTAGGTTTCTCTAAACCATAGTTCACACGGTGTCGTCTCAACGGAATTGTGTGGTGCCCTATTTAAAGTGAGTGTGGTTGTCCCTAATGCCTAACCCATAAACGATAGTGGAAATTCGATAAGAGACATCATGGTATGCACCATATCCAATAGGGTGCAGTTGTGATGTTTGGACACACCATCACACTATGGTGGTCCAGGCGGTATTAGTTGTGAAACAATTTCCACAATGTCTTAATTGTGTGCCAAACTCATAACTCAGATATTCATCTCTATGATCATATCATAGACATTTTATCATCTTGTCATGATGGTCTTCAACTTCACTCTGAAATTACTTAAACCTTTCAATAATTCAGACTTGTGTTTCATCAAGTAAATATACTCAGCATCTACTCAAATCATCTGTGAAGTAAGAACATAACGATATCCACAGCGTGCCTCAGCACTCATTGGACTGCACACATCAAAATGTATTATTTCCAACAAGTTGCTTTCTTGTTCCATCTTACTGAAAACGAGGCCTCTCAGTCATCTTGTCCATGTGGTATGATTTGCATGTCTCAAGTGATTCAAAATCAAGTGAGTCCAAATGATCCATCTGTATGGAGTTTCTTCATGCATATCTACCAATAGACATGGTTCGCATGTCTCAATCTTTTCAAAAACGAGTGAGTCCAAAGATCCATCAACATGGAGCTTCTTCATGCGTTTTATACCAACATGACTCAAATGGCAGTGCCACAAGTATGTGGTACTATCATTACTATCTTATATCTTTTGGCATGAACATGTGTATCACTAGGATCAAGATTCAATAAACCATTCATTTTAGGTGCAAGCCCATTGAAGGTATTATTCAAATAAACAGAGTAAACATTATTCTCTTTAAATGAATAACCATATTGCGATAAACATAATCCAATCATGTCTATGCTCAATGCAAACACCAAATAACAATTATTTAGGTTTAACACCAATCTCGATGGTAGAGGGAGCATGCGATGCTTGATCACATCAACCTTGGAAACACTTCCAACACATATCGTCATCTCACCTTCAGCTAGTCTCCGTTTATTCCGTAGCCTTTTATTTCGAGTTACTAACACTTAGCAACTGAACCGATATTTTAATACCTTGGTGCTACTAGGAGTACTAGTAAAGTACACATTAATATAACGTATTTCCAAAATACTTCTGTCGACCTTGCCAGCCTTCTCATCTACCAAGTATCTAGGGTAGTTCTGCTTCAGTGACCGTTCCCTCATTACAGAAGCACTTAGTCTCGGGTTTGGTTCAACCTTGGGTTTCTTCACTAGAGCAGCAACTGATTTGCCGTCTCATGAAGTATCCATTCTTTCCCTTGCCCTTCTTGAAACTAGTGGTTTAACCATCAACAATTGATGCTCCTACTTGATTTCTACTTTCGCGATGTCAAACATCGCGAGTTGCTCAAGGATCATCATGTCTATCCCTGATATGTTATAGTTCATCACGAAGCTCCAATAGCTTGGTGGCAGTGACTATGGAGAATCATCACTATTTCATCTGGAAGATTAACTCCCACTCGATTCAAGCGATTGTAGTACTCAGACAATCTGAGCACATGCTCAACGATTGAGCTTTTCTCCCTTAGTTTGCAGGCTTAAGAAACTTGTTAGAGGTCTCATACCTCTTGACGTGGGCACTAGTCTGAAATCCCAATTTCAATCTTTGGAACATCTCATATGTTCTACGACGTTTCAAAAAACGTCTTTGGTGCCACAATTAGAAACCGTTAGTATTATGCACTGAACTATCACGTAGTCATCAAAACGTGTATGTCAGATGTTTCCCAACATCTACAGACGATGCTCGAGGTTCAATGCACTGAGAGGTGCATTAAGGACATAGCCCTTCTGTGTAGCAACGAGGACAATCCTCAGTTCACGGACCCAGTCCGCATAATTGCTACTGTCAACTCTCAACTAAATTTTCTCTAGGAACATATCGAAAATAGTAGAACCAAAGCATGAGCTACGACATAATTTGCAAAGACCTTTTGACTATGTTCATGATAATTAAGTTCATCTAATCAAATTATTCAATGAACTCCCACTTAGATAGACATCCCTCTAGTCATCTAAGTGATACATGATCCGAGTCAACTAGGCCGTGTCCGATCATCACGTGAGACGGACTAGTCATCATCGGTGAACATCTTCATGTTGATCATATCTTCTATACGACTCATGTTCGACCTTTCGGTCTTCCGTGTTCCGAGGCCATGTCTGTACATGCTAGGCTCGTCAAGTCAACCTAAGTGTATTGCGTGTGTAAATCTGGCTTACACCCGTTGTATTTGAATGTTAGAATCTATCACACCCAATCATCACGTGGTGCTTCGAAACAACAAACCTTCGCAATGGTGCACAGTTAGGGGGAACACTTTCTTGAAATTATTGTGAGGGATCATCTTATTTAAGCTACCGTCGTTCTAAGCAAATAAGATGTAAAACATGATAAACATCACATGCAATCAAATAGTGACATGATATGGCCAATATCATTTTGCTCCTTTTGATCTCCATCTTCGGGGCGCCATGATCATCATCGTCACCGGCATGACACCATGATCTCCATCATCGTGTCTTCATGAAGTTGCCTTGCCAACTATTACTTCTACTACTATGGCTAACGGTTAGCAATAAAGTAAAGTAATTACATGGTGTTTTCATTGACACACAGGTCATAAATAAATTAAGACAACTCCTATGGCTCCTGCCGTTTGTCATACTCATCGACATGCAAGTCGTGATTCCTATTACAAGAACATGATCAATCTCATACATCACATATATCATTCATCACATACTTTTGGCCATATCACATCACATTGCATACCCTACAAAAACAAGTTAGACGTCCTCTAATTGTTGTTGCATGTTTTATGTGGCTGCTATGGGTTTCTAGCAAGAACGTTTCTTACCTACGCAAAACCACAACGTGATATGCCAATTTCTATTTACCCTTCATAAGGACCCCTTTCATCGAATCTGATCCGACTAAAGTGGGAGAGACAGACACCCGCTAGCCACCTTATGCAACTAGTGCATGTCAGTCGGTGGAACCAGTCTCACGTAAGCGTACATGTAAGGTCGGTCCAGGCCGCTTCATCCCACAATGCCGCCGGATCAAGATAAGACTAGTAACGGCAAGCAAATTGAACAAATCATCACCCACAACTACTTTGTGTTCTACTCGTGCATAGAAACTACGCATAGACCTAGCTCATGATGCCACTGTTGGGGATCGTAGCATAAATTTAAAATTTTCTACGCATCACCAAGATCAATCTATGGAGTAATCTAGCAACGAAGGGAAGGGGAGTGCATCTACATACCCTTGTAGATTGCTAAGAGGAAGCGTTGCAAGAACGCAGATGAGGTAGTCGTACTCGTGGCGATTCAGATCGCGGTCGATTCCGATCTAAGCACCGAACAACGGCGCCTCCGCGTTCAACACACGTACAGCCCGGTGACGTCTCCCGCGCCTTGATCCAGCAAGGAGAGAGGGAGAGGTTGGGGAAGACTCCGTCCAGCAGCACACGACAGCGTGGTGGTGATGGAGGAGCGCGGGATTCTAGCAGGGCTTCGCCAAGCACTACGAGAGACGAGGAGGGAGAGAGGTTGGGCTGCGCCAAGAGGGAGATCAAATCATGTATTGGGCAGCCCCCAATACCTCAAGTATATATAGGGGGAGGGGAGGGGCTGCGCCCCCTTCTAGGGTTCCCTCCCTAGGGGGCGGCGGCAGCCCTAGATGCCATCTAGGGTGGCGGCCAAAGGGGAGAGGAGAGGGGGGCGCCCTAGGGTGGGCCTTAAGGCCCATCTGGACCTAGGGTTTGCCCCCTTCCCACTCTTCATGCGCCTTGGGCCTTGGTGGGGGGGCGCACCAGCCCACCTGGGGCTGGTCCCCTCCCACACTTGGCCCACGTAGCCTTCTGGGGCTGGTGGCCCCACCTGGTGGACCCTCGGGACCCTCCTGGTGGTCCCGGTATGTTACCGATAGCACGCGAAACTTTTCCGGTGACCAAAACGGGACTTCCCATATATAAATCTTTACCTCCGGACCATTCCGGAACTCCTCGTGACGTTCGGGATCTCATCCGGGACTCCGAACAACATTCGTTAACCACGTACATACTTTCCCTATAACCCTAGCATCATCGAACCTTAAGTGTGTAGACCCTACGAGTTCGGGAACCATGTAGACATGACTGAGACAACTCTTCAGCCAATAACCAACAGCGGGATCTGGATACCCATGTTGGGTCCCACATGTTCCACGATGATCTCATCGGATGAACCACGATGTCAAGGATTCAATCAATCCCGTATACAATTCCCTTTGTCTATTGGTATGATACTTGCCCGAGATTCGATCGTCGGTATCCTGATACCTTGTTCAATCTTGTTACCGGCAAGTCTCTTTACTCGTTCCGTAACACATCATCCCATGATCAACACCTTGGTCACATTGTGCACATTATGATGATGTCCTACCGAGTGGGCCTAGAGATACCTCTCCGTTTACACGGAGTGACAAATCCCAGTCTCGATTCGTGCCAACCCAACAGACACTTTCGAAGATACCCGCAGTGCACCTTTATAGCCACCCAGTTATGTTGTGATGTTTGGTACACCCAAAGCATTCCTACGGTATCCGGGAGCTGCACAATCTCATGGTCTAAGGAAATGATACTTGACATTAGAAAAGCTTTAGCATACGAACTACACGATCTTGTGCTAGGCTTAGGATTGGGTCTTGTCCATCACATCATTCTCCTAATGATGTGATCCCGTTATCAATGACATCCAATGTCCATGATCAGGAAACCATGACCATCTATTGATCAACGAGCTAGTCAACTAGAGGCTTACTAGGGACATGTTGTGGTCTATGTATTCACACATGTATTACGGTTTTAGGTTAATACAATTATAGCATGAACAATAGACAATTATCATGAACAAGGAAATATAATAATAACCATTTTATTATTGCCTCTAGGGCATATGTCCAACACTCTCTCCCTATCCTTCCTCTCTATTTACCTCTTTTGTTTGCTTGCTTTTTGTTAGCTTGTGTGTTAGTTTGCTTGCTTGTCACGATGGCTCAAGATAATACTAAATTGTGTGACTTCACCAATACCAACAACAATGATTTTATTAGCACTCCAATTCCTGCTCTTACCGATGCTGAATCTTGTGAAATTAATGCTGCTTTGTTGAATCTTGTCATGAAAGATCCGTTTTCCGGCCTTCCTAGTGAAGATGCCGCTACCCATCTAAATATCTTCGTTGATTTGTGTGACATGCAAAAGAAGAAATATGTGGATAATGATATCGTTAAATTGAAGCTATTTCCTTTTTCTCTTAGAGATCGTGCTAAAGCTTTGTTTTCGTCTTTGCCTAAAAATAGTATTGATTCATGGAACAAGTGCAAAGATGCTTATATCTCTAAGTATTTTCCTCCCACTAAGATCATCTCTCTTAGAAATGATATTATGAATTTTAAGCAACTTGATAATGAACATGTTGCACAAGCTTGGAAGAGAATGAAATTAATGATACGTAATTGCCCTACTCATGCTTTAAATTTGTGGATGATTATACAAAATTTTTATGATGGATTGAATTTTTCTTCTAGAAATCTTTTAGATTTGGCCGCGGGAGGCACTTTTATGGAAATCACTTTAGGAGAAGCTACTAAACTCCTAGATAATATTTATGGTTAATTATTCTCAATGGCATACTGAAAGATCTACTAATAAAAAGGTGCATGCGATAGAAGAAATTAATGTTTTGAGTGGAAAGATGGATGAACTTATGAAACTATTTGCTAATAAGAGTGTATCTTCTGATCCTAATGATATGCCCTTGTTTACTTCGATTGAGAATAATAATGAATCTATGGATGTGAATTTTGTTGGTAGGAACAATTTTGGTAACAACGCGTATAGAGGAAATTTCTATCCTAGGCCTTATCCTAGTAATCCCTCTAATAATTATGGTAATTCCTACAACAATTCTTATGGAAATTATAATAAGATGCCCTCTAATTTTTGAATCTAATATTAAAGAATTTATTACTTCACAAAAGAATTTTAATGCTATGATTGAAGAAAAATTGCTTAAGATTGATGACTTGGCTAGGAATGTTGATAGAATTGCTCTTGATGTTGATTCTTTGAAACTTAGATCTATTCCACCTAAGCATGATATCAATGAGTCTCTCAAAGCCATGAGAATTTCCATTGATGAGTGCAAAGAAAGAACCGCTAGGATGCGTGCTAAGAAAGATGCCTTTATAAGAGCGTGTTCTTCTAGTTGCTATGAAAATAAAGATGAAGATCTAAAAGTTATTGATGTGTCCCCTATTAAATCTTTGTTTTGCAATATGAGTCTTGATAATGATGGGATTGAATATGATCCACCTTTACCTAGAAGGTGTTCCAAGAATTCAGAATTTGTTGATCTTGATGCTAAATTTGATAAAAGTGGGATTGAAGAAATTAAAACCCTAGATGTTGCTAAACCCGCTATTATGGATTTCAAGGAATTTAACTATGAAAATTGCTCTTTGATTGATTGTATTTCCTTGTTGCAATCTATGCTAAATTCTCCTCATGCTTATAGTCAAAATAAAGCGTTTACTAAACATGTCGTTGATGCCTTGATGCAATCTTATGAAGAAAAACTTGAATTGGAAGTTTCTATCCCTAGAAAACTTTATGATGAGTGGGAACCAACTATTAAAATTAAAATTAAAGATCATGAATGCTATGCTTTATGTGATTTGGGTGCTAGTGTTTCCACGATTCCAAAGACTTTGTGTGATTTGTTAGGTTTCCGTGATTTTGATGATTGCTCTCTAAACTTGCACCTTGCGGATTCCGCTATTAAGAAACCTATGGGAAGAATTAATGATGTTCTTATTGTTGCAAATAGGAATTATGTGCCCGTAGATTTTATTGTTCTTGACATAGATTGCAATCCTTCATGTCCTATTATTCTTGGTAGACCTTTCCTTAGAACGATTGGTGCAATTATTGATATGAAGGAAGGAAATATTAGATTCCAATTTCCATTAAGGAAAGGCATGGAACACTTTCCTAGAATGAAACTTAAATTACCTTATGAATCTATTATGAGAGCCACGTATGGATTGCCTACCAAAGATGGCAATACCTAGATCTATTCTTGCTTGTTATGCCTAGCTAGGGGCGTTAAACGATAGCGCTTGTTGGGAGGCAACCCAATTTTATTTTTATTCCTTGATTTTTGCTCCTGTTTAGTAATAAATAATTTATATAGCCTCTGTTTTGGTTGTGGTTTTTGTGTTTAATTAGTGTTTGTGCCAAGTAGAACCGTTGGGAAGACTTGGGGAAAGTCTTGTTGAACTTGCTGTAAAAAACAGAAACTTTAGCACTCATGAGAACTGCTGTCATTTTTATTTGAAGAGTGATATTTAGTTAATTATTTTGTCAGATGATTAATAGATAAATTCCTCACGTCCAGAAATTTATTTTAGAATTTTTCGAGCTCCAGATTTTGCGCTAGCTACAGATTACTACAGACTGTTCTGTTTTTGACAGATTCAGTTTTTCATGTGTTGTTTGCTTATTTTGATGAATCTATGGCTAGTAAAATAGTTTATAAACCATAGAGAAGTTGGAATACAGTAGGTATAACACCAATATAAATAAATAATGAGTTCATTATAGTACCTTGAAGTGATCTTTTATTTTCTTTCGCTAACGGAGCTCATGAGATTTCCTACTTTAAGTTTTGTGTTGTGAAGTTTTCAAGTTTTGGGTAAAGATTTGATGGATTATGGAACAAGGAGTGGCAAGAGCCTAAGATTCGGGATGCCCATGGCACCCCCAAGATAATCTAAGTACACCTAAAAGCCAAAGCTTGGGGATGCCCCGGAAGGCATCCCCTCTTTCGTCTACTTCTATCGGCAACTTTACTTGGAGTTATATTTTTATTTACCACATGATATGTGTCTTGCTTGGAGCG
Source organism: Triticum dicoccoides (assembly GCF_002162155.2). Taxonomy (NCBI): domain Eukaryota; kingdom Viridiplantae; phylum Streptophyta; class Magnoliopsida; order Poales; family Poaceae; genus Triticum; species Triticum dicoccoides. Next base: position 583,513,157 of record NC_041390.1, read on the forward strand.
TCTTGTATAATTTGAGTCTTTGCTTTTTAGTTTACCACAATCATCCTTGCTGTACACACCCTTTTGAGAGAGCCATACATGATTTGGAATCTATTAGAATACTCTATGTGCTTCGCTTATATCTTTTGAGTTATATAATTTTGCTCTAGTACTTCACTTATATCTTTTAGAGCACGGTGGGGGATTTGTTTTATAGAAACTATTGATCTCTCATGCTTCACTTAGATTATTTTGAGAGTCTTAATAGCATGGTAATTTGCTTAAAATCTTAATATGCTTGGTATACAAGATTAATAATAAAACTTTCTTATGAGTGTGTTGAATACTATGATAAGGTTGATACTTGATAATTGTTTTGAGATATAGAGATGGTGATATTAAAGTCATACTAGTTGAGTAGTTGTGAATTTGAGAAATACTTGTGTTGAAGCTTGTGATTCCCGTAGCATGCACGTATGGTGAACCTTTATGTGATGAAGTCGGAGCATGATTTATTTTTTGATTGCCTTCCTTATGAGTGGCGGTCGGGGACGAGCGATATATTTTCCTACCAATCTATCCCCCTAGGAGCATGCGCGTAATACTTTGCTTTGATAACTTGTAGATTTTTGCAATAAGTATATGAGTTCTTTATGACTAATGTTGAGTCCATGGATTATACGCACTCTCACCCTTCCACCTTTGCTAGCCTCTCTAATACCGCGCACCTTTCGCCAGTATCATACACCCACCATATACCTTCCTCAAAACAGCCACCATACCTACCTATTATGGCATTTCCATAGCCATTCCGAGATATATTGCCATGCAACTTTCCACCATTCTGTTTATTATGACACACTCCATCATTGTCATATTGCTTAGCATGATCATGTAGTTGACATCGTATTTGTGGCAAAGCCACCATTCATAATTCTTTCATACATGTCACTCATGAGTCATTGCATATCCCGGTACACCGCCGGAGGCATTCATATAGAGTCATATTTTGTTCTAAGTATCGAGTTGTAATTGTTGAGTTGTAAGAAAAATAAAAGTGTGATGATCATCATTATTAGAGCATTGTCCCAGTGAGGAAAGGATGATGGAGACTATGATTCCCCCACAAGTCGGGGTGAGACTCCGGACGAAAAATAAATAAAAGAGGCCAAAGAAGCCCAAATAAAAAAAGAGAAAGAAAAGAGGCCATAAAAAAGAGAAAAGGCGCAAATAAAAAAATTATATGAGAGAAAAAGAGAGAAGGGACAATGTTACTATCCTTTTACCACACCTGTGCTTCAAAGTAGCACCATGATCTTCATAGTAGAGAGTCTCTCATGTTATCACTTTCATATACTAGTGGGAATCTTTCATTATAGAACTTGGCTTGTATATTCCAATGATGGGCTTCCTCAAATTGCCCTAGGTCTTCATGAGCAAGCAAGTTGGATGCACACCCACTTAGTTTCTTTTTGAGCTTTCATATACTTATAGCTCTAGTGCATCCGTTGCATGGCAATCCCTACTCACTCACATTGATATCTATTTATGGGCATCTCCATAGCCCATTGATATGCTTAGTTGATGTGAGACTATCTTCTCCCTTTTTGTCTTCTCCACAACCACCGTTCTATTCCACCTATAGTGCTATATCCATGGCTCACGCTCATGTATTGCATGAAGATTGAAAAAGTTTTGAGAATGTCAAAAGTATGAAACAATTGCTTGGCTTGTCATCGGGGTTGTGCATGATTTAAATATTTTGTGTGGTGAAGATGGAGCATAGCCAGACTATATGATTTTGTAGGGATAACTTTCTTTAGCCATGTTATTTTGAGAAGACATAATTGCTTTGTTAGTATGCTTGAAGTATTATTATTTTTATGTCAATATGAACTTTTGTCTTTAATCTTTCAGATCTGAATATTCATACCACAATTAAGAAGAATTACATTAAAATTATGCCAAGTAGCACTCCGCATCAAAAATTCTGTTTTTATCATTTACCTACTCAAGGACGAGCAGGAATTAAGCTTGGGGATGCTTGATATGTCTCCAACGTATCTATAATTTTTGATTGCTCCATGCTATATTATCTACTGTTTTATACATTATTGGGCTTTATTATCCACTTTTATATTATTTTGGGACTAACCTATTAACTGGAGGCCCAGCCCAGAATTGCTGTTTTTTTGCCTATTTTAGGGTTTCGAAGAAAAGGAATATCAAACGGACTCCAAATGGAATGAAACCTTCGAGAACGTGATTTTCTCAACAGATAAGACCCAGGAGACTTGGACCCTACATCAAGGCACGTAACAGGAGGCCACGAGGTAGGGGGCATGCCCTACCCTACCAGGCGCGCCCCCCACCCTCGTGGGCCCCCTGTTGCTCCACCGACGTACTTCTTCCTCCTATATATATCCACGTACCCCAAACAATCAGAACAGGAGCCAAAACCCTAATTCCACCGCCGTAACTTTCTGTATCCACGAGATCCCATCTTGGGGCATCGATCACGGAGGGCTTCTACATCAACACCATTGCCTCTCCGATGAAGTGTGAGTAGTTCACCTTAGAACTATGGGTCCATAGTTATTAGCTAGATGGCTTCTTCTCTCTTTTTGGATCTCAATACAATGTTCTCCCCCTCTCTTGTGGAGAACTATTCAATGTAATCTTCTTTTTGCGGTGTGTTTGTTGAGAATGATGAATTGTGGGTTTATGATCAAGTCTATCTATGAATAATATTTGAATCTTCTCTGAATTCTTTTATGTATGATTGGTTATCTTTGCAAGTCTCTTCGAATTATCAGTTTGGTTTGGCCTACTAGATTGATCTTTCTTGAAATGGGAGAAGTGCTTAGCTTTGGGTTCAATCTTGCGGTGTCCTTTCCCGGTGACAGTAAGGGCGGCAAGGTACGTATTGTATTGTTGCGATCGAGGATAACAAGATGGGGTTTTCTTCATATTGCATGAGTCTATCCCTGTACATCATGTCATCTTGCTTAAGGCGTTACTCTGTTTTTAACTTAATACTCTAGATGCATGCTGGGTAGCGGTCGATGAGTGGAGTAATAGTAGTAGATGCAGGCAGGAGTCGGTCTACTTGTCTCGGACGTGATGCCTATATACATGATCATACCAAGATATTCTCATAACTATGCTCAATTTTGTCAATTGCTCAACAGTAATTTGTTCACCCACCGTAGAATACTTATGCTCTCGAGAGAAGCCACTAGTGAAACCTATGGCCCCCGGGTCTATCTTTATCATATTGATCTCCTACTGCTTAGTCATTTCCTTTGCTATTTACTTTGCCTTTATTTTACTTTGCATCTTTATCATAAAAATACCAAATATATTATTTTATCATATCTTTCAGATCTCACTCTCGTAAGTGGCCCTATAGGGATTGACAACCCCTATTTGCGTTGGTTGCGAGGATTTATTTGTTTTGTGCAGGTGCGAGGGAATCGCGTGTAGCCTCCTACTGGATTGATACCTTGGTTCTCAAAAACTGAGGGAAATACTTACGCTACTTTGTTGCATCATCCCTTCCTCTTCGGGGAAAACCAACGCAGTGCTAAAAGAGGTAGCAGTGCATCACTAGCTAAAGTTTTGACCTCTCCAAACCCACTTTCATCAATTTTCTCAACAAGATTTTCACCCTCCGAAATATTGGGATGCCTTCTACCTAAAGTTGACTCTTCTCCAGTCCCTTTTTCGTCATTCTTAACTTTACTAAACAAGGAATCAATAGAAGAGACACCAATCATTTTAAGATCTTCATCATCTTTGCAAGAATAATCACTAGAAAATGCTTTTTCTAAAAATTCTCTTTTATCTCTAAGCATAGCAGTTCTTTTCTTAATTTCATCCATAAAAACATAAAGAGCTTTAATTGATTCATCTACTTTAGGCAAAAAAATCATCTTGATATTTTCCACATCATGAGCAATTCTATCAACACTTCTAGACAAATCATCAATTTTATTCAACTTTTCTTCTATGGAAGTGTTGAATTTTTTTTGTGTATTGATAAATTCTTTAATATTATTCTCAAGATCAGAGGTGTTAATATTATTATTATAAGATTGATTTCCATAGGAATTACCATAATTGTAAGAGGAATTACTAGGAAAAGGCCTAGGATTAAAATTACCTCTATAAGCATTGTTGTTGAAATTATTTCTAGAGATAAAATTTACATCAATGGCATCACTATTTTGCTCAATCAAAGTAGACAAAGGCATATCATTAAAATCAATAGGAGCACTTTCACTAGCAACCAATTTCATAAGAGCATCAACTTTATCTTCTTCAACCGAATTAACTTTTTTACCAGTAGGAGCTCTTTCGGTATGCCATTTTGAATAATTTGCCATGATATTATCAAGAAATTTGGTACCTTCACCCAAAGTAATTTCCATAAAACTACCACCTGCAGCAGAATCTAAAAGATTACGAGAAACAAAATTCAGTCCCGCATAAAAAATTTGTATAATCATCCAAAGATTTAACCCATGAGTTGGGCAATTCCTCAGCATCATTTTCATCCTTTTCCAAGATTGCACAACATGCTCATGTTCAAGTTGCTTGAAATTCATGATCTGGGTTCTAAGGGAAATAATTTTTGCGGGAGGAAAATACTTAGTGATAAAAGCATCTTTGCACTTGTTCCAAGAATCGATACTATTACGAGGCAAAGAAAAGAACCAATTTTTTGCAGAATCACGCAAAGAGAACGGAAATAATTTCATCTTGACCACATCATTGTCCACATCTTTTTTCTTTTGCATATCGCATAATTCCACGAAGGTATTAAGATGGGACGCGGCATCCTCATTAGGAGTACCAGAAAATTGGTCTTTCATAACAAGATTCAGCAAAGCAGTATTAATATCACAAGTCTCCACACTAGTGGCGGGAGGATCAAGCGGAGTGCCAATAAAATCATTGTTGTTGGTATTTGAGAAATCACATAACTTGGTGTTCTCTTGAGTCATGATGACCACACAAGAAGATTGCACTAAAAAACATATCTGGCAAGAGAACGGCGAACGGAAAAAGAGAGGCGAATAAAATAGAAAATTTTTGTGAAGTGGGGGAGAGGAAACGAGAGGCAAATGGCAAATAATGTAAATTGCAAGGAGACGAGATTTGCGATCAGGAACCTGGTTATGATGAAGATCCTCCCCGGCAATGGCGCCAGAAATTCTCCTTGATGGCAGCTGGAACTACGTCGGTATTTCCCCGGAGAGGGAGGGATGATGTGGCATAGCGATGGTAGAGTATTTCCCTCGGTTATGAAACCAAGGTATCGAACTAGTAGGAGAACCAAGCAACACAACGTAAATAGCCCCTACACACAAATAACAATACCTTGCAACCCGACGAGTTAAAGGGGTTGTCAATCCCTTTCGGGTAACAGCGCCAGAATTGGAGTGTGACGGGAGAAAGTTGTGATAGATTGAAATAATAGATCGCAAATAAAATAAAGTGCAGCAAAGTAGTTTTGGATTTTTGGTTTAATAGATATTAAAATAAAAAGCAAGGAAAAAGTAGATCGCAAGACAAATATATGAGAAATAAGACCCGGGGGCCGTAGGTTTCACTAGTGGCTTCTCTCGAGAAAAATAGCAAACGGTGGGTAAACAAATTACTGTTGGGAAATTGATAGAACATCAAATAATTATGACGATATCCAGGCAATGATCATTACATAGGCATCACGTCCCAGATTAGTAGATCGACTCCTGCCTGCATCTACTACTATTACTCCACACATTGACCGCTATCCAGCATGCATCTAGTGTTTTAGGTTCATGGAAAAATGGAGTAATGCAATAAGAATGACGACATGATGTAGACAAGATCCATTTATCTATATGGCGGTAGATATAGATCTCGTCTTTTTATCCTTAGTAGCAACGATACATACGTGTCAGTTCCCTTTCTGGCACTGGGATCAAGCACCGTAAGATCGAAGCCACTACCGGGCACCTCTCCCCATTGCAAGATAAATAGATCGAGTTGGCCAGACAAAACCCAAATATCGGAGAAGAAATATGAGGCTATAAGAGATCATGCATAAAAGAGATCAAAGAAACTCAAATACTTTCATGGATATAAAAACATAGATCTGATCATAAACTCGAAGTTCATTGATCCCAACAAACACACCTTAAAATAGTTACATCATATGGATCTCCAAGAGACCATTGTATTGAGGATCACAAGAGAGAGATGAAGCCATCTAGCTACTAACTACGGACCCGAAGGTCTACAAAGAACTACTCACGCATCATCGGAGAGGCACCAATGGAAGTGGTGAACCCCTCCGTGATGGTGTTTAGATTGGATCTGGTGTTTCTACACTCTGCGGAGGCTGGATGAATATTTCATCAACTCCCCTAGGGTTTTGAGAATATTTGGGTATTTATAGAGCAAAGAGGCGGTCCGGGGGGCACCCGAGGTGGGCACAACCCACCTAGGGGCGCCAGGGCCTCCTGGCGCGCCCTGGTGGGTTGTGCCCCCCGCTGGACACCCTCCAGGTGCAACCAGGGCCCATCTGCTTCCTTTTGGCCCATAAAAATTATTGTAAAGTTTCATGCCATTTGGAATCTGTTTGATATTGATTTCCTGCGATGTAAAAAACATGGAAAACAGGAATTGGCACTAGGCACTATGTCAATAGGTTAGTACCAAAAATGATATAAAATGACTATAAAATGATTATAAAACATCCAAGATTGATAATAAAACAGCATGGAACAATAAAAATTTATAGATACGTTGGAGATGTATCAGGCGTGTGTACTGTTCCCATCAATCTAGATTCCGGACACCAATAAATACTACCTTGCTCACGTCGTCCCGCATGCATTCTCATCTACAT
>NC_041390.1:583520577-583523805 GCF_002162155.2 Triticum dicoccoides
CCCAACTTTGGATTGGTTTTAGGGCCAGTACAATCTTTGTCTGTCAAAGTCGCGGCCGCCGGCTGAGAAAGCTAGGCAAGTGGCGTTCAAGAAGGAGATGGCAGAGGAGGAAGCCAGGTACCAGGCGGCATGTGAAGCCCGTGATGCCTCCTGGAAAAGGAGGCGACGGATCCTTGGGGGCGGGGAGTCGTCCTGCGGAGGAGGTGTACGAAGACGGGTAATTCGTGAGGAAGGTCAAACGCGTTGGGCGCCTCGTCGATGCATGGAGGTGGGCCGATAAGCTCCAGCGTGCCACCGACGAGGAGCTCCGGTGGGCGCCCAACGAAATGCCAAGATCATTCGCGCTCGTTCGCCAGCAAGAGCCAGATCGATATGTCAAGCGCTGCGAGGCGAAGTACTGCCTCCGCACTGGGAAGACGCCGCGCACCAGGGAGCTGCTGGCGATGGGCTACCGAAATACTGGCCCAAGAAGAGATTATTAGTTTTAGTATTTTTCGTTTTCAATTTTATGCATTGTACCTAGTAGTTAAGTATCATCAAGTATATGTGATGATATTATATATATATTCTATGCTGAACTAATGAACAATTAATATATATATATATATATATATGTATGTATATATGTATATATGTATATATATTATGAATTCCATTTTCTATCTGTTTTTGTATACTAATTTGAATCTAGCTGTTATCATCCACATATACAGAATGGAAAGCGTATACACACACATTGAAACAGAACATAAAGAATGGAAAACAGAGTACACACATTGAAACAGGGGAATAAACAGAGCAATATTATGATTGCTGTGAATACATAGCTATCCACGTCAAAACGACTCAATAAAATAAAACGCGTCCATGAGACCATGACCAGCAGCCCTTGCCTACGGTAGCTCTTGGCTCTGCCTGAACTCATGCAGGTGTTCGTCCAAGCGGTCGACACGCTCGTGGTACATCTGGAGTGCGATCTTGAGCTCCAAGTTGGCTATTTCATCGGAGATCACCAGCTCGAGGATGAGATGGCTGTGTTCATCTATTGTGCCCAGGTGGACACCTGGGCCAAGGAGGCAGTCGAGCCTACTGACCAGCGCGTTGGCATCGAGAGGGCCGCGGACAAGGCGAACGGCGCGACCCATGTGAACAACATGGCGGGCGTCCAGTGCAACTACGACGCGGCTGGCCTCTGATGCAAGTACGGCATAGAGGGCCTCTGCCCACTCCTGGCGAGGAATGGGGGTACAGAGGGGATGTGTACCCAGCTGCGACGCCGTGTCGACAGCAGGCAAGCGCCAATGGATCTGCTCTTGCTATGCGGCGCACCGTGTCTGTCGCTCTGCAGCGCTCCAACGGTCTCGCTGTGCGGCCAGCCGCAGCCTATCGGTGCGGATGCGCCTAGCTTGCTCTGCAGCGCGCCATCGATCATGATGTGCGGCGAGCTACAGCCTGTCGGCGCTGACATGCCTATCTTGATCCATGGTGCTCAAGCGCCATATGCGGCAAAGGTCTGCTCAACCCTGGCGATGATGCGCATCACGGCGTCGTCCATCACGTTGCCGGGGAGCGCCTTGGCCTTGACGGCCCGTGGTGCCTGCTCGTTTTCCTCGTCGATGAGGTTGATGGCAGAGGCGGCGCTTTGGTGGGTTGGCATGCTTGGAAAAGGTGGATGTGCTATAGGCTGCGCGTGTCGCCTCCGTGCGTCGCGCGCCGCCTAGGTTTATGCGCAATATCGCTGGGTGGCAGGAAACAGGTGAGAAAATGGCGGTGTGTTCATAAAACGCCATCAATTAATGAAAACTTATCATAGAAGGAACATCGAGCTAGCACAAGAAGTAGATGATGATCAGATGAACACGGACCACTCTAGGGAACCCGTCGGTGATGAATTCATCAATCGCAAACGGTTGAATACTAGCAAGCATTTGCCCACAACACACACGACTTATTCCATCACAAACGGGTCGGATGGATCAACTATATGCCACGTATCGCACATTGTCAAAAAGTAATGTGGTAGACCTTCTTTAACATGTGTTAAGAAATAAAAATAAATATAAAACAAGGACCTCGAGGTTAAATTAACTCATGGGATGGGTCATATTAGTCACTTAATTTGATAGATATGACCCATCTCCAGCCTGAGCACACTTAACTTGAGAGTTCTCTTACATGAGCTATTGGTGGAACATCTAGTCCTTGCTAATATAGGATGCCTCTCCGCATTCTTATGGCGTATCCGGATGACCACACGTCCCCCAATGGCCAATAGATGTTGTGTAGATAAAGCATATCACATACGTCTTATTAGAAGCAATCGTTAGTGTTATTATCGGTCTTCACACACATTTCTGATTACAGACCTGTTTGTCGCGTATCTCACACATCTTGATATATTAAACTATTTCTGTTCTCTTGTCTCAACGCAAATAGTTCATTCGAGTGAACCGCATGTCGTATATCGCACACACCTTGATCTGGCCGACCGTTTCTTTTGTGTTGCCAAATCACAAACAGTTCATCCGAGTGAAACCTTATGTTGTATATCGCACACACCTTCATCTGGTTGCCCATTTCTTTTGTTCCTCCTCATCACAAACAGTTAATTGAACTGAACCATATGCCCTACATTGCACACACAACTAAAATCGGAACCGTGTTTGATGCATCCTCCATCGCAAACGTTTTGCACCTTTTTTGACGGGTTTTTTACACCACTGTTTGCGATTATTGCATCGCACATAGTTTCGTCGAAGGGTCTCTTATCGTAGTGTCGAGTTGTTAGCATCCTGCAGTAGTGTGTGCACCCTCTTCAAGATGTTTATGAAAATTTAAACGAGCCGAAGGCGAGCATGAGGTTCCTCGCGCCGGAGGCGCCGTGTGACACCAAGACGGAGAACGCGCCGCATGGGCCAACACACACTTTGACCTATGTCCCCCCCTTCAAGATGTTTATGAAAACTAAACGAACAAAGGAGAGTAGGAGGTTCCCCCGCGCCAGAGGCGCCTCGTGACACCACGACGGACAACGCGCCGCACGGACCAACACGCTGCACGACCAACACACACTTCGACCTATGCCCCCCTTCAAGATGTTTATGAAAATTAAACAAGCCAAAGGCGAGCGGGAGATTCCCCCGTGCCAGAGGCACCGTGTGACACCACGAAGGACAACGCGCCACACAGACAAACACGCTGCACGACCAACACACACCTCGACCTATG
>NC_041390.1:583524362-583588835 GCF_002162155.2 Triticum dicoccoides
TGCTCGAACCAACACACTTCACGACCAACACACATTTCGACCTATGCACCCCCCCTTCAAGATGTTTATGAAAATTAAACGAGCCGGAGGCGAGCAGGAGGTTCCCCCGCACCGGAGGCGCCTTGTGACACCACGACGGACAACGCGCAGCACGAACCAACACGCTGCACGACCAACAGACACTTCGACCTGTGCCCCCTTCAAGATGTTCATGAAAATTAAATGAGCCAAAGGCGAGTAGGAGGTTTCCCCGCGCCGGAGGCGCCGTGTGACACCACGATGGACAACGCGCCGCATGAACCAACACGCTGCACGACCAACACACACTTCGACCTGAAGGAAATATGCCCTAGAAGCAATAATAAAGTTGTTATTTATATTTCCTTATATCATATAAATATTTATTATTCATGCTAGAATTGTATTAATCAGAAACTTAGTACATGTGTGAATACATAGACAAATAGAGTGTCCCTAGTATGCCTCTACTACACTAGCTCGTTAATCAAAGATGGTTAAGTTTCCTGACCATAGGCATGTGTTGTCATTTGATGAACGGGGTCACATCATTAGAGAATGATGTGATGGATAAGACCCATCCGTTAGCTTAGCATAATGATCGTTTACTTTTTTTGCTATTGCTTTCTTCATGACTTATACATGTTCCTCAGACTATGAGATTATGCAACTCCCGAATACCGGAGGAACACCTTGTGTGCTATCAAACGTCACAGCGTAACTGGGTGATTACAAATATTCTCTAGAGGTGTCTCCAATGGTGTTTTTTGAGTTGGCATAGATCGAGATTAGGATTTGTCATTCCGTGTATTGGAGAGGTATCTCTGGGCCCTCTCAGTAATGCACATCACTATGAGCCTTGTAAGCAATGTGCCTAATGAGTTAGCCACGGCATGATGCATTATAGAACGAGTAAAGAGACTTGCGGGTAACGAGATTGAACTAGGTATGATGATACCGACGATCGAATCTCGGGCAAGTAACATACCGATGACAAAGGGAACAATGTATGTTGTTATGCGGTTTTGACCGATAAAGATCTTCGTAGAATATGTAGGAGCCAATATGAGAATCCAGGTTCCGGTATTGGTTATTGACCGGAGATGTGCCTCGGTCATGTCTACATAGTTCTCGAACCCGTAGGGTCCGCACGCTTAATGTTCGATGACGATTTGTATTATGAGTTATGTGATTTGATGAACCGAAGTTTGTTCGGAGTCCTGGATGAGATCACAGACATGACGAGGAGTCTCGAAATGGTCGAGACATAAAGATTGATATATTGGAAGGTTATGTTTGAACACCGGAATGGTTTCGGAAAGGTTCGGACATTTTTTGGAGTACCGGGGGGTTACCGGGAACCTCCGGGGGGTTAATGGGCCTTCATGGGCCCTAGTAGAAGAGAGGAGGCAGCGGCCAGGTGGAGGCACGCACGCCCCAAGCCCAATCCGAATTGGACTAGGGTTGGGGGGCACTTTCCTTCTTCTCCGCCTTCTCTTTCCCCCTTCCCCCTTCTTCGGAAAGGAAAGGGGGGTGAATCCTACATGGACCGGGAGTCCAAGTAGGTCTCCCCCCCCATGGCGCGCCCCCTCTAGGGCCGGCGTCCTCTCCTCCCCCTTTATATACATGGGAGGGGCACCCCAAAGGCACGCCAAGTCTTCTCTTAGCCGTGTGTGGTGCCCCCCTCCACAGTTACACACCTCGGTCATATCGTCGTAGTGCTTAGGTGAAGCCCTGCACCGGTAACGTCATCATCACCATCGCCATGCCGTCATGCTGACGGGACTCTCCCTCATCCTCAACTGGATCAAGAGATTGAGGGACGTCATCAAGCTGAATGTGTGCTCAATGTGGAGGTGACGTCGTTCGGTGCTTGGATCAGTTGGATTGCGAAGATGTTCGACTACATCAATCGCGTTACTAAACGCTTCTGCTTTCGGTCTATGAGGGTACGTGGACACACTCTCCCATCTCGTTGCTATGCATCTCCTAGATAGATCTTGCATGATCATAGGTAAAATTTTGAAATAATGCGTTCCCCAACAGTGGCATCCGAGTTAGGTCTATGCGTAGATGTTATATGCACGAGTGGAACACAATGAGTTGTGGGCAATAATAGTCATACTGCTTACCAGCAACGTCTTACTTTGATTCAGCGGTATTGTTGGATGAAGCGGCTCGGACCGACATTACATGACCAGATTCATGAGACTGGTTCTACCGACGTGCTTCGCACACAGGTGGCTAGCGGGTGTCTGTTTCTCCAAAATTAGTTGAATCAAGTTGGACTACGCCCGGTCCTTGTTGAAGGTTAAAACAACATACTTGATGAAAAATCGTTCTGGTTTTGATGCGTAGGTAAGAATGGTTCTTGCTAGAAGCCCGTAGCAGCCACGTAAAACTTGCAACAACAAACTAGAGGACGTCTAACTTGTTTTTGCAGGGCATGTTGTGATGTGATATGGTCAAGACATGATGAGATATAAATTAGTGTATGAGATGAACATGTTTGTAATAGTTATCGGCAACTGGCAGGAGCCATATGGTTGTCGCTTTATTGTATGAAATGCAATTGCCATGTAATTGCTTTACTTTATCACTAAGCGGTAGCGATAGTCGCAGAAGCAATAGTTGGCGAGACGACAACGATGCTACGATGGAGATCAAGGTGTCAAGCCGGTGACGATGGTGATCATGACGGTGCTTTGGAGATGGAGATCAAAGGCACAAGATGATGATGGCCATATCATATCACTTATTTTGATTGCATGTGATGTTTATCCTTTATGCATCTTATTTTGCTTAGTACGGCGGTAGCATTATAAGATGATCCCTCACTAAATTTCAAGGTATAAGTGTTCTCCCTGAGTATGAACTGTTGCTACAGTTCGTCGTGCCGAGACACCATGTGATGATCGGGTGTGATAAGCTCTACGTTCACATACAACGGGCGCAAGCCAGTTTTGCACACGTAGAATACTCGGGTTAAACTTGACGAGCCTAGCATATGCAGATATGGCCTCGGAACACTGAGACCGAAAGGTCAAACGTGAATCATATAGTAGATATGATCAACATAGTGATGTTCACCATTGAAAACTACTCCATCTCACGTGATGATCGGACATGGTTTAGTTGATATGGATCACGTGATCATTTAGATGACTAGAGGGATGTCTATCTAAGTGGGAGTTCTTAAGTAATATGATTAAATTGAACTTTAATTTATCATGAACTTAGTACCTGATAGTATTTGCATGTCTATGTTGTTGTAGATCAATGGCCCGTGCTATCGTTCCTTTGAATTTTAAGGCATTCCTAGAGAAAGCTAAGTTGAAAGATGATGGTAGCAACTACATGGACTTGGTCCATAACTTGAGGGTTATCCTCATTGCTGCATAGAAGAGTTACATCCTGGAAGCACCGCTAGGTGCAAGACTCACTGCAGGAGCAACTCCAGATGTTATGAACGTTTGGCAGAGCAAAGCTGATGACTACTCGATAGTTAAGTGCGCCATGCTGTACGGCTTAGAATCAGGACTTCAACGACGTTTTGAACATCATGGAGCATATGAGATATTCCAGGAGTTGAACTTAATATTTCAAGCAAATGCCCGAATTGAGAGATATGAAGTCTCCAATAAGTTCTATAGCTGCAAGATGGAGGAGAATAGTTCTGTCAGTGAACATATACTCAGAATGTCTGGGTACCACAACCACTTGACTCAACTGGGAGTTAATCTTAGTGATGATAGTGTCATTGACAGCATTCTTCAATCACTGCCACCAAGCTACAAAAGCTTTGTGATGAACTATAATATGCAAGGGGTGGATAAGACAATTCCCGAGATCTTCGCGATGCTAAAGGCTGCGGAGGTAGAAATCAAGAAGGAGCATCAAGTGTTGATGGTTAACAAGACCACTAGTTTCAAGAAGAAGGGCAAAGGGAAGAAGGGGAAATTCAAGAAGAACGGCAAGCAAGTTGCTGCTCAAGTGAAGAAGCCCAAGTCTGGACCTAAGCTTGAGACTGAGTGCTTCTACTGCAAAGGGACTAGTCACTGGAAGCGGAACTGCCCCAAGTATTTGGCGGATAAGAAGGGTGGCAAAGTGAAAGGTATATTTGATATACATGTTATTGATGTGTACCTTACTAATGCTCGTAGTAGCGCCTGGGTATTTGATACTGGTTCTGTTGCTCATATTTGCAACTCGAAACAAGGGCTAGGATTAAACAAAGATTGGCTAAGGATGAGCTGACAATGCGCGTGAGAAATGGTTCCAAAGTCAATGTGATCGCCGTCGGCACGCTACCTCTACATCTACCTTCGGGATTAGTTTTAGACCTGAATAATTGTTATTTGGTGCCAGCATTAAGCATGAACATTATATTTGGATCTTGTTTGATGCGAGACGGTTATTCATTTAAATCAGAGAACAATGGTTGTTCTATTTATATGAGTAATATCTTTTATGGTCATGCACCCTTGATGAGTGGTCTATTTTTTGTTGAATCTCGATAGTAGTGATACACATATTCATAGTATTGAAGCCAAAAGATACAAGTTTAATAATGATAGTGCAACTTATTTGTGGCACTGCCGTTTAGGTCATATTGGTGTAAAGCGCATGAAGAAACTCCATGTTGATGGACTTTTGGAATCACTTGATGCTTGCGAACCATGCCTCATGGGAAAGATGACTAAGACTCCATTCTCCAGAACAATGGAGCGAGCAACAGACTTGTTGGAAATAATACATACTGATGTATGCGGTCCGATGAGTGTTGAGGCTCGCGGTGGGTATCATTATTTTCTGACCTTCACAGATGATTTGAGCAGATACGGGTATATCTACTTGATGAAACATAAGTCTGAAACTTTTGAAAAGTTGAAAGAATTTCATAGTGAAGTGGAAAATCATCGTAATAAGAAAATAAAGTTTCTATGATCTGATCGTGGAGGTGAATATTTGAGTTATAAGTTTGGTCTTCATTTGAAACAATGCGGAATAGTTTCGCAACTCACACCACCTGGAACACCACAGCGTAATGGTGTGTCCAAACATCGTACCCACACTTTATTAGATATGGTGCGATCTATGATGTCTCTTACTGATTTACCGCTATTGTTTTGGGGTTATGCTTTAGAGACGGATGCGTTCATGTTAAATAGGGCACCATCTAAATCCGTTGAGACGACACCATATGAACTGTGGTTTGGTAAGAAACCCAAGTTGTCGTTTCTTAAAGTTTGGGGCTGCGATGCTTATGTGAAAAAGCTTCGACCTGATAAGCTCGAACCCAAATCAGAGAAATGTGTCTTCATAGGATACCCAAAGGAGACTGTTGGGTACACCTTCTATCACAGATCCTAAGGCAAAATACTCGTAGCTAAGAATGGATCCTTTCTAGAGAAGGAGTTTCTCTCAAAAGAAGTGAGTGGGTGGAAAGTAGAACTTGATGAGGTAATTATACCTTCTCCCGAATTGGAAAGTAGTTCATCACAGAAATGAGTTCCAATGAGTCCTACACCAATTAGTAAGGAAGCTAATGATGATGATCATGAAACTTCTGATCAAGTTACTACCGAACCTCGTAGGTTAACCAGAGTAAGATCCGCACCAGAGTGGTACAATAATCCTGTTCTAGAGGTCATGTTACTTGACCATGACAAACCTACGAATTATGAGGAAGTGATGATGAGCCCAGATTCCGCGAAATGGCTTGAGGCCATGAAATCTGAGATGGGATCCATGTATGAGAACAAAGTGTGGACTTTGGTTGACTTGCTCGATGATCGGCAAGCAATAGAGAATAAATGGATCTTCAAGAAGAAGACTGACGCTGATGGTAATATTACTATCTACAAAGTTGGACTTGTTGTGAAAGGTTTTTGACAAGTTCAAGGAGTTGACTACGATGAGACCGTCTCACCCGTAGTGATGCTCAAGTCTGTACGAATCATGTTAGCAATTGCCGCATTTTATGATTATGAAATTTGGCAAATGGATGTCAAAACTGCATTCCGTAATGGATATCTTAAAGAAGAGTTGTATATGATGCAACCTGAATGTTTTGTCGATCCAAAAGGTGCTAACAAAGTGTGGAAGCTCCAGTGATCCATTTATGGACTGATGCAAGCCTCTCGGAGTTGGAATATACTCTTTGATAGTGTGATCAAAGCATATGGCTCTTGGAGAAGCCTGTATTTACAAGAAAGTGAGTGGGAGCTCTGTAGCATTTCTGATATTATATGTGGATGACAGATTGTTGATTGGAAATGATACTGAATTTCTGAATAGCATAAAAGGATACTTGAATAAGAATTTTTCAATGAAAGACCTCGGTGAAGTTGCTTATATATTGGGCATCAAGATCTATAGAGATAGATCAAGACGCTTAATTGGACTTTCACAAAGCACATACCTTGATAAAGTTTTGAAGAAGTTCAAAATGGATCAGTGTCAAAGAAAGGGTTCTTGCCTGTGTTACAAGGTGTGAAGTTGAGTTAGACTCAATTTCTGACTACTGCAGAAGATAGAGAGAAAATGAAAGTCATTCCCTATGCCTCAGCCATAGGTTCTATCATGTATACAATGTTGTGTACCAGACCTGATGTGTGCCTTGCTATTAGTTTAGCAGGGAGGTACCAAATTAATCTAGGAGTGGATCACTGGACAGCGGTCAAGAACATCCTGAAATACCTGAAAAGGACTAAGGATATGTTTCTCATTTATGGAGGTGACAAAGAGCTTGTCATAAACGGTTACGTCGATGCAAGCTTTGACACTGATTCGGATGACTCTAAGTCACAAACCGGATACATATTTATATTGAATAGTGGAGCTGTCAGTTGGTGCAGTTCCAAGCAGAGTGTTATGGCGGGATCTACGTGTGAAGCAGAGTACATAGCTGCTTCGGAAGCAGCAAATGAAGGAGTCTGGATGAAGGAGTTCATATCCGATCTAGGTGTTATACCTAGTGCATCAGGTCCAATGAAAATCTTTTATGACAATACTAGAGCAATTGCCTTGGCGAAGGAATCCATATTTCACAAGAGAACCAAACACATCAAGAGATGCTTCAATTCCATCCGCGATCAAGTCAAGGAGGGAGACATAGAGATTTGCAAGATACATACGGATCTAAATGTTGCAGACCCATTGACTAAGCCTCTCTCACGAGCAAAATATGATCAGCACCAAGACTCCATGGGTGTTAGAATCATTACTATGTAATCTAGATTATTGACTCTAGTGCAAGTGGGAGACTGAAGTAAATATGCCCTAGAGGCAATAATAAAGTTGTTATTTCTATTTCCTTATATCATGATAAATGTTTATTACTCATGCTAGAATTGTATTAACCAAAAACTTAGTACATGTGTGAATACATAAACAAACAGAGTGTCCCTAGTATGCCTCTACTAGACTAGCTCGTTAATCAAAGATGGTTAAGTTTCCTGACCATAGACATGTGTTGTCATTTGATGAACGGTATCACATCATTAGAGAATGATGTGATGGACAAGACCCATCTGTTAGCTTAGCATAATGATCGTTTAGTTTTTCTGCTATTGCTTTCTTCATGACTTATACAAGTTCCTCAGACTATGAGATTATGCAACTCCCGAATACCGGAGAAACACCTTGTGTGCTATCAAACATCACAACATAATTGGGTGATTATAAAGATGCTCTACAGGTGTCTCCAATGGTGTTTGTTGAGTTGGCATAGATCGAGATTAGGATTTGTCACTCCATGTATCAGAGAGGTATCTCTGGGCCCTCTCGGTAATGCACATCATTATGAGACTTGCAAGCAATGTGTATAATGAGTTAGCCACAGGATGATGCATTACGGAATGAGTAAAGAGACTTGCCGGTAACGAGATTGAACTATGTATGATGATACCGACGATCGAATCTCGGGCAAGTAACATACCGATGACAAAGGGAACAACGTATGTTGTTATGCGGTTTTGACCGATAAAGATCTTCGTAGAATATGTAGGAGCCAATATGAGCATCCAGGTTCCGCTATTGTTTATTGACTGGAGATGTGTCTCGGTCATGTGTACATAGTTCTCGAACCTGTAGGGTCCACACGCTTAATGTTCGATGACGATTTGTATTATAAGTTATGTGATTTGATGAACCGAAGTTTGTTTGGAGTCTCGTATGAGATCACATATGTGACGAGGAGTCTCGAAATGGTCGAGACATAAAGATTGATATATTGGAAGGTTATGTTTGGACACCGGAATGGTTTCGAAAAGGTTCGGACATTTTCCGGAGTACCGAGGGGTTACCGGAAACCCCCGGGGGGTTAATGGGCCTTCATGGGCCCTAGTGGAAAAGAGGAGGTGGCGGCTAGGTGGAGGCGCGTGCCCGCCCAAGCCCAATCCAAATTGGACTAGGGTTGGGGGGCTTTCCTTCTTCTCCTCCTTCTCTTTCCCCCTTCCCCCCCTTGGCGCGCCCCCTCTAGGGCCGGCCTCCTCTCCTCCCCCCTTTATATACGTGGGAGGGAGCACCCCAAAGACACACCAAGTCTTCTCTTAGCCATGTGCGGTGCCCCCTCCACAGTTACACACCTTGGTCATATCGTCGTAGTGCTTAGGTGAAGCCCTGCGCTGGTAACTTCATCATCATCGTCGCCACGTCGTCGTGCTAACGTAACTTTCCCTCGTCCTCAACTGGATCAAGAGATCGAGGGGCGTCATCGAGCTGAACATGTGCTGAACGCGGAGGTATCATACGTTCGATGCTTGGATCGGTTGGATCGTGAAGACGTTCGACTACATCAACTACGTTATACTAAACGCTTCCGCTTTCGGTCTACGAGGATACGTGGACACACTCTCCCCTCTCGTTGCTATGCATCTCATAGATATATCTTGCGTAATCATAGGTAAAATTTTGAAATAATGCATTCCCCAACACGACCTATGTCTCCCTTCAAGATGTTCATGAAAATTAAGCGAGCCGAAGGCGAGCAGGAGCTTCCCCCGCGCCGGAGGCGCCGAGCTCCAGTTTAGTAAAGTTATACAAACCATGCCTCTGCTAGTATACACCTATGCCTATAGAGAATTCACACATTGGCATTCACAGGATTGAGCGATGCCTCTGCAGTCATCACGACCATGCGTCAAACCATGCCTTTTCTTCGTGTGTATGAAAAAGTTGTTGTTTTTTCCTTACTTGAAAGGTCACATTTGATAGTGTTGGTAGCCCCCGCCCATAACTACCCCATCAATCTCCATTTCCCAGAAATATAATGGGAACAAAAAGGGAAACAAAAAGGAAACAGGGAACCAACGTGGTTGGCCGTTATTTTATTTGTGTTAGCGCATGGAAAGTGAAAAACAGAAAATACTAGTAGTTAGAGGGTTAAACGGCAAAACGCACGAAACCACAAATCGGAAATGAAAAACCATCAACCAACGGCGCCGGCTGGTTTTCCCTCATGGGAGCGCTCCACGCGCGACACTTGTCATCCGCTGAGTGCTCCCGAACCGCTCGTTCCGAACGCTCCGAAAAAGCGCTCGTTAACTAGTTGCTCTTGCTTTTCCTATAGAAGTGGTGATGCCATTTTCAATCTCGCACGTATCACGTCAAATAGAGCCATTTGGTACATGGCACACATCCCTCTCGAAATAAGGGGCCAGTTCATGTAACTGTAAACTAGCTGATTGTTTCTGTTTTTAGGAAGCTTCTAGTAGCTTTCAGTCGATTCTTCATGTTTTCCCTGCTCGGTTTTTATTTGATTTATTGTTGTTTTTTTGTTCAGGTTTTGTTGTTTTCGCTTTCTATTAGTTTTTTCCAAAAAAATCTTGATTTTTTATTCAAATTTAAAAAAAATTCAAAATTCATGGCATTTTTCAAACACATGATTTTTTTCGAAAATCGTGATATTTTGCAGACGTATGTCTTTTTTTAAATCCACAAAAATTTAAACTTCGTGAACCTTTTTCAAATTCATGACATTTTTAAATTCAGTATTTTGTTCAAAATTTCGAACTTCTTAAAATTGGAACACTTTTTTCTAATCAATTATTCTTTTATTTTTTCAATTCAGGATTTTTTTGTCGAATTTATGTTTTTTTATATGTTTTGTAGCAGTACATAAAAAACTGGAAACGACCGACCGACCAAGACAACTTAGAGCATGTACAATGGTGCTATCTTACGAGTGCCACGTAGGATAAATAATGAGGTGAAAGAGAGAGAACTCATAAGAAAATGCTTGTATTCTCTTATTTAAGAGAAGACAAGTGATGATCTTTTAGCACAATATGTCTCATCACATTTTTAAGAATTGCTAGTTATTGAAGATAAGACTAAAAGATGACTCATTATAGGCACTTTTTTTTATCATCTTTAGATTATATGCAAAACTATCAAGCATTGTACATGCCCTTAGCCAAAGGGCAATAGCAGGCGGGCACGCACGCAGCATCAAGTCGGCCTTAAGGGGATCAAGAGGGCTCTCCTGGCAAACCATCGTTGATGGGGCCTCCTATGTGCCGCTTGCCGCGGCAGAATTGGGCCCTTGCCTGGGCCGGCACACTCACACATAGGGTGCTCCCCTGTAGCGTCTCGGTTTTCCTATCGTTTTTTTTGTAGCGATCTTATATCATGCGATTTTTCTGGTTAGTTTAAAAATGAATTTTAAAAACGTGGAAATATTTTCAAAATCCAAACATTTTTTAAATAGGGAATTTTTTAACTTCTGACAATTTTATAAAGGGACATTTACATCTATACCTCTAATTTGCGCCCACTCTCAAATTTACCCCTAATTTCAAAGGTTGCTCAAATTTGCCCCTCCGCCGTTAGGTGCACTTATAGAAATACCCTTTTGTGTCGTTACCGTCCGGTCAAAGCAGGTCAAAGCCAGTCAAAGAGCTTTGACCGTCCTGAAAAAAATAGCAAAAAAATTCTAAAAAATCTGAAAATTTGTGGGATCAAAGATACTCAGGTTTGGAAGGTGCGTGAAAAGTTTTGTGCTGTTTGTACATTCCAGGAGCTCGTGTCAGAGGAAAAACAATAAATATGTAAGCCTGTGAATAGTAAATTCAAAAAAACAGCAAGAAAATTCAAAAAAATATGAAATTTTTTGGCATCAAAGAGGCACGAGTCTGCAAGCTTCCTGCAAATTTTTGTTGTGTTTGGACATTAGAGGGGCTTGTGGAGAAAAAAACAAAATTTAGCTTGGGAAAAACTTGGGAAAAAATGACTATTTTGTTTTTTCTTGCTAGAGCTCCTCGCATGTCATTTGATCACAAAAACTTGCAAGCACCTTGTGCACCCAAGCCACTTTGATGCCAAAAAATTCCATATTTTTTAAATTTTCTTGCTATTTTATTTCAAATTTATTGTTCACAAGCGTGCAGATTAACTGTTTTTCCTCGCCACGAGCTCCTGAAATGTCCAAATAGCACAAAACTTTGCACACACCTTTGGCACATGAGTATCTTCGATCTCACAAAATTTTAGATTTTTTAGATTTTTTTGCTATTTTTTTCAGGACGGTCAAAGCTGTTTGACCGGACGATAACAACGCAGAAGGGCATTTCTATAAGGGCACCTAACGGCGGAGGGGCAAATTTGAGAAGTCTTTCGAATTAAGGGTATATCTGATTAGGTGGTTCGAGTTAGGGATAGAAATGCAAATGTCCCTTTTATAAAATAGTTTTAAAATACCAACAATTATATTGGAAAAAAACCCTTTTTTGAAAATGTGAACGCTTCAGGGAAACAAGGACATTTTTGAAACATGTATTTTTAAATAACATTTTTATTTAAAGCACAAACATTATTTTAAAACGCAAAAAGTTTTTCGAAAATATGTTTTTTAAAATTACGGGGAACAATTTTAGAAATGGGAACATTTTTCAAATTATGAACAGTTTTTGAAGAAAGAAACATTTTTTAGATTGTGAACATTTTTTAGAACACGGTTGTTTTTGAAATACTGAATAATTTTTGAAAACGTGAACTTTTTTGAAAACACAAACATTCCCGGGAAAACACCAAATTTTTGAAACATGAAATTGTTTTGAAAACACATACATTATTTGAAAACGATATTTTTTTGGAGAATATAATTGGAATTGCTTTTTGAAACGTGATTTTTTTAAAATTGTGACCATATTTTTAAAACACAATTTTTTAAACTGTGAACATTTCTAAAAAAACCTGAACATTTTTGGAAAACGTTTTTTTGTGCAATTATGAATAATTTTTAGAAAACGCAAATATTTTTTTAAAAAAAGGAACTAAATTTTTGGAAAAATGTGAACATTGTTTTGAAAGCTTGAACTTTTTTTTATAAAGTCATGCATATTTTGAAAATTTTATAAATAAAATTTAAACTAGAATAGGAAGAATGACTCATCAACGTAGCTAAAAAATAATGGCACATTGCAGTGGTAGTGGTCGTTTAATTTAGTGGTCTCGGTATCTTGATATAATTTTTATATTGTTTGAGGTGCTTTGTACTTCTGGTAAACCTTGATAATGAATCTGGATCTTTTTCAAAAAAAGGTCCTCCGATGATCAGTTTTAAGACAAAGAAGGTGCTTTACTCATGCGATTTATCTATTGGCCATATTTATGGCTCATTCAAAAATGTATTTGCACAATATATTGGGCTTACGGAAAAATAAGTATGCTACGTGCTTACTCTTTTAGAGCTCAAAAGCAGTAGTAATCCAATATGACACTTGTAATTCAAGCGAAAGGTTCAAATAGGCAGTGGTCAAAGTCTGGTCTTACAACACGACCGGTTGAAGAATAAATTGATATCAGCATCAAACCCTCGATTCAGACGCACATGATGAGTTGTTTAGGCCAACTCCAACGCAGAGACATGTTTTGGTCCCTCCGTGTTCATTTAGATTGCGTGTCCTTTTAGATTTGAATGGACAAAAATCACGGCCTAATACGGAGACGCAAACGGACGAGCGTCTTTTTTTGTCCACCGTGACCCATTTCTAGGTCAAATTGGCACCGTGACCCATTGTCCTTCCCTGGCCCGCTCATCTGTGGCGCAGCAGTCATTGCTCATCCAGTTTCGGCCGCTTCGCCACCACCTCAGCCCCGCGACCGCATCCACCGGCGCCCCCACCGCCATTGCCGCTATAGGAGGACTACAAGGCACGCCGAGGCGTGGGTTGCCAGTAGCACCTCAACCTCAACTGACACTACCGAAGGATGCGGGGCTACCAGAGGCCTACTGCGACGAGCCGAGGGCAGGTCCTTTCACCGTCCGCCCCTTGTCTATGCCCGAGGCAGTTGACGCCCTTAAGGTGTTTGGCCATTTGCCCAGTCGAGCCTCCTCCACACCACAAGATACGGGTATGGATAGCTCATATGAGTTTTTTGTCAACAACATCATGTTCATCGTCCGATGATGATGAATTCATGGTTGCTACTATGGTTGTCAATGAGCACATCTCGAGCCAACCCCCAATGTTTAGGGGCCCCATCCTGGGCCATGCTCCGGGTTTGAGTTGTAATAGAGAAAGCGGCCATTGCCTACTCTACGACGATTATTTTGAGCTCACAAGCCCAGTTTTTAGTGCCAAGCTCTGGTGATGCTTCCGAATGGCGGGACATGTGTTCAACCGTCTTTGGAAGGGAGTGATGTAGTACGATGATTACTTCGATTGCCAGCCCGTTGCCCTTGGAAAGGTTGGCTTCTTCTCTTATAAAAAAGGTATTGCAGTTGTTCGGATGTTTACAAGTGAGCATATCCGCATGAGTGAGTCCACATGCCTTGAGGCATTGTATATGTTCCACAAAATTATGGTTTGCAGTGTGTTGGCAAGGAGTACTTGAGAGAACCAAATGATGCGGATATAGCTCGGTCGTTGGCGATCAATGAATCGAGAGGCCTTCAGGGGATGCTTGGAAGCATAGATTGTATGCACTGGCCGTGGAAGAACTGTTCATTTGCTTGACAGGGGCAATATAAAGGACATGTTAAGGTTTGCACAGCCATACTTGAAGCCGTGGCATCAGAAGATCTCTAGATTTGGCACCCTTTTTGGGATGGCAGGTTCTCACAATGATATCACCATGCTTTAGCACTCTCCAGTGTTTGCTAGGCTTTTTGAAGGCTAATCCCCATATGTCAACTTTTAGGTCAATGACTACCAATACAACAAGGAATACTACCTAGCTGATGATATCTATCCTCAATGGGCAACTATTGTGAAGACAATCTCAGTGCCCTTAGGAGAGAAGAGGGCTAGGTTTGCCCAAGAACAAGAGTGATAGAAAGAATGTGGAGCGTGCTTCTGGTGTGCTTCAATCTCGATGGACTATTGTTTGGCACCCTGCTAGAAGATGGAGCACTCAGAAGATGTGAGAGATGGCGACATGTTGTGTGATCATGCACAACAAGATCGTAGAGGATGAGCGTGATGACACCATATTTGACCAAGGCTTAATTACCGGGGTGAGAACATTGAGCCTGTGTATGGAGCGACAATATATGCATAATGCACCTAATTTTACCAAGAAAACGTGTAATTGGACAACTCATATTCAACTCCAAATTGATTTTGTTGAGCATATGTGAACTCACATTGGCAACCAATAGATGAATCTTCTCATTTTCTTTCAATATATTTGCTACAATTTCAAATTCTTCTTGTTGTAATAAAAACTATTTGACTTATTTGTTGCGTTGTAATAGAAACTATTTAACTTGTTTGTTTAATCGAGATTGACATTTCGTTTTTATTTGTTCATTTGATTTATATATATAGAATGTCGAAATTGAGAAAAAATGAAAACAAAACAGACAAGCTGGACCAAAATGGGTCGACCGGTTAGGTTTACTGAACAGAATGGCACCAACAAGGTCGGACAATGGCCAAAGTAGCATCCCAAATGGATGAAAGCCTGACAAACCGAACATCAGTTAGCGTTCCTGCGTTGGAGTTGTCCTTAGGCAGGAAAAATGTTTTTTTACAGGGGTAGTCAGGAAAAAAAATGTTGAAAAGGAGAGGGGCTACCTGAAGCAATTTGATTCAAACTAGAGGATGGGGCGCCACCGGATGGCACCACTTGAGGCGGGCTTGTGTGCACTTATCTTGTGTCAGCGGATTCGGCTGTCATATTTTGTCCTTAGCCTCACTCATTACATAAATATGGACATATGCTATAACATCAAGATATATTATTTCCAGATCGAGCAAACATACATATACTATATTATTTGAGTTCAGAACCGTCATAGCCAGTGCTACATCTAATGAGGATATGTGCGACATAGCCAGTGCTACATCTAATGAGGATATGCGCGACTCACCTGGGGAGCACAAACGAGTAAGACAATGCATTACAGTTAATCGAAAAGTGAAGACAAGCTAACATGAAGTGCTTCAGTTTGGCTAAAGAAAGGGACCTCATGAGGCCACAACTAAGGAAACAAATAAAAAGAACACCTTTCAGAGTCCTCTAGAGGCCTGGTATAACCCATTTTCACATCAGAAACAACATGATGCATTTCATGAAAAAATCTCTTGATCTTCATCTTGATGTACCCAACACAATTGCTATATGGATTTTAGTCAGCTGCACTCCCCACTACTTCTGAACTTCCCCTTTCACACACCGAGCAGCGACTGATGCAAGTTGATCTAACCGAAAACAACGTATAATCGCCTAGTGATGCACTGGACCTGAAAGGCAACTTGCCTAGCATGCACATGGAAAGTGGGATTAGTAATAAAAGAACATACTCCCTCCGTTCCATAATAGTGTGCAATGTTGTGTATGTTGCTGACACTCACACATCAAAGACAATCTGAATAATAAGTTATGGTTAAAACAAGCAATTGTTGAAGTAAGTGTGAGTAGATAGGAAGTCACAATTAATTCATGACCATCGAGCTGAAAATGACACCGATAAAGCTAACTCGCCATGAAGAGAAACAACTAATGTGAACCCGAGGTTGTAAAACAAATACTCCTAACCAAATGACCATGCTTCATGATGGCAATATAGTACCATGAAAGTGGAATAAGGTGAAATTTTGTAAGCTACTAAGGGCATAGGCAAAGCTCACACTCCAGCTTATACTGCATGGGAAATTGTACCATCACACTAACTATATGATGGGAAACAGTGTATTCCCATGGTCATGCACAATGCAACAGCCTAATCATGTTCCTAACCTGAAATCAATCAATTCGCAGGTAATACGTAGCAAAATCACAAAGGATAATTATATTCTAGCAAGTGCAAATAAGTTGTGTTCTTCACTGAACTGAAGCCACTCAAGCCACAAGTAGCACATTACCAATTGCAAAAGCACCAAAGAGGTGGTCGATTTACTCACCTTGATTGGGACGATGAACCCTTCTCGGCATAAGTGATCAAGATGTATCAGGTTAGGATAAAATCAGATTTTCACAAAATTAAATAAAACAAACACAGTAAGAAGGAAATCGTAAGAATTCAAGCCTATCAGACAATCAGGTAATTATGTTGGCATGTCAACAATAAGACAGAACAAAACCTACAATCCTAAAAAAAATCCTTCTAAAAAATGTGATACGTTAGATAAGGGAGTAAATAAAATGTAATGTGAATCAACATCCAGTAAATTCAGAGAAGCAATGAAGCAATGATGAACAATAAATTTTATCTGCAAAATTCATGTTGAAACACCTATACTTTCCCCAAGAGCAAGGAAAGCTAGAGTGCATATCACACACACATTAGCTAGCAAATTACTTCGATTGAATCCGTTCCTTTGCATTTATGGCATAAAGGCATCTAGAGGAAAAAAAAACTTGATGATGTTAGTTTACCATGGCAACCTCATCAAATCCATCTAGCCAATTAAGAAGCTTCATCAGCATCCCTGGAAATTAAGTTTAAGACCAATTAACTCTGCAAAAGAAAGTCAGAGCAAAACTTACTTGGTGATCGCCGCGTTGTTCCCCTTCTGGTCAGGAATCTTGTGTTGTAAACCTGTGGAAAATGCATAGAGGTAAAGGTTCACAGAAATCACCCAATCCAAAGGGAACAAATAGTACATGCCTTGTTCTAGCCCCTAATAATGTATCAATAGTTTAATAGTACTATTTCTGGCCACCGAAACAAAGGTAAACTAATTCGCCATAGAGCAGATCAACTCGGTCATGTGTGGATTGACCACAACTGTACTTCAGAGATGGACCGCTACAACAGAGTCATCCATTCAACTTACAATTTCAGAATAAATAACCATGAAACGATTCTAGCCGCCAACGAAGAAAGAAACAATCATTTATTTGATTCAAGAAACGTCAAGGATCTTGTTCGCATCGACCAGAACAACGAGGATGTAATACCCACGGAATGAAAATACTAAGTACCAAGTAAGTAAACCCCAAACATCGGGATGGTCGTCTACAAAGGAGAGAGCATCAGCACAATCATGTTGGACCTTCAATTGCCTGTACAATGAGAAGAGCATTATGGTTATACAAATCAGGAACTTCAAAAATAGGAAAATAAATCTTACATCAATTTCTTGTCAGATTCTGAAGACCACCCTAAATCAGACGAAGAAATCAATTTCTTGGAATACTGCTCCCCTATTGTCCAACCACCTTTCAGCAATTCATCAAATGCAATTAGAGAAGTTCAGAAGTATATTACTCCCTCCGTCCCATAATATAAGAGCGTTTTTATACTAGTGTAGTGTCAAAAACACTCTTATATTATGGGACGGATGGAGTATGTAATAGTCGGACCAGCAATGGTGAGGATAAAAGGTTGTGTAGGCACTATTAGCAATCATCTGAGAAAAAAGAACTTTGTCTAACCAGTTTAGACAGGCAAAATAACACACTTTACATGCTACAGACTTTGCAATGGCACTACTGACCCTATCGTCATACTTGTCTAGAAACAGAGTATAGCCTCTACTTTTAACACATTCAATAGACAAGGGAGGTTAGAAGAGACTGAGGGATTCCATATGTAGTTGGCCTTTTTCAGAGATTTCTGTGATAATGTGAAATAGTGCAAGGGAAAAGGGTTCTTGGAATGGTTTCAGTAACAGAGTTGAATGGTTCGGTATATGTTTCTTCATATATGCACATATCCCCGCTCTTAGAAGCTACCATAAGGCACATTTCAGACAGTTAGTGTATACGTACTATATTGCTTACTCTTGAGATTGGATTTTGTGTTAACTATAGAATTTGAAAAAAGAAATACTGGGCTGATTAGATATAATAAGATTCAAAATAGAAAATAAATGATGTATAACAAATGACCATTTTTGAATCAAGCGCTAGAAGTTACCATCATACCTTGCTTAGCCCAAACTGCGGCAAAGTGGATGATCAAATAGAGTAGCAGTATCAGCCTTGTTGATGCTTGCTTTCTTCAGATTGTAGTTCTTCACTCTGCCTGCACTTGGTAGTAAGTACAGACTTAGTGGATATGGTAAGCTCTACAATGTGTTGCAGTATACACCATCCCTCACATCATCTACCAAGTCTGGAGCTCGCCTTTCACTCTAGTGATTAGAACATGCCATATGCGAAATCACAGTGGCCGGTGCATGGGTTATGTCCGAGGTGTTGGTCTGTGTTTTTTGTGGTAGCTGCGATTTAGCAGTCATCTCCCCGAGAGCTCCCCTGTCTCTTTATCCTCCCTTCTCATATGCCATCGGGGATTTGCGGAGCATGAGGGAGAGGGGAACAAGTGAGTATCTTAAGCAGCGATGGGGGCGGGGAAGGTGAGATGGAGGCTGGAACTCGCTGCTGTTGTTGCCCGCCACGACGCTGGTTCTGCACCACCGCGGCAGCGAGGTTCCAGGTGTGCCACGCCCTGGTTGGACCCAGCGATGCGGCTAGCCTACATCCTCCATCGAGCTGCAGCCGTCGTGGTTGGGTGCAGATCGGCTGCTGCTGATGCGGATTCGGCATCGTCATCGCCGGAATAGGTGCGGGGTGGGACGGCGACTGCCGCGTCCGTGGTCTCCCCATCCATGGCCGGAACCATGGAACAGATGAGCTAGAGTTTCGGGCTCCGTCAAGGAGGGAGGAAGGTAGGGGCATAGGGAGAGAGGAGAGCGGGGTAGGATTGGGCTGGGGGAGACGAAGGTCGCCGGCGGGGGTTGGGTTGGGGGCGACGGAGGTCGGCATCTGGGTGGATGCGGCGTTGCCTTCGTGGGGAAGGATCCCAGGAATACGTCGCCCACGACCTGAACAGAACAGTGCCTACCAGCCCCGCGACGAATGGGAATCTCTGTCCCCATGATGACGTGGCTATCGCGAGTATTCGGCCTTGATGCACACCTTAATGTTTTTAATAAACTCTCTTTAAGAAACAGGATTTGCTCGCATTTTGATGATTGTTTTACATAAACATTTTGATGAACTTTTTGTCCAGCGGGCCCACCTGTAACTGAAACGAGACGTGGGCCCGGGTCAGTGCGCATGTACAAAAGCGCCCGGAGAAGGCGTGGGCGGTGTGTCCAGATATAGAAAAGGCCACGCGAGCGCGGGGAGGGCAGCAATTTAGGCGCGCGGCAGCAGACGGCGCGGCGACGAAGGAGGAAGGAGCGGAAGAGGAGCGGAGCCCCCCTCCCTCGCCCGGACCCCCCCTTCCCTTCCCTTCTCTCTCCCACCGCCCCCCACCACCCCCACCATCGATCGCCTGCCCCCGCCGCGAGGCGCGGACCAGCCGCCGCGCCCTGCGCCCGCCCGTCCCGTCCCGTCGATCGATCCACCGCCCCCCAGGTACGTACGTACGCACGGCCGGGTTCTCAGACGGTTCTTAGGTAGTTTGCCGCCGATCAGGAGTTCGCTCCGTGATCTTGCCGCGATCGGCCGAATGTGCGTGCTAGCTCCCGCAAATCCTGTCGCATTTCGACCCTTTGTTGCTCAATCGGAAATGTCAGTACCGATTTGATTGTTTGGTTAATTTTTTTGTTGAAGGTCGGGCTGCTTGTAGGTCTGAGTGGGAATTGGGCGCGATAGGAGCTCGCTGATGGTGTGGGCCGCCGCGTGGACGCCGGATGGTGGAGTTTGAGGCGCCCTGCTGACGACCATGGAAGTGTGCGAGAGCCTATGCTTCCTCTGCCCCGACCTGCGGACCAGGTCTCGCCACCCGGTCAAGCGCTACAAGAAATTGCTCGCCGAAATCTTCCCCAAGTCGCAGGTGATCACGTGCATTATAACATTCCAACGGATTTGAATCTGAGACCGCCATGCTAGCAAAGTTTTCCTTGTTTTTGACAGTATCTAGATTTGTACCATACCAGTACACATCTGCTCTGCAAAAATGTGCATCTTCTCTAACCTCTCAGGAAACTTTGATCTCCATTTTTCAGGATGAACCACCAAACGATCGAAAGATAGGCAAATTGTGCGAATATATTTCCAAGAATTCACTGCGTGTACCAAAGGTGTGTTTCTCTTTTAGATTTAGACTCTTACTTCTTGTTCTAGCGCAACTCCCCACGGTGTCCGATTGTGACCAACAGGTCAGTGTTGTATTCTTCTGGTGCAACATAATTCTCTGA
The DNA here is from genome assembly GCF_002162155.2 of Triticum dicoccoides. NCBI lineage: Eukaryota > Viridiplantae > Streptophyta > Magnoliopsida > Poales > Poaceae > Triticum > Triticum dicoccoides. The sequence goes on from NC_041390.1 coordinate 583,544,927, forward strand.
ACAAGTCTAAAACTTAGTTCTTACCGAATCATGTTTGCACCCTTTATATTTCTACCTAGGCTGTTGTGCTGCAATTACAATCGTCTATTTGTGCTCTTTGCTGGTTACTGGACAATTGTTGCTTACCTGAAGATCTCTTCCTCTTGTGTTCGCCGCAAAATTGCTTAGCCTTGGCCTCAAACTTGTATTATTTGGGTGCCGCTAGCTGCCTATGTTACTGACCACAGAAATATAGAGTTTAATTAAATTGTGCAAAGAAAATCCACCTAAAAATTAACTATATCCCGCATATGCACTTTAATGCTTCTAAGTCTATTTCTGCTGGTACATGTTCAATGCAAGCAAGGCATCTGGTAGTCAAAATTGCTAGAAAATAACATCATACTATAAGACAAGTAGTGGAACCCGAGGGTTATACCTCTTAGGGAGAGTTTTAGAAAGTATGAGTTTTTCCCTACCCATGGATTTGATCTTTTTCTCATTCATAATTATGCTACTTGTCTGAAAACTGGGAAAGAGTACTGCCTTCTGATTAAGAACTAAAGAGAGTTTTAATTACAGATGAACTTGCTTTTCGAAGGGACGAGTTGGAAAGCCTAAATAATGATGCGTGTACACTTTACTTTCACAGATTACCGTTTATTTGGAGCAAAAGTTTTTCAAGGAATTGAGATCTGAGCGTTTTGGCTCAGTGAAAGTTGTCATGGCAATTTACCGAAAGGTGATATGTTCTTGTCCGGAGCAACTGTAAGTTGTTTTTGCTAGTTGCATTTTGTCTTTTGAATATATCACTGAAGGTTCTAGATGCTAAATGTTGGAATTTTGTATATATTTATGATAACTTCATTGTATGTTCACTATTTTTCAGTTTCAAGACTGCTATGTCATGCCTATATAGAATAATGTCATTTATGTTACTCTTTGTCCAATTGTATATTTGAGTTATGCTTTTTGTTCAAGCTATTTATTTCGGGTAGACTCTGATATCTTGCAACATTAAAAATTGTACCTGGTGCAAATATTTTATATGTTCTGTTTGTGTGAATAATTGCTATAATGAGCGAAGTCACTGTTTTGCAGGCCCCTTTTTGCCAATAGTTTACTGACCATCGTAGAGACCACAATGGAGCAAAATAGACATGATGACTTACGGATAATAGCGTGTCAAATGCTTTTTGACTTTGTAAACTACCAGGTATTTGGACATTCGGGTAGGCAACAATTTGCGAATTAAAATAGTTTTGCATTTTTGCTATCATCAAAGACAACTCTTTTCAGCAAATTTTGAGTTGTGTGTTACATTTCTTGTTACAGGTTGACAGCACTTACATGTTCAATCTAGAGAACCAAATTCCTATACTATGTCAGCTGGCCCAAGAGATGGGTGAGAAGGAGAAGACATCCAGTCTTCATGCTGCCGCGCTCCAAGCCCTTTCATCTTTGGTACTTCTTTCTTTTGTTATATATACCTGGTGGCTCTACAGCTGATTGTCTTACTGGCAGCTAGTCCTTCATGATGCTTTTTTGGGTGGTGACGTCAAATAGTAGGGTTAGACAGTGTCATCATGCATGATCAGCATCTCCTCAAAATATTCTTTCTGTCTTTTGTGCATCATGCCATTTGAGATGTTATTTGATCCTCTCATCAAAAGATTGGGTCTTGCACCGTCCTGCCGAGGGATGGATTCATCAGTACAAAAAGAGGCCATATGTGCCCACATTTGTGCTTCAAATGTATATCGAAATACTCATATATGTCCATTTATGTGTGTTTTCAGGTCTGGTTTATGGGTGAGCACTCCCATATCTCTTCAGAACTTGACAATGTAAGTGCAGTTTTCTATTTCCCATTGCATTTTACTCCCTCCGTCCAATAATATAAGAACATTTTTCAAGCTAACAAAGTTTGAAAAGCGTTCTTATGTTATGGGACGGAGGGAGTAGTATAAAAACAACCAAACAGTTGTTAGTCAAATCCAAGGTTTTACTGTTGATCTTTTAGTCTGTTTAGTTTGAATAAGCTCGCAGTGCATAGTTCTATCTTCCAATCTGTCCATGTTATAAGTTATATATGATTATTGAACATGAACCTGTCTTCGACAGCTCCTAGTTTTCTCTTCCTTCGAAACATGTAACATAAAGCTTCTACTTGCCAGTTAGTCGTTAACTCTGTTGAGATCATAGGGCCAAACAGGCACAACCGTGTATCAGGATAACTGCTCTTCTGCCAGGCTACTTCTATTCTCAACCATTATTTTTTGGTTGCACAGGTTGTCTCTGCAGTTCTGGAAAACTATGACAGCCCATATGCAAATTCCGAGAATAATGATGACACCATTGAGGACAGAAGGAGTCGCTGGGTGAATGAAGTTCTCAAGGCTGAAGGTCATGGCCCTCCTGCTGTTACCATTTTGGCGAGGGTTTCTTCATGGAAAGATATTAGAGCTACCAACGGTGCATTGAATTTGACAACGTAAATAATTTTGGGCTGGAGTTTATAGAATTTTATACATTGTAATAATTTTTCTAATATCTTATCTCTTTAAATCATTTTTCCTGCACAGAGAAGAATCAAGAAGTCCAAATTTCTGGTCTGGGATTTGCCTGCACAACCTTGCTAGAATATCTAGGGAAGCAACAACCATCCGGCGAGTTCTGGAGACAGTATTTCGTTATTTTGATACTAACAATATGTGGTCACCTTCTAAGGGACTTGCACTGTGTGTCCTCCTGGATATGCAGATTGTGATGGAGAAAGCTGGTATTTCATTATTTCCTCAGCCTTTTGGATTTAATTTACTTATTTAATTAGTTTACACTTTATATTTTCATGTGGTATTCAAGATATCTACACATGCATGCTCATCTTCAGTGATTGCTAGTGTTGACAATTTTTCTATTCTTTTATAAGTTTACATTATTGGCTGGCAGGACAGAATGCGCATATATTGTTGTCGATGTTAGTTAAGCATCTCGAACACAAGAATGTATCGAACCAACCAGATATGATTCTAGACATCATTGAAGTTACAGCACACCTTGCTGAGAATTCCAAAGCTCAATCTTCTACTGCAATAATGGCTGCAATTAGTGATATGGTCAAGCATTTGGGTAAAAGTATGCAAGATGAAAGTCTTGGAGGCGAAAACAAATGGAATGACAGCTATCAGAAAGGTGTAGATGAATGCATTATTCAAATGTCTAGAAAGGTCAGTTTTCTCTGAAGTTGTTTCAGAAACACCCTTTGCTGTTTGCAAGCTATGGATCGTTTGCAACCACGCCCACCCATCTATGTGCTCCTTGAATTTTCTTTTATGCTCTTCAGGTCGGTGATGCTGGACCTATCCTTGATACATTAGCTGTAGTACTGGAGAATGTTTCAAGTACCACACCTGTTGCACGGTCAACCATTTGTGCAGCATATCGTACAGCTCAAATAATTGCTTCATTGCCAAACTTGACATATAAGAGCAAAGTACGTTGATTGAAAATAATTTTTCTTTCCGTTCTCTTGTGTACAAAATGTTTAACAAGGTATACTACACACTGTAGGCATTTCCTGAGGCATTGTTTCATCAACTGATTATGGCAATGGTCTATCCCGATTGCGAGACCCATTTAGGGGCACACCGGATTTTCTCTGTTGTTCTTGTTCCCTCCTCTGTCGCTCCATGCTCTTTCTCAGGAACTTCACAGACAAGCAAGGTTAATCTGCAGAAGACATTATCCAGGACATCGTCAGTTTTTTCATCTTCAGCAGCTTTGTTCGGGAAATTAAAAAGAAACGTGTCTTCATTTCGTGGAAGTCCACGGCGGGAAAGCTCAAATCTAATGCCCATCATCACTGAGGACACAGAACAGGGCAGTGAAAATGAGCCACAATTGTTTAAGTCACAGACTATCCAAAGGATGACTAGTGTAAAAGATCCTTCTTTACCGTCTGCAACAGAAATAAGTAAATCAAGTGGACCTGCTCCAGAAACAGTATGTATTATACTCAGCTTTCTTGTGGCTAACAGGATCATTCAGTAACTGCCTATTTCTTAGCAGAACAAGAAGTTTTATTCTTTTACTTTGCAGGAACCAGTCATCCTCATACTGAGTGCACGTCAGGCAAATCTTCTGCTTTCATCGCTGTGGACCCAGGCATTGTCACCTGAAAATGTTCCACGAAACTATGAAGCAATTTCACATACTTACAGCTTGATGCTACTATTTTCTGGAGACAAGGTGAGGAAGCACATTGCCCGGATCTATGACCAGTTTTTTGTGTGTTTCCTGCCAGTACTCTATCCAGTTCTCAAATAAGCGACGTTTTAGACCTTGAATGGTCTTGATTTTGTTTTTATCAAGATGCAACTATATTATATGCAATAACCTAATTTTTTTAATATTCTAAAAACATTTTTTGCACAAATCTACACATAAGATTTTCATGTTTCCAATCTAAATATTTAAAATGATATTGGCAGTCAATTAAAAGTTTGACTGAAGGTATGTCCAAAATGACACGTATTTGTGAACTGGAGGGAATACATAACAAGGAAAACATATTTTGATATAAATCTGTGTGTATATATATTGGATGGTAGTATTAAGGATTTCATTTAGTATTCACATAATAACACCTTTTAGAAAACTCAGTTGTATGAGCAATCACTATAATACATAAGCTCTCATCATAATGACAATAATCTAGGGTGTTATCATATCTTGTTTGGTTTGTTGCATTGCCGATTATACCATAGTTCATAGGATCTTATCTGAAAGACTGCACTTGATCAGAGCATGATTCTTATCTCCCATTTCCTTATTATATGACTGATTGCCAGATTATATAGATCAATGATGGTCATATTCAGCTATTGAACTGTTATGATAATTGACAACTTTTTTCTTTCTTATGTGGATCTTTATTCTGTATGTAGCTTTTAACCTTAAATTCTATGGCTCTGAGCTGCAAGATTTATTTGACATTTGATTCCATCACTCTCTGTGATTTGACCTAATTGATCTATTGCAGAACTCACAGCTAGAAATTCTGGTCGGCAGCTTTCAGCTTTCCTTTTCTTTAAGAAATATGTCATTACAAGCAGGTACTTATTTCCATGATTTTTTTTCAGAATGTTTTACATGAAACTTATTTTCTTCCACTGAATTGTGATACATAAAAATAACAATTATTTTGGCAGTGTTATCTGCTCTTTTGTTCTGTTATTCTGGTTTCACTTATGGCTATGTGCAATAGAAAGTCCTATGTTTATGCTAAAATATTTTCTGCAATGTAACATGTTTTGCAGGTTTTCTGCCACCATCACGCAGGCGTTCTCTTTTTACTCTGGCGACGTCTATGATTGTGTTCTTTTCGAAAGCTTTTAGTGTTCCAACACTCATTCCAGTTGTGAAAGATTTGTTGATTGAAAGTACCGTAAGTGAAACAACATATCCTTGTTCATTACGTTTCTGTGGTGATGACTTGTTTGCAATCCAGAAAATCCGCAAAGAGAACATTATTTCTAGGGCACAAAGAGAGCAAATTTGACGAGAACTAGGCTCCTATTTCTTCTCTGTTAGTAGAACATGCTTCTCCTTCATTTTCCTTCTTATTTTTTATGAGATATTTGTGTAGTCATGCCCCAACAACAGTATGGAGCAATTTCTTAATCAAAGTTAATGAATGAATTATTTAGTTTTTTTATCCCTAGAAAAAATGGTGCATAGTACAAAAGTATCATTTCTTTAGCTGAATACCTGTGCTGCCGACCAACAGCAGCCGAGTTTTTGGTACCAGTTTTGGTGCACGGCCAATAATTTTCGGAACAGTACCAGATCAATTTTAACAAGTACAATATCGTCTCAAAATACAGTGGCCGACATGGAATTAATATGCTTGGTGGGGTCATTGATGACAAAAGTATATAGTTCACTATTCTTTTTACGTGTTTTTTGCTTGTACCTTTTGCTTTATAGAAATCATATGTTGTGTTACTATGCAGTTTGTGTTGATTTTTGATAATTATGTTTACCAGGTTGATCCATTTCTTCGTTTAGTTGATGACCTCAGATTGCAAGCTCTTGACAGTGGTATCGAATCTGTCTTTAGAGACTACGGTTCGAAAGAAGATAACGATTTTGCTACGAAATCTCTCTCTAACATCAAACTGAATGATCAGTCAAAACAAATAGCAGTTTCTCTTATTCTTGATAGCTTGAAGCTATCTGACGTAAGTCAGAATGATACCCGTGCATACTCGTGCTTTGACATTTTCTGTTTCTGTAGCTGTTAATTTCCCAATATGCTGTGTTTTTCTGCAGCCAGAGTTATCTACTGTAAGAAACCAGTTGTTTGAGGATTTCTCAGCAGAGGATGTGTGTCCTATCGGTTCACATTTTATTGCATCACCTTCAAAATCTCCTGCATATAACGCGAAGTTGCACCAAAAATCCTTGGAGGTGATCAGCCATGTTTAGCAACAGAGGAAATATCAAGTCTTGTAAACCATTAATTTTCGTTTCTTATATTGTGGTGGGACTTATTATGCAGGTTATTCCTATGGGGTTTATTTTCGAGGATGATACGATTGTTGAACCAACTGATACCTTAGCAGAACCGACGGATAATGGTCTTCTTGACGTCGATCAGCTTCTCCAATCAGTATGAATTTATCTCCTAGTTACCTCTCGTACTCTGGTTTAATGCATAACCAAAGCTGAATAGTAGCTTTCATAAAATATGGTGGTGGTAATCAATAGCCTTTTAAGATGCAGCGATACCTGCTAAAAAAGAGGTTATCACTTCTGCAGGTTTCGGAGACATCTCAGAATGTTGGAAGATTGTCCGTGTCAACAAACCAGGGTTTGCCTTTTAAGCAGGTGGCCGACCAATGTGAAGCTCTCTTAATCGGAAAGGAGAAAAAGCTATCTGTCTGCATGAGTGCCCAGCAACAAGAGGTTAGCAACCTGAGCTCAGTATACATTCAATGGTACATTCTATGGAACGAACAGTTGGACATGTCAATTACATCACCATATAGTTCTGTTACTTCTATACAGCGCGGCGGTTCTTCTTGCTGTTTCGTGTGGTCATTGTATCAAGCTCACAAAGATTCCTGGGACTTGCAGGTTGGCACAGGGTTGCTCGAGTCATCTGAGCCAGATTCTCCAATAGCTGGGATAATCCTGCAGTCAGACGATGACCAGTGCTACTCCAATTTCTGCAAGCTACCAGTCCTGAATCCCTATGACAAGTTCCTCGCATCCGCTGGTTGCTAAGACCGCCTACCGCAGGAAATGAACACAGCAACATGCAAATCTAGGGTCCCACAACACCACGGGAAGCTACCAGTTTCCAGCAAATGGTGGCTCTATGGCTCTAAATCCATGCATCAAGCATGACGCATTTGTTACTTGCAACAGATGAGGGGAGTCACCGGTATGCAAGATGAGATGAGTTCGTCCCGTCATAAGAATTGAATAGTGCCTTGACAGCACTAGTCGGTTGCCTACTCCTTGCTCCCGGTCGAGGTCATATGGGGGATGTAATTAATTCTGCCCAAGAAGAATCAGCTAGTCGTTTTGTGCAATCTGTTAGGGTTTTATCTTATCATTCAGTTGTTAACCAGCTATCTCGCAACTGTAATTATGCAAGCTGGGCTCATCGTGCTGTGTCACATGTTGGTATTCATGTGTATATGGTCCGGGAAATTCATCTGCTCAGTGATTTTGTTCGAGATGAACCCATTGATATCTCTGTTTGGCTCATCAGTTTGTAAATTAGGTGAGTACAGAGAACATTTCCACTGCTTGTAGTAGTGCACCTGGTGAACTGGACCTCAGTGCACCTAATAGAAATAGAAAAGAAGATCCAAAAAAGAAGACAACATATCTTTAAATTTACTATGCTCCCTAATTTTATAGCTCCCTCCATCAACTGAGGTGTCCAATTTTGGATTTTTGTCCCAATTCTGGCTGGGTCGTCGGCTGGGTTCTGTGAAGGGTGTGGCTGCTAGGTGGGCCCCTTTGTAACTTGGTGGGTGGTGTGGGCCGGGGTTGTCCATGAGGGAAGGGCTGCCATGCAGAGAGCGCTCCTGCCTCTAGGCGCGAGGCGGGCCCCGCTGGTCAGTGGAGGACAACGACGGTTCGAGGTAAGGTTACAAATTTGGTCCTCGAACTCGCTGGCACGTGACACAACCGTCTTGGAACTTGAGAAATGCTCCAATACGATCATGACCACATTTGTAGAGTAAACAATGTTTTTTATAATTGTATTTTGTATGTGTTTTCTTCATATATTGAATGTGTGCATTATTTAATGTTAAGCTCTTGAAATACTAAATGTGAGTAAAAGAGGTGGGTGGTCGGAGACCTTAGGTGGACCATAGCTGAGCTAGATATGAAAATGTGGTTGTGGCACCTTGACCATTGTTGGGAAGTGCAAGGGGACTCATGTTAGCATCCCCTTGCCTATACACACTAAGAGAAAAAAAGGACATAAGTATTCTAGCTGAACAAGACAATTTCACCATTGTTGGGAAGTGCAAGGGGACTGATGTTAGCATCCCCTTGCCTATACATACTAAGAGCATCTCCACCCGTCCCCTAGGAAGCCCCTCAGGAGCACTTTCTCAACGCCGGCTGACGAAAAAGTCCCACTCGCGCCCCCACGACCATAATTAGTGTCGGATTTGGCCAAAAGTCTGGTCGGCGAACCCACCCCAAACCTAGGAATCTGTGGGGCAGGTGGAGGAGGAGAGAGACTGTTTTGCATGCCATTGGGCCCGCCGTCAGCCTCTCACTCCCTCTCTCCTCACTTTTCCTACAGGGCCCACCCACATGCTTCTCTCTTCTCTTCTCCTAATTCTCTCCACTCACGGGCGCAACAGGGCGGGCAGCCACGGCGGGGTGCGGGCCTGGGCGTGGCGCGGTCGAGCTCGGCGGGGTGCGGGCGGTGCGAGCTCGGTAGTGCGTGGCACAGGCGGTGGGCGCCAGCGCGGCGCCGACACGGGCGAGCTCGCGATGCGGGGCGCGGGCGCAGCGCATGCACGGGCGAGCTTGGCGGCGAGCGGCAAGGCGGCCGATGTGGAGGCGGTAGTGGCAGTATTCGAGGTAGCTGATGGCGCCGGCGGTCCACAGCTGGACGTAGGGGAGGGCGAGCTCGTTGGCGGCCTCCATGGAGAAGCCCGTGACGATGTCGGAGATGACGCCTGTGATGGGCGGGTGGCCGGTGGTAGGGTCGTTGAGCCGCGCGAGTAGGTCGCAGAATGGCCCGAGGCAGGTCTCGGTGGTGGCCTTGCATAGCGCGAGGATGTCCTGCGTGACATCGTCGTCGGACGGCGGCAGGCCGTCGGGGATGGTGGCAAAGCAGAAGCCCTGTAGGCTGGCCATGGTGGCGGGGCCGTGGGAGCAAATGATGCACTCGTGGTGAAAGTGCGTTATATCGACTAGAGGGGGGGTGAATAGGCGATTTTTATGAAATTCTTCACTGAGGAATTTGCAGGTGAGGAAATTCCTTGGGGAAGAACTACTAGCAGCGGAATAAGTACTCAAAAGTAAACATAACAGAACACAAGCATAGTCATCATAATGAAATGAAGATAGGCACAGAGTACAGGAAGCGTAAGCACATGATAACACATGATGAAGACAAACAAACTGAAGAGATTGAACTGAGAAAATTGAGAAAATCTTCAGTCAAAGTCTTCAAGCACAGATATGAACAAGCACACAACACAATTATGAGGAAATGAAAGAGTTGAGGAAATAGAACCAGTAAGTTTGGTGAAGACAATGATTTGGTAGACCAGTTTCAACTGCTGTCTCAGTTGTACGTCTGGTTGAAGCGGCTGAGTATTTAAACTCGAGGACACACAGTCCCGGACACCCAGTCTTGAACACGCAGCTCAGGACACCAAGTCCTCACCGTATTCTCCTTGAGCTAAGATCACACAAACCTCGCCCAATCACTCGTGGTAAGTCTTCAGGCGACTTCCAAACCTTCACAAACTTGGTCACTCGGCGATCCACAATTCCTCTTGGATGCTCTAGACCATGACGCCTAACCGTCTGGAAGAAGCACAGTCTTCAAAGGTAACAAGCGTCGGATCCATGCAGGATCAATCTCTTCAGTGATGCTCAATCACTTGGGGTTTGTAGGTGTTTGGGTTTGGGTTTTTCCTCACTTGATGATTTTCGCTCAAAGTCCTCGGAGGATGGGTTGCTCTCAAATGACAAGTGTCAGTTTCTCTCGGAGCAGCCAACCAGCTAGTGGTTGTAGGGGGCGGCTATTTATAGCCTAGGGAGAAGCCCGACATGATAATACATAAATGCCCTTCAATGATATGACCGTTAGGTGGATAGATATTTTGGGACAGCTGGTGCATAGCACAGCAACGGTCGGAATTTTGAGTAGCAAAATCCTCAGGGCTATCATGTTCCTCACTGTGTAGGCAATCCGCACTAGCGAATTCCTAACTCCTCAGTCAGAACAAATTCCTCAGAGACCAGAAGAACTTCGTATCTGTCACTGAAGAATATGACTGGACTGTATGAGATTTCCAATGGCTTCATTCAAAGGGATTGGTAGGTGTAGGATTTTGAGTTGAGCATCACATGGAAAAATTTTCTTAGTATTTCCTCGACCCCCTTTAACAGTACGGTGTTTCCTATGACTCAAGAAAGAGAAAATGAAACTACGAAAACAAAAGTCTTCACGCTTCATGTTCCTCGAATGAATACCAAGTCTTCAAGGTCACACCAATTTCTTCACTTTCAAAGTCTTCAGAAATCCAAAGTCTTTAGTCAAAGAACTTCATTTTTAGGGGTCAACTTTCTCTGTAAAATTCAAACTCCTCATAGACTTATAGACCTGTGTATACTCACAAACGCATTAGTCCCTTAACCTATAAGTCTTCAATACACCAAAATCACTAAGGGGCACTAGATGCACTTACAATCTCCCTCCTTTTTGGTGATTGATGACAATATAGGTTAAGTTTTCAACGGGGATAGCCATATAAAGTGTAAATACTGATATTGAGGAATTTGATTGCAAGATATAGAAGAACTCCCCCTGAATATGTGCATGGTGAGGTATTTGCTTTTGAAGCATTGCACACTTGAAGAGTAGAATCATGGAGATCTCCCCCTATATCTTGTAATTCATACACGCATTTGACATATCACAGTGAAGAATTTGAAATGCATGATGAAATATGGTGACTGATGTAATTCAGCATGCGTGCATTAGCATATATGAGAAATAAGCATGCAGAAAAACATCAAAAGTATCAGAGCACCATCGGGTTTAAGTTTACAACTCGATCCAATAAAGTCTCAGAAGAACGAGAGTTGTAACTTAAAAAAACGTCCATATAGAAAGACCCGCTTGAAGACTAACTCAAAATTCTCCCCTTTGTCATCAAATGACCAAAAGGAGTGAATATGAGGACTAACGCCCCTGAAGAATATCAAGTTGATGAAGGAGCGCCGGCGTTGTTGGGGTCGTTTGTCGTAGTAGGGCCTGCCGCAGTGTCGTCCAAGTCTTCATTCTCATCAGTGTCGCGCGATGAAGAATATGAGCTGGCCACCAGAGAAGGAACCTTAACCTTCTTAAATTTCTTCGGTGGAGGTGCAGACCAGTCAAAATCTTCCTTGAGACCCATTTTCTTTAGATCTTCTTTACCATACAGATGTGACAGTATTGCCCAGGTGCGACCGAAGACTTCATGGAGGTAGTAATGGTTTTTCTTCACTGCATTGTGTGTAGCAGTCATGTTGTGAAGAAATGAACCAAACTGACACTTAACCCATTTACGATTTCGATCCACCTTCTGGTGAAGACTAAGCAGAAGCTCACGATCAGTCATCACACGAGGAGCAGTGGATTAAGGAGTAGACTTGGGTGCATTGGCAGAGTCATGTGTGGCAGAGTCATCATTCGTGGAATAAGAGGCAGCTTTGTGAAACTGACCATCCAATGGACGAATGCCTTCATCTATAATAGCTGGTGCCTTGCCCTTTTCATCAACTGATGAATAGGTCTGCTTGAGGACTTCAATCAGGGGCAAGTAGCTGAGGTGATTCTGAAAATCAGCTTTGTAGTTAAGTGAAGACCTTGTCCTGAGGAATCTCATAATCCAAGGTGCATAAGGCTTCAGCTCAAATGGAGACAGTGCAACATTTGCCAGATTCCTCATGAAGAAATCGTGATAATTGACAGGAATGCCATGAACTATGTTGAATACCAGATTCTTCATGATGCCAACAATTTTCTCATCAGATGAGTCGTGGCCTTTGATAGGACTCATTGTCCTCGTAAGAATACGATAGACAGTTCTGGGCACATAAAGTAATTCCTTCACAAGGAATTTGGTTCGTGGGGCCTGACCTGGCTTCAAAGGTTTCATCAGAACCTGCATATAGTGATTTGTAAGTTCAGGTTCACTGTAGATGCAACGAGCTTCTTCAAGGGGGGACTGAGTGGTAAGGCACGAAGCAATTCAGTAGCTGGTGCTGTGTAGTGAGTGTTCTCAGACATCCAGTCCAGCACCCACGAATTCACATCTTCAGAATCTCCTGTGATGTGCAGCGTCGCATAAAATTGAAGAATTAGTTCTTCATTCCAATCGCAGATGTCAGAGCAAAAATTTAACAGTCCAGCGTCGTGAAGAACCCTGAGGACTGGCACGAAGCACGGCAGAGATTCCATATTCATGTGAGGAATGTGCTCATGGTAGAAGATTTTCTCTTTGTTGAACAACACTGAGGAATAGAAATTTCCTTGACTAGCAGTCCAGAAACGCCTCTTCCTTATGCGAGCAGAATCATATGGGTTGTAGTCTTCGAAGAATACGTGCTCGCCGAAGAAATCATCAGCCTTGAACTTTTGCTTGCGTGAGAATGGATCCTTTGGCTTGGGCAGAGGAGTGTCAGTGAGTTGCATCACGACCTCAGGAATCGCAATCTCAGGTTCTTCAGGCTGAGGAATTTCTGGTTCCTCTTCAGTGGCAGTCTGCGTCTTCAGATGTTCAGCAGCAGTAGTTTCTTCAGCACTAGTGGCTGGAATTTCCTCACGTACAGATGAAGTGGGGTGAGTTTCTTCAGAGCCCATTTGAACAGGTTGTGCAGGGGACTGAGGTATCTGCTGCAATGGTGTGAACATTGGAGAATTTGGATGCTGATTTTCCCAGAATTCATCACTCATCACTGGTGTGGAGCAGCCAACGTCCACATCTTCATATTCCATTTCTTCAACGCCAGCCTCTTCAGCTGTGAACTGAGGCATAGGCGAGGAGATAACAGGTGTTGAAGGGATCGTATCCACTTCAATTTCTTCATCAATCTGCTCTGACGAAGTAGCATAATGATTTTCTTCATCAGATCCACTAGGGATCTCATATTCTTCACCGAAAGGAACAAGGTCCTTTGATGGCATGGTAGAGAGAGGAACATCATCAATGGGATTTTCAAACGAGCTAGTCAAAGGATTCATCTTCTTCGGAGCTGAAGAATCTGAAGTAGCTGATGCTTTCCTTTTCTTCACTTCTGCACGCTCTGCAGCCTTGGTCTTCTTCACATCTGATGCACATGGAAGGATCAGAGTTGGTGTTGGCGCAGGAGGAGCAGAGGAATCTGGTTGATTTTCTTCAGGCACAACTGATGCGGTTGCCCTGATTTCTTCAGTTTCTTCAGGCGCACCACTAGTGGATGCCCTGGCAATTTCTTCAGCGGCTGGAATGCAGTCATCAGCCCTGGAACTCACATTTTCTTTAGCAGCTTGATTTTCATCAGCGGTGCTGGCATGTTCTTCAGTCGGCTGAGCAGATGCTTCCGCCTGAGGAATTTCCTGTTGTGTTGGGGCAGCAACATTGGAAGTGAAGTTATCAGCAAGTCTTACAAAACAAACCTTGGCTCCAAGACAATCAGCGCGGTATGCGTCAAATTCATCACTAAGTTTCTTGATCTCAGTTTGAATAGTGACAAGTTCTTCAGTTGTCATAGAGACAACGTTTTTCTTCAGATAGCGCTCCTTCTTGTACTGCACTTTCTTGATCTGCCTGGGCTTCTCAAATTTCCATTTTTCTTCTTGAATGAAGTGGGTCGGCATGTGACTTTGGCCAGGAGTCAGCTTGAAATCAGGCATGGGAGTGTTGGGGTCCTTGTGCCAAACATTGAAGGAAATATGCCCTAGAGGCAATAATAAAGTTATTATTTATTTCCTTATATCATGATAAATGTTTATTATTCATGCTAGAATTGTATTAACCGGAAACATAATACATGTGTGAATACATAGACAAACAAAGTGTCACTAGTATGCCTCTACTTGACTAGCTCGTTAATCAAAGATGGTTATGTTTCCTAACCATGGACAAAGAGTTGTTATTTGATTAACGGGATCACATCATTAGTTGAATGATCTGATTGACATGACCCATTCCATTAGCTTAGCACCCGATCGTTTAGTATGTTGCTATTGCTTTCTTCATGACTTATACATGTTCCTATGACTATGAGATTATGCAACTCCCGTGTGCCGGAGGAACACTTTGTGTGCTACCAAACGTCACAACATAACTGGGTGATTATAAAGGTGCTCTACAGGTGTCTCCAAAGGTACATGTTGGGTTGGCGTATTTCAAGATTGGGATTTGTCACTCCGATCGTCGGAGAGGTATCTCTGGGCCCCCTCGGTAATGCACATCACTTAAGCCTTGCAAGCATTTCAACTAATGAGTTAGTTGCGGGATGATGTATTACGGAACTAGTAAAGAGACTTGCCGGTAACGAGATTGAACTAGGTATTGGATACCGACGATCGAATCTCAGGCAAGTAACATACCGATGACAAAGGGAACAACATATGTTGTTATGCGGTCTGACCGATAAAGATCTTCGTAGAATATGTAGGAGCCAATATGGGCATCCAGGTCCCGCTATTGGTTATTGACCGGAGACGTGTCTCGGTCATGTCTACATTGTTCTCGAACCCGTAGGGTCCGCACGCTTAAGGTTACGATGATAGTTATATTATGAGTTTATGCATTTTGATGTACCGAAGTTTGTTCGGAGTCCCGGATGTGATCACGGACATGATAAGGAGTCTCGAAATGGTTGAGACATAAAGATTGATATATTGGAAGCCTATGTTTGGATACCGGAAGTGTTCCGGGAGAAATCGGGATTTTACCGGAGTACCGGGAGGTTACTGGAACCCCCCGGGAGCTAAATGGGCCATGATGGGCCTTAGTGGAAAAGAGAAGAGGCAGCCCTACATGGGACGCACGCCCCTCCCCTCCCTTGGTCCAAATAGGACAAGGAGAGGGGGCCGGCCCCTCTCTCTCTTTTCCCCCCTCCGCGAATCCTATTCCAACTAGGATTGGGGGGGGGGGGAATCCTACTCCCAGAGGGAGTAGGACTCTCCTGGCGCGCCCTCCTTGGCCGGCCGCCTCCCCCCTTTAGTCCTTTATATACGGAGGCAGGGACACCCCAGAGACATACAAGTTGATCCACGTGATCTATTCCTTAGCCGTGTGCGGCGCCCCAGCCACCATAGTCCTCGATAATATTATAGCGGTGCTTAGGCGAAGCCCTACAGCAGTAGTACATCAAGATCGTCACCACGCCGTCGTGCTGACGGAACTCTTCCCCGACACTTTGCTGGATCGGAGTCCGGGGATCGTCATCGAGCTGAACGTGTGCTAGAACTTGGAGGTGCCGTAGTTTTGGTGCTTGATCGGTCGGGCCGTGGAGACGTACGACTACATCAACCAAACGCTTCCGTTGTCGATCTACAAGGGTACGTAGATCACACTCTCCCCTCTCTTTGCTATGCATCACCATGATCTTGCGTGTGCGTAGGAAAATTTTGAAATTACTACGTCCCCCAACAAACATCAATGTATTCGAGGATCAACTTGGGATCCAAAAGCAGTGGCACATTTGTTCCCTTGGCTCTAGCGGCCCTGACTTGCCTATCTCTGATGATTTCAGCAAGTTCATCATCATCAGCTTCGTCTTCTTCAGACGGCACTTGGAAGGCGACTTGCTTCTTTTGAGGACTAGGGCGAGGACCTCGTCCAGCAGTGGCCTTTGTCTTCAGTAGAGAGGGTCCCATTGAGGAATTTGGTGCAGCTGAGGAACTAGCTGAAGCTCCTGAGGCAATTGATACGCCTGTGGTCCTTTGACATGTGGCGAAATGCACAGGTGCAGAGGACTTTGTTGGAGCGGCCGAAGACTTTGGCGGAGGAGCTGAGGACTTTGGAGGAGCAGGAGCAGCATGAGGAATTGGCCGTGAGGGCTTTGAGGATTCTGGCTGTGAGGGCATTGCTGAGGAACTTGGCCTTGAGGGCACTATTGGTGAAGCATTTGGCTTGCGCGCAGGCTTCTTTGACATAGCCTTCTTCGGCTTGACAGCAGAGGCCTCAGCAGAGGCAGCAGCAGCAGCAGAGTCTTCATTGAATTTCCTCACTGCTTCTCTGGCTTGCTTAGCCAACTTGGCTTGGCGCTTGGCCCATTCATCAGGATAGTCCTCACCGCGCTTGAGGCTGGTAGGATCTGCTTCTTGGCCAGGTGCCAATGGAGGTCTTGGGCATGGAGGATTGAGTGTGAATTTCTTCATGTACTTAGGAGTAACATACTTGTACTCCCTCCACTCTCTTGCCCATCTCCTTTCTATCCTCTGTATGCGCACCTTGCACTGATTTTTGTCCTCTTTTACAAACTTGGCCTCATTAGGAGTGCAGTAATCCTTGTATATGTCATCAGGGATTTCAAACGCTGTGTTGACCTCAGCCCTCTTTCCTCCTTTCTGTGGCTTCTTACCGTCGGCCATTTTCTTCAGTTGAGGAATTTGAACAATTGAATTCTCTGAAGAAGTATGCAACTTTTCTTCGAGGAACGCTGCAAATGAGTTAAGTTGATGAGAACCTAGTGATTCAGCAGCTAACATGAGTACCTGTGAATAGAGTATAGTTGCGAGGAATTTGGAGAGGTCATATGCGTTCTCAGAAGGTTTTGTAAAAAGAACAAGTTTGAGGAATTTAACCAGATGAGTCTTGAAGAATTTCACTAAGCGTTCTTTGTCTTAGGTTCCAGAGATGTGTAGATCAAAAATCCACACATTTGAGGAATCTTAAAAAAACATAGCTTAGAGAAACGAATCAAGAACAGATGATATGAGAGGTGTTTTAGTGTGTGAAGATATGAAGAAAAACATCTTTGAAGATTTTGTAGATAATCATTCGAATCAACGAGGGCAGTAAAAGTAACTTTTAATTACCCTGCATGAAGAACACGACGAACAGTGAGGTGGAGAGGTGAAGTTCGTGTGTGTAGATCTTCCACGCCCTAACTCGGCAAAGGAAGACGGCTACGGCGACGGCGGAGTGAAGATTTCCACGGCCGGCGCGAGTACGGCGGTGACGAGGTCGAGGCAGTGAAGCTCTTCCTCACCGGCGACGATGAAGTAGCGACGGTGCTAGGGTTTGAGAAGCTCGAGCTGGAGAGAGGTCGAGCGGAGTAAAAGAAGTGAGGAAGGGGAAGAGGGGTATTTATAGCCACGGTGAAAAACTATTCGCCCGAAGAAATTGGATGAACGTGCCCCTGACCCTTCTCATTCGCTTGACATGTGTCACCCATGTACTGAGAGGTGGAGATCGTGTGCGATCGTGGGTGAAAGGATAAGTGTATCGTGGGATGCGGAACGGTTTAAGCGACGAAGCCGAAAATTTAGATAATATAGGTTTTAAAGTTCCGTTCGCAATTTCTTCAGCTGACAAGGACACAGTGAAGACTTTCAACGAGTTTCAAATAGAACACACATGAATAATTTGTGAACAGATTGGGTTGAGTATAGCATAGAGGGGGAAAGGGTCCGATCACATTCACTTAGCAGAAAAACCAACTTGAAGAATTAGCAATAAGTGAATGATGTAGACATAAACTCATATATATATATATATATATATATATATATATATATATATATATATATATATAGCCAATGAAAAAAACGACGGAAACAATGAAGACAATGCAAAGTTGAAGAATATGAACAACTGAGGAATTTCAACTTTTGGTGGTGGCGTGACCCACCGTATAAGAATGATGATTTCAAACACCGCATACAACTATCGCAGTGTTCTGAGAATCAATTCTTCGTTATTTTCTTCACACTTAGAGTGTTATTCTTCATTGATTGAAGAAAAGCGTTTCTTCATGTGTTGCACATCTAAGTCATCAATTTTGCATAAGTGTTAGGATGACTGTCCTTTTCAAAGAACATTCGAAGATTCTAGGATATTTAGCTCACATCGCAACTTGCTAAATCTCTTCTCACCCAAGGGCTTTGTGAACATATCGGCTAGCTGTTCTTCAGTCTTCACATGCTCAATAGAGATGTCGCCCTTCAACACATGATCACGAAGAAAATGATGACGAATCTGAATGTGCTTAGTCTTCGAGTGATGAACTGGGTTGTGAGCAATCTTGATGGCACTCTCATTGTCACAGAAGAGAGGCGCATTCTTCATGTTGACGCTGTAGTCCTTGAGAGTTTGCTTCATCCATAGCAATTGAGCACAACAAGAACCAGCGGCAATGTACTCAGCTTCAGCAGTAGATAGTGATACGCAGTTCTGTTTCTTTGAGGACCAATAGACCAAAGATCGTCCGAGGAAATGACATGTACCAGATGTTGACTTGCAGTCCACATGATCACCAGCATAGTCAGAGTCAGAATAGCCAATGAGATCAAAAGCCGAGCCCTTGGGGTACCATAATCCAAGTGTTGGTGTGTGGGCTAGATATCGAAGAATATGCTTCACATCCTTATGGTGTGATTCCTTCGGTGTAGCTTGAAATCGGGCACACATGCAAACACTAAGCATTATATCTGGCCTAGATGCACATAAGTACAATAAAGAGCCAATCATGGAGTGGTATACCTTATGATCGAAGTCGATACCATTTTCATTAGTGCACAGATGGCCATTTGTGGGCATAGGAATTTTGACACCTTTGCAATCTTGCATGCCGAATTTCCTCAGTACATCCTTGAGGTATTTCTCCTGAGATATGAATATGCCATTGCATTGTTGAGGAATTTGAAGACCTAAGAAGAATTTCAACTCTCCCATCATAGACATTTGATATTCTTCACTCATCATATAGGCAAATTCATCACTATAACGTTGGTCAGTACAGCCAAAGATAATATCATCAACATATATTTTGCACACAAACAATTCACCATCATAAGATTTAGTGAAAAGAGTAGGGTCGAGTGAACCGGGTTTGAAGTCCTTCTTCATGAAGAATTTCTTCAAGGTATCATACCACGCCCGTGGGGCCTGCTTGAGGCCATAGAGGGCCTTGTTGAGTCTGAAGACTTTGTCAGGATTCTTTGGATCTTCAAAACCTGGGGGTTGAGCAACATATACTTCTTCCTCGAGCTTACCATTGAGGAATGCACTTTTCACATCCATTTGATATAAAGTGATATCATGATGGTTAGCATAAGCAAGTAATATGCAAATAGCTCAAGTCTAGCAACAAGTGCAAAAGTTTCATCGAAATCAATTCCTTCAACCTATGTGTAGCCTTGAGCTACGAGCCGTGCCTTATTCCTCACCACAAGGCCATTTTCATCTTGCTTGTTGCGATAGATCCACTTTGTGCCAATGATATTGTGCTTGCGAGGATCTGGACATTTGACCAGTTCCCAGACATTGTTGAGCTCAAACTGATGTAATTCTTCTTGCATGGCCTGAATCCACTCAGGCTCCAGAAATGCTTCATCTACCTTAGTGGGCTCTGTGATAGAGACAAAAGCATAGTGCCCACAAAAGTTAGATAAATGTGAAGCTTTTGAGCGTGTGAGAGGACCTGGCGCTTTGATGTCAGTGATGATCTTTTCAACTTGCACTTCTTTTGCAATGCGAGGATGAGCTGGTTGTCGTTGAGGAATTTGATCAGCATTCTCTTCAGCACCATTTTCTTCAATATTTTCTTCAGGTGCATTAGCTCGACGTTCTTCATGTTCTGTAATGAATTCTTCAGCAGATTCTTTAGTAGGAATGACATCCTCAGTAGCCTTGAACTTGATAGTTTCCTCAGGTGCTGGTTCATCTATCATAGTAGGTAGGTGCTCTCTTTGCGAGCCATTAGTTTCATCGAACCCACATCTACAGTTTCAACAATCTTGTGAAGAACGTTGTTGAAGACTCTCACTACTAGGGAAAACCTTATACACAGAATCTTAGCAGCAGCGCGGTCTAAAAACATACGCTATTGCTAATTAGCAGCAACGAGATTTAGAAAAGAGCGCTGCTAATGACTGAGTAGCAGTAGTGCTCTAGGTGGAAAGAGCGCTACTACTATAATTGCCACGGTGTTGCCTCCAGGATAGATATAGTAGTAGAGCCCTTCCCGTGGACGCGCTACTGCTAAAGAAATTAGTAGCAGCGGTTTTGCTCAAAACTCGCTGCTGCTAAGTATGACCGCAACTAATTAAGTTTAGTCCCATACTGCTAAGCGAACAAGGTGTTTACCACCTTAAATATGTTGCTTCTCAACCTATCTCGAGCACTTGGTCTTCATTGAACTATATGTGTATGATTTGTGGTTGCAATATGAATCCTCGCCTGTACCTATACAGGTACAATGAGGATTCATGTTGACTATTTAGATTATACACAAAAAGATCAATGATGACCAATGTATATTTTTGATGTTTTTACTAAACAAAAGAAATAACTGCTTCCATTAGCAGTAGCGGTTTTCCCTAAAATGCGATGTAGATAAGTTAGCTATAGCGCGTTTTCTGTACGTGCGCTACTGCTAGTTCGAGTTAACCACCCCCCGCATCAAAATTTCGCTAAGTCCTCCTTTCCCCCCACCGGCCTGTTCCCCTACTCCCTGTCGCCGCCGCTCGAGCCCGAGCGCGCCTGCGCCCTCATCGCCGCCGCCCGCCCTCAACCTCACCGCCGCCGCTCTCGACCACACTATCGCCGCCCTCGACCTCACCGCCGCCCTTGACCGAGCCCACCGAGCCCGCCGCCCAGGACCGCCGCCCAGGACCGCCGCCCTCCTGATCCCGAGTCCGCCCTCGCCGCCCCTCCGTCGCCGAGCACCTCCCGGCCATCGTCTCTCCCTTTGTAAGCCCCCACCCCTCCCCAACCCCCTCTCTCTTTGCTTAGTTAGTAAATGATTTTAGTAGTAGTAGATGTTAATTTAGGGTTCATAGATAATGATTTTTAGAAGTAGTGGATATTAATTACTAGTAGTGATGGTAAACTAGTTGTATAATTAGCAGTAGTACATGTTAATTAGTAGTAGATGTAGTAGTTAGATGTTAATTAGTAGTAGTAGTAGATGTGCTAGTTTCTTTTTATTTATAGTAAGTTTATATTTAGTAAGAACTAGTTGAATTAATAGGACTAGTTTAGTTTTAGTTGAACTAGTTAAGTTTTAGTTGAACTAGTATAGTAAGTAAATTAATAACTAATTGAACTACTTCATTTTTAGAAAGAACTAGTTTTTTTCTTTTTATACTAAGTTTATATTTAGTAAGAACTAGTTGAATTAATAGAACTAGTCGAACATGCCATATTTGGTGTTATTTTTTAGTTTAAGCAATTATTTCATGTTTTGGTTACACCTCCGAGTGGCCTATGTTTTGCTGAAGTGTTGATTAATTTCCATTCCGGCAAATTTCAGGCGCTCGATATGTCCTTTTTAGCAAAGGTCATGCCGGATTTTTCCGTGAATTCTGGCATGACTTGTGCTAGAATATGTACAAGTTTAATCTTTGAATTATGAACGTAGGAAATGTCGTACTCGGACGACGACAGTCTCCCGGGGGACTGCAGTTGGTGCCACGATGATCGAGGTATGTGCGACAGGTTCGTTCAGCTAGATGAAGATCGACGCTTCAGCATTAAGCCCGAGGAGACCTTCGATGTTGAAACGGTACGCAACAATGACAAGTGTTTTTTTCGTAATTAAGCATGACTTCAACTATTTCAACGTCTAATTTTCATCTTTTACAATTCGACTAGATTATCCCATGCCATGCAAGACGTTATGTCTTGGAGATGATGGGTTTTGAAGACCACGAAAATTTTCAAACAAAGAAAATACACCTAAGGACCCATCATGATATCGATTTTGAAGTAAATCTGTACAATTCTCAGAGCGTAACCCATTTTGGTTGCCAAAATTGGAAAGCACTTTGCAAAATGTATGGTTTTTATGAGGGTATGATTGTCAGCATGGATCTTGGTGATCCTGACATCGAGCAAGACAATATGGACATTTGGGTCCTTGTTGATACGCTTCCGATTCTACCGCAATGTGAGTTTCTCAAACATAGTTATTAACTAATTTATATTGTTTATTTCAAAATAGTTGACAGCTTATTTCCATTGATAGCTTATTTTGAATCTTCAAAGAATGTGTAGAAGATGGTAGACAAAACCCACTACACTGATGGCTCCGAATTAACTTATAAGGAGAAAAATCATCTGATTGCTTATTGTACTTTTTTTAAGAATTAAAATACCTATTATCGAACTCCTCCAAATTATGGTGAATACGTGCCACTAGTGCACGTGTTGAACCACGATAACTTCTATGGAGATACCCTGGTAAGATATTTTACTATTACGACACCCGTGCATCTTTTGCATACTTCTAAAACTAGTACATCATTGCTAACTACGAAGTTATTACTATGTTTTTCAACAGAAAATCCCGATGGATTGTGTGCCTCATCTGATGTATTACAATGGTCGCCTTGAAGTTCTGAACCTATAGCCAGGTCATCCTACGGATCTCACCTGTGCATATCGAATTTCTGAAACCGGTGAACACATGCTAATCAAAGAGTGGAAAAAATGTTTGGACATTCGTAAGGAGGTTTTTGGAAGCAACATTAAGCGAAAGGCAAGAATTGGAGACAGGATAATCTGCATTCTCCATAATGGAGAGCGAGGGGCTATCTTCTTTTTGCTATTTTACCTTAAAGAATATAGTAGGTCCTAAGAGAATGTAGTAGGTCCTATGAGGTACAATATGTTTATTATGTGATACAATGTGTTAGAGTTGAAGATGTGAGGAGTACTTGTGATTACGACTAGTGACCAATGATATGATGATGATGATGATGATAAGTTGTTAATGATATGATGATGATGATGATATTTATTATATCATTGGGTGAAAGAACCGCAGATTAGTTTCAAGTGGATGTCCGTCCACTTGAAACTAGTCCACACGGTTCTTTCACCCCGTGATGTAATAACTCATTATGATGTAAAAACAATTTGTAAATTCCTGTTGTATGAAAATTTGTGTAAAGGTGTACGAATACAACATGAAATAAAAAAGAAATAAAATACAAAATAATAGTAGCAGCGCGGGTAGAGAGAAGCGCTACTACTAATTACCAGCAGCGCTCCTCCTGGAACTCGCTGCTACTAAGTCGATTTAGCCGTAGCGTGGGTGGAGGCACGCTACTGCTATTCGTTAGCTGTAGCGCCTTATCAGTAGTGCACCACCCCGCGCTACTGATAGGTCTAAAACCCGCGCTGCTGCTAGCCTTTTCCCTAGTAGTGTCTGTAGGTGTGCGAGTCCTTTCCGTAACCAAGCATAAAACCTTCATGTGCTTTCGGTGCAAATTTTGAGTTGTGATGAGGATCTCTAATCCAACATTTAGCACCGAAGACTTTGAAATAACTTACATTGGGTTTCTTATCAGTGAGGAGTTCATAGGCAGTCTTCTTAAAGAATTTGTGAAGATATACTCTGTTGATGATGTGGCATGCAGTATCAATTGCCTCAATCCAGAACCGACGAGGCGTTTTGTATTCATCAAGCATAGTGCGAGCCATCTCAGCAAGAGTCCTGTTCTTGCGCTCCACGACGCCATTCTGCTGAGGAGTAAAAGGAGCAGATAACTCATGAGTAATACCAAGTTCATCAAGATAGTCATCTAGACCAGAATTCTTGAACTCAGTTCCATTGTCACTTCTGATGTGCTTAATATTCACACCAAAGTTGGTTGAAGCCCTCGAGGAAAATCGTTTGAAGACTTCCTGCACTTCATGTTTGTAAGTAAGAATGTGTACCCATGTGTATCGAGAGTAATCATCAATAATAACAAAGCCATATTGAGATGCATCATTTGAAACAGCAGAATAATGATTAGGACCAAAGAGATCCATGTGAATCAATTCAAATGGACGACTAGTGGTCATGATAGTCTTCGCTGGATGCTTAGCCTTTGTCATTTTCCTAGCTTCACAGGCTCCGCATAGGTGATCCTTGAGGAATTTGACATTCTCGATGCCGATGACATGCTTCTTTTTCGCAAGCGTGTGCAAATTCCTCATGCCTGCATGACCAAGTCGTCGATGCCAGAGCCAGCCTTCTGAAGCTTTTGCAAGTAGGCACACAGTGGGTTGTGGTCCTGTAGAGAAATCAACAATATACATGTCTCCTCTCCTAAAGCCTTCGAAGACTTTGGAATTGTCAGCTTCCATAACCACAACACAACGGTACTTGCCAAAGACAACAACCATATCGAGATCGCAAAGCATTGAGACAGACATGAGGTTGTATCCTAGGGACTCGACAAGCATGACTTTGTCCATGTGTCGATCCTTTGTGATCGCAACCTTACCTAGACCTAATACCTGACTTTTGCCTTTGTCGGCAAAGATGATATGCTTTAGATGCGACGGAGATAATGGAGCATCCATCAATAGATTCTTGTCACCAGTCATGTGATTTGTACATCCACTATCGAGGACCCACTCAGTGGCTTTGGGTTGATCATCCTACAGATGAATTAGTGCAACTTACGAACTCATATACTTCGTCAGTGAAGAATATGACATTAATTCATCAGATCAATTTCATAAAGCAAAAGAACAGATAAAGCAGTATGAGGACGTGAGAAATGAAAGTTCATTTCTTCATGATTAGCCCACGTCCTTTCAGACATGCTCAGGTCTCCAGCAAATTCTTCAGACGATTACGTACGTCTGGAGACCTAACCCTGCAGAAGAGATTAGTTCTTTTTCTTCACCACCCACATCTGAAGGGGTGGCAAAGAGTTTATCATTCTGCAAGCTCCATACGAGAAGGATGACATAGAAGCCAGTACATTTCGTTTCACATAAGAGGGGTTAGAGTAAGCATAAGAGTAAGCAGAGAAATTCTTCGAGGACTTATGAACATAATGATTTGAAGAATAATGAACATATCCATAATCCTTAGATCTTCCCTGCGAAACACACGGGTTAGCACGATGATGTTCATATGAGGACTTTGATCCTTTTGAGGAATATGATCCATGTGAGGAGTTTGGTCCGTATGAGGACTTGGATCCATATGAAGAATTTGATCTGGGGTTCCTATTCTTCACAGGTGGCGTCATGATGACATTCACCTGAAGATTTTCAAGGCATCTTTTGGGAACCCAGATTTTTTCATAGGGGGACCGTTCCTGCAGTTAGTGTCAACATATCTAGCAAATACTTCACCATTCTGATTTTTGAACAGTTTATAGTTGGAGTCAAATGACTCATCATCAGAACAAGGAGATTCACATGCAAATCCATATAAATTAGATGGATCAACTGGAGGTCCCTTTGCAGCAACCCATGTAGTTTTGGGATACTGCTCAGGCTTCCAATATATACTATCAGCATTGAGTTTCCTCTCAAAGGCAATACCCTCTTTCCTAGGGTTCATGTTGAGGATCTGCTTTTTAAGCACATCACAAAGAGTCTGATGCCCTTTGAGGCTTTTGTACATGCCTGTCATGTACAATTCCTTTAGCCCTGCATCGACAGTGATACTAGCAATGTCCTCAGATGAGGAATTAGTGATAGCAGAGGTATGTGAAGAATTTGAAACATTAGCAGCATTTGAACATTCAGGTGAAGAATTAGCAGATTCACGTTCAATGCATTTCAAACAAGGAGGAACAAATTCTTCCTGAGAAGCGCTAATTTGTTGAGCAAGTAATGAATCGCGCTCCTTCTGAAGATCTTCATAACTCACTCTTAGCTTCTCAAGGTCTTGCTTTCTTTGAAAAAATTCATAAGAAAGCTTCTGATGATCAGATAAGAGAGTGTCATGATGATCTTGAAGGGTGTCATACTTAGTATGAAGTCTCTGAAGACTTTCAGCCAAAGCTTTTGACTGATCCGTTTCTTCACCCAACATATCATCGCTCTTATTTAGCATGTATTGAACTTTTTCCAAAGCTCTTTGTTGTTTAGTGGCAAGGGAAGCAAGTTTGACATAGCTGGGTCCAAATCCATCACCAGATTCATCATCACTAGACTCAGATAGGTAGCATTCAGTTACCTTAGCATCTTTTGCCATAAGGCATGATGCAGAAGATGATGATTCTGGTTCGAATGTCATCACTTTGAGAGATTCCTTGAAGTCCTTAAACCAAGGATCATGACAGGTACGATGACCTTCATAAACCTCAGAGAGACGGTCCCAGATAAGCTTCGCATGATCGAGATGCATGATATTCCTGAACTGATTTTGAGACAGACAGGAGCAGATGACGTCCTTCGCCGTGAGGTTGAGAAGAGTGTACTTGCGAGTGTCATCTGCTTCCGCCGTCTTGCACAGATTGGTCAGACCAATCTCAGTGACGGTCCACAACTCGTTGTTCATCGCCATGAGGCGTTTCTTCATCAGGGCCTTCCACTTGGGATACTCGTGACCGTTAAAGATGGGGCATGTCACTTTTTTCATACCTGCGGTCGACATAACTAAAACTCCAGGCAGTTAAACCAAAATCACACAAAACAAGGGAGTACCTTGCTCTGATACCAATTGAAAGTGTGTTATATCAACTAGAGGGGGGTGAATAGGCGATTTTTATGAAATTCTTCACTAAGGAATTTGTCGGTGAGGAAATTCCTTGGCGAAGAACTACTAGCAGCAGAATAAGTACTCAAAAGAAAACATAACAGAACATAAGCATAGTCGTCATGATGAAATGAAGACAGGCACAGAGTACAGGAAGCGTAAGCACATGATAACACAGGATGAAGACAAACAGACTGAAGAGATTGAACTAAGGAAATTGAGAAAATCTTCAGTCAAAGTCTTCAAGCACAGATATGAACAAGCACACAACACAGTTATGAGGAAATGAAAGAGTTGAGGAAATAGAACCAGTAAGCTTGGTGAAGACAATGATTTGGTAGACCAGTTCCAACTGCTGTCTCAGTTGTACGTCTGATTGGAGCGGCTGAGTATTTAAACTCGAGGACACACAGTCCCGGACACCCAGTCCTGAACACGTAGCTCAGGACACCAAGTCCTCACTGTATTCTCCTTGAGCTAAGGTCACACAGACCTCGCCCAATCACTCGTGGTAAGTCTTCAGGCGACTTCCAAACCTTCACAAACTTGGTCACTCGGCGATCCACAATTCTTCTTGGATGGTCTAGACCATGACGCCTAACCGTCTGGAAGAAGCACAGTCTTCAAAGGTAACAAGCGTCGGATCCACGCAGATCAATCTCTTCAATGATGCTCAATCACTTGGGGTTTGTAGGTGTTTGGGTTTGGGTTTTTCCTCATTTGATGATTTTCGCTCAAAATCCTCGGAGGATGGGTTGCTCTCAAATGACAAGTGTCAGTTTCTCTCGGATCAGCCAACCAGCTAGTGGTTGTAGGGGGCGGCTATATATAGCCTAGGGAGCAGCCCGACATGATAAGAAATAAATGCCCTTCAATGATATGACCGTTAAGTGGATAGATATTTTGGGACAGCTGGTGCATAGCACAGCAACGGTCGGAATTTTGAGTAGCAAAATCCTCAGGGCTATCATGTTCCTCACTGTGTAGGCAATCCGCACTGGCAAATTCCTAACTCCTCAGTCACAACAAATTCCGTAGAGACCAGAAGAACATCGTCTCTGTCACTGAAGAATATGACTGGACTGTATGAGATTTCCAATGGCTTCATTCGAAGGGATTGGTAGGTGTAGGATTTTTAGTTGAGCATCACATGGAAATTTTTTCTTAGTATTTCCTCGACCCCCTTTAACAGTACGGTGTTTCCTATGACTCGAGAAAGAGAAAGTGAAACTACAAAAACAAAAGTCTTCACGCTTCATATTCCTCGAATGAATACCAAGTCTTCAAGGTCACACCAATTTCTTCACTTTCAAAGTATTCAGAAAGTCTTTAGAAATCCAAAGTCTTCAGTCGAAGAACTTCATTTTCAGGGGTCGACTTTCTCTGTAAAATTCAAACTCATAGACTTATAGACCTGTGTATACTCACAAACGCATTAGTCCCTTAACCTATAAGTCTTTAATACACCAAAATCACTAAGGGGCACTGGATGCACTTACACGTGGTTGTACTCACGTTGAAGCCTCGGGCGTGGAGCAGCTTGGCCACGTTGAGCATCGGCATGATGCGCCCCTGCGCCGGGTACTGCAGGCACACCGCGTGCGGCTTCCTAGCGACAGACCCCATCGAACCCATCTCTGCCGCAGATGACTCCGAGTGTTCCGAGCTGACCCAAGATCGGTAGATTGGCAACAATGACTTCCTCCTGGCTGAACTCTCGTGGCCGGCACTTGCTTCGTTTCATAGCTTGGTTGGTGCGCGGGCGCGTCGCAGGCATAGGCGAGCTTGGCGGCGAGCGGCAAGCCGGCTCGGGCGCGTGCGCGGCTGTCGGCCACGAGCGCGGCAGGGCGGGCAGCGGGGCGGCCAACAGGCGAGCGGGCACGGACGCGGGCATGTGGGCGCGCGCGACGAGCGCTGTAGCGGTGGGTGAGCGAGCTAGCACAGGGCGGACGCGGCGGCTGGCACGACGAGCCAGTGAGGCGGCCAGGCTGGCGAGCGACGGGGCGCGCCTAGGGGCTCCAACTACTGGGGAAACTCACAACGGCTGGAGATGCTCTTAAGAGAGAAAATGACATAAATATTCTAGTTGAACAATACAATTTATGGTGATGGCCAAATTGATGAGAAGTGGAGTGAGCAACAATGGAGTGGGTTGGTAACATGGTGGCGGACCACGGATGAGCCTGGATACAAATCAATGTGAAGTGAAGTGGAGTAAGGCTGGTTGTAATGGGGAGTATCATAGGCTAGTATCATGTATATGATACTAGTGTACGATACTACCTCCCTAATGCATACTATCATATATTAGTATCATGTGGTACTCTATTTATTGCTATGCATGACAGAAAGTAGCATAGCATTTATTATGATACAGTATCATGATATGATACTTCATCCTCTCTTTCTTCATTTAATGCTATGACACCTCATCAAAATTGCCTAGCTGGCATGCATGATACTAGCTATGATATTACCATTACGACCAGCCTAACAATCCTGGAGGAGGAAATTGTTCGCTTGTTGGGCACCTAGGGTCCCTATTTGCTTTCCCGGTAGAGGAGTTTGACCCTTCAACTTCTGCTTTTGCCCTTTGTACTTCTCCTCTTAATTGAGATCCCTTCTCTATAAGAAGAGCTGGTCTAGAGTGTGATTTGGACAACTATATTCTTTTTTAGAAAAGGAGGAGGATCCCCGGCCTCTGCATGGATTTCATGTTCGATCCAAGGGAAGAAAGAGAGGCGGACAATATTGCTAGAGCGGAGTGGTGACGTTTGAGGTGAGGGTGGGTGGGGTCGATGGAGAAGATGGGGAGGAGGAGGAGGAGGCACATGACATGGAGGCTAGTCACCGAGGGTAGCTATCAGGTTGGAGCAGGGGAGGTGGCGGTTTAGCTCAGAAGGGAAGTCTAGTTGCGTTCAGGATGGAAAAAAATCAAGGTAACATTAGCGGGCTTTGTGGGTCACATGGGAACTCGTGGATCATGCTCAATTTTTGTTCCAAGATGGATGTAGTCAGCACTAGGTGCAAACCTCATCTTGTGGGTTCCCATCTAGACATGGTTAAGGAGGGTTTGTTTGTTGAGATGGACGTAGCTAAGGATACCCCACACACCTCAGAGGGGATTTGCTAGATAGGCCTTAAGGAGATATGGAGTTTCTACACCTGGGCTCAAATACTCCTGGTGTGAACAGTAAGATAAAAAAATAGGAAAATATTTTTAAAAGTTCTGATTTTTTGTGGCATACTTTAAGTAATGTTTGTTGTGCATGAAAAATTTCATCATGAAATAACATTGTTGGAAGGCGTGATAAAAAAACAAAATCATAAAAAAAATCTACTTTTTTGGATTTACTGTTCGCATTAGGAGCATTTCAGCTCGGGTGTAGAAAGATACTTCCGGGCCTTAATCCATTTTTTCAAGAAAATCTCTCAAATATAACTTATAAGAGCTTTGCGAGAGATGCCCTTACCGTACACAAAAAATGGATCAAACAAGAACTATCTAAGTGCATATGCTGGCTAATAAAACAAGCATAGTGGCGGAGTGGGGACTAGAGCGAGAGGCGGATGCGTGAAAATGACGCGTTGGTCTTCTTTGATGTTTGAAATGTGAACACCGGCGGCTCCTCCGAAGTCTGTTTTTCTTTTCAGTGTGCTCACAAAGCTAGTTCAGTACTCCATTGGCGCGTTATTGTGACACGTATTTTCATTTTGTCCTCACGGTGGCAAAGCATCTCTGAACTGTCCTGGAATATCCCTACGAAAAGGTTCCTCTCATGTGCCACAAGTTCATGATTAGGTCCCCGTCAATAATCAGTCCTTCCTGGAATCAAACGTGTATCGTTAGTTTATTAATTAGAGAGAACTCGTTCCGTCCCGAATTAAAAAGTCCTTCTACACTTCAATAGTTTATTCAGTGGTGCTGTATTTTATGACTTTGTATGTTGATCAAGCAGACTGAACGCCATATTTCTGGCCGCAAATAGAGTGCATCAAGCAGCCGCCGGCCATTGGATCATTAAGACCTTGCGACGAACTAAGCATAACTACGTTGGTTAGGCTATTCACCGTGCAGCCTGTCCATCTGGATTTAAGTCGTAAATCACGGATGCTTGCTTTCCTTGTTTATTTATTTATGTTAGACTCATTATTCTTCTATAATTGTGTATTTGTCACCTAAGAGCATCTACCGCAACTATGCGCAAATTCGGCCCCTCAAACACCCGCGGACGTGCCTGCACGCGTCCGTGGGCACTGATCGGGCACCCCTAAATAACGTAATTCACATCCGGACATCTCAATTATTATATCTTAAATCCATACAAACTCATGCAATTATTAGATAGAACTCGTTCCGCCCTAAATTATAGAAAAAGACTTTCGTTCCGTTTTATAAATATAAAGTAAACCACCACAACAGCCTCCGTCCCGAATTAAACTTCTTCTACACGTCAATAGTTTATTTAGTCGTGCTGTATATTATGACTTTGTATGATGATCAAGCTAACTTAACGCCATATTTCCGGCCGCAAATGGAGTGCATCAAGCAGTCGCTGGCCATTGTGGATCAAGTCCATTTCTAACCTATCCCTTATAACTGGTTAGAGGAGTAAAAATACGGTTTTACTTTTTAACCGGAACCTAGCCAATCCCTTATCCGTCGTAAGGGAGTAAAATTTTACTCCTCTTCCTAAAAATCTCCTTATCTTTATTCCACCGCGCGGCGGCTGAGTAAAAAACGGCGCCTCTCATCCAGCCTCTTGTGTCGTATCTGTGCCAGTGCCGCCCCTCCCACCCCTCGCCGGTGCCCGCCCGCCGCCAGGGACGCGCAGTAGGCTTCGTCGTTGTCCCCTACCGCTTGGATTTGCGCCGCCTCGTCCCATGGGTGGCAAAAAAAACCAGTGGATCTGCGGCCGCTGCCGCTGCCGCCGCCGGATTTGGCTATTCCGGCAGGCGACGACCGCGCCTTACCATGGATTGGCCGGGAAGCAGACCGCACAGCCACGACGACGCCTCCGAGCCACATGTAGGTACCAGTTCCTCCTCTAGCCACTCAAATCTCTTTCGTGGGAGGTTCACTAGCAAATACACGCCCGGCCGTTGCCTGAGCTCGGCGCTGGCGCAGCGGCTCGCCGATGCCGGTTATACAGTGCGACGGCTGCACACGGAAGGTGGTGCGCCGAGTTTCTACCACGCCGCAACACCCCGAATGTGTGTTCTTCAAGTGCACAAATAATGGGGTATGTGCATGTTTTGATTCGATTGTTCACCGGATTCGACACAATTTCAGTAGCTCACCTATGGGCTTGTTTGCTCATCTATGTGTGTAGGATGGACATAAGTTTTGGTACTGGGAAGAAGAATACATCGATATTGATAGCATGAAAATCGATAAATTTTGTGCGCTCGTTGCTAGAGATGAGATTAGAGATGAGACTAGAAATGAGATAAGATGCGAAGCAACGTCTACTTCTTTAGAATCGAAGAAGAAAAAAGTGGTGAAACTCAAGAATTCGCAGATCAACAATGAAGACATAGAGAAAATATTAATTCAACTAGTGGGAGCAGTTAGGGGAATTGGATATCTTCTAAAATGTCTAATTGTGGTTCTTATTTTCTTTGGTCTTACTCTCATGACGAAGAATTGGTGAATTATGTACTCCAATGTAAAAAGAAAGGGAATCTATTTGGATGGCCGAATATATGATGAAATGGACTTTTTTTTACTCCACTCAGTTTAGGGGATTGGCTTGAAACGGCCAAACTTAGTGAAGTAAATTTGCTTCACTAAGGTTTATTCCGCTGTTTTACTCCTCAATTTTTATGGGATCAGTTAGAAATACCCTAAGACCTTGCGACAACTAAGCATAACTCCGTTGGTTAGGCTATTTACCGTGGAGCCTGTCCATCTGGATTTAAGTCGTAAATCATGGGTGCTTGCTTTCCTTATTTATTTATTTAGGTGGACTCATTATTCTGTTATAGTGGTGTATTTGTCACCTAAGAGCTGTATGTGGCGACCTTGATAATCTGAAGATCTGCTAGCCTATTTTCTACTCATATGGATAAGGTATGCATACATACCTGCAAAGGAATGCATATGCTTAACCTTGTCTCCCACCCGCATGTGACGGGGACTTCATTTCTTCTCGCCTATTCTAGTATGTAAAAACTTTTTCTTTGAAATATATCTAGGTCGGGAGCCTTTCCTTGTTGACAGTTTCAAAAAAAGAATGCATCTGCTTGCATATATGTGAGCACATGTGCCTGTGTTTTCAAATAAAACTCTACGAGTTTTGTTGCAAGAAAGGAAGACGGAATCGCCATCAATCATGTACCTCAACGTAGGTTTGGCATTGACCGGGTGAGGGGTGATTGATGGAGTGAAGGAGCCGCAGAGTCGGCACGCCACGTACCTGCACGGACCACACCAGAGGTAGGCTTGCCGTTGGCTCACCTCTTTCTTGTTTCCCACCGTGACAAGCACCCCATCACCGGCAACAGCAACAGCACGCCGCTGCCGGCGGTATGAACGCCCCTCCCTAATTTACACAGCGCAGCAGCAGCTCTGCTACCCCCTCCTCCTCCTCAGGTCCCTATCCGCATCAACCAACCACACACGGCCCAAGCAACAAAGTTCGGGGCCGGTCGCTGTCGAGCCCACCGTGCCGCGCGCACACGCTTCTATCCATCCCTGGCACGCGCGGGCCAAAAGGAGCAAGCAATTAACCCCGCGCTCCCAATGGAATATGCCCGTGTCGTTCGTTGGCCCGCCGTCGACGCGGGCGGCATCCACACCTGCCTAAAGCGGCCTATAAATCCATCCTTCCATTCCCCAAGAACCATCAAACCCACACAGATAGCTCTGTAGCGAGTCCCAAAGAGATCGATCCAAGCAAGCCATGATGAGATCCTGCCTCTCCCTCGCCCTCCTCGTCGCCCTGAGCGCCGCCGGGTGCGCCGCGGCGCAGGCGGCGGACTACGACTTCTTCTACCTCGTGCTGCAGGTCAGTCAGTGCGCCCGGCCGGCGAGTCCGGTTCGTCGTCGATTGGTTTGTATGTGTGTTGGTTGCTGATGGTTCGTGCTCCTATGTGTGCGTGCAGTGGCCGGGGTCGTACTGCGACACGAAGCAGAGCTGCTGCTACCCGCGGTCGGGGAAGCCGGCGGCGGACTTCGGGATCCACGGCCTCTGGCCCAACCGCGACGACGGCTCCTACCCGCAGAACTGCAACCCCGCCAACGCCTTCGATCCCTCCAAGGTCAGTCGCTCACACCTTGTTGCCAGCGCCACTAGTAATTCATCTTAATTGTCTCTGATCGCAAAGAACAAAATCCAATGTGACTTCGCTTGAGAGGGACAGCGAAGAAACCGGAACCCCTGCTTTGCTAGTTTGGTACCACACCACACGGCACGATCCCCCCTCTCATTTGATTGCACATTTCAATATTTCATACCCAACACTCAACTTATTTTCCGGTGCTATTTCTTGAAATAAATTCATGCGGATCTTTTTCTAATAAATGCATGCAGGATTTATTTTTGTCCGAAATCAATGCCTTATCATATAGATAGACTGAAAACATTCCAAAGTCGACGCTGCATGTGATTGAATAAATTTATTTCTGGTGCCATTTGTCCAATAAATTTAAATCTTTCCAAAATCAACGCCTTTTATTATTGTAATACTTTTTTTATCCTGAAAAGCTTGTCTTACATTTGTCTAGATACAAATGTATTTAGACACCTTTAATATATTGAAAGCAATCCAAAAACAGAGTGTCCAGCAAATGAACTGCGGAGCAGCGAGTGATCTGCGAGAAATAACTCTCTAATTTCACGTGCAGGTGAGCGACCTGCTGAGCAGCCTGCGCACGGAGTGGCCGACGCTGGCGTGCCCGACGAGCGACGGCCTCCAGTTCTGGGCGCACGAGTGGGAGAAGCACGGCACCTGCGCGCAGAACCTCTTCAACGAGCACGGCTACTTCCAGACGGCGCTCCACCTCCGCGACCAGCTCCGCGTCCTCGACGCCCTCACCGCCGCGGGCGTCTCCCCCGACGGCGGCTACTACACGCTGAGCGCCATCAAGGGCGCCATCCAGCAGGGGACCGGGTTCGAGCCCTTCGTTGAGTGCAACCGCGACGAGTCCGGCAACAGCCAGCTCTACCAGCTCTACTTCTGCGTCGACGCCAACGCCTCGGGCTTCGTCGAGTGCCCCGTCCAGCCCGGCGGCAGGCCCTGCGGCAACAGGGTCGAGTTCCCGACCTTCTGATGCGCCCATTTCCTTTTCCCCTCAAAGTTCAAAGGCTCGTGATGTTAATGAAGACAAATGTATATCTTGAAATGGTGTAAACATGTGGAGGGAGCCGATTGTTATTTCATATTCAGATAAACAAGGAGCAATACTCTCTTTTTTTGTCATAAAATTCGGTTTAGGATGCACATGCAGCCTCTGATTGCTTGCTTGAGAGTGCACTTACAAGACATGGCGACATATGATCCTGACACAATCAACGGTCGATATTATTTTCCATATATATGCCACAGTGATTTTCAAGTAGGATTCACTGATTCACTCTAGTCTTCACATGAAAATCAACAAAGATCGGTTAGTTGCACTTCGCTCTCAATGTGCTTGGCTCGGACAAAAACAAATGCAATGCTGGTTATATAGGTACTAACAACTACATATATGGTACAATACCAGTACTAAACAGATCAAGCCTTGATTGTGGAAGGCAGAGCTAACTGCAGCTTAGATGATGTAGATGTTTCTATGCTTTGTAGGAACAAACTCGTCACACTTGAATAATGAAATCCCTTTTAACCACTACCGGAATCGCACCCTATGCCCGTCGGCATAGCCCTGAAAGGCCGTCGGGACAGGCCTATGCCGACGGCACCCGTCGGCATAGGGCCGTCGGCAACATATCCGTCGGCGTAGCCAGGAATGCCGTCGGCATAGAAAGGCCGTCGGCATAGGACCTATCCCGACGGCGTCCGTACATCTATGCCGACGGCCTCGGCCGTCGGCAACGTTATCGTCTAACGGCGGTCGCCGTCAAGTGCTGACCAATGCTTGCTCGCCACGTGGCAGGTCTGTGCCGACGGTCTGGCCGTCGGCATAGCTGTCGGCTTAGGTTGAAACTATGCCGACGGCTAGACCGTCGGCATAGACCTGCCACGTGGCAGCCACTGGGAGCTCCTGGAGCAGGCCTATGCCGACGGCTTACCCGTCGGCTTAGTCTGAAACTATGCCGACGGCTATGCCATCGGCATAGGCCTGCCACGTGGCAGCCACTGGGAGCTCCTGGAGCAGGCCTATGCCGACGGCTTAGCCGTCGGCTTAGTTTGAAACTATGCCGACGGCTAAGCCGTCGGCATAGGCCTGCCACGTGGCAGCCACTGGGAGCTCACGGCAGCTCTATGCCGACGGCCTAGCCGTCGGCATAGTTTCTGTCTGTTTTTTTTTTCTTTTTTCTGTTTTGTTTCAGCTCAATTCATTTGAATATATATAGCACACAACAAATATATGCATCACATAACAGCTGGCCCAGCAGCATCACAGAACAAATTCATCATCACACATCATAAGAAGCATCGCAAAGCATAAACATATAAGTATCATCACCACCAAGCATAAGAATCTCATAAACAACAATAAGAAACATCACAAGCATATAAGTATCATCACCACCAAGACCGCCACAATGTGACCCAAAGGCTTAAGTGCCAGGACGTCGAGCACCACGGAGGTCGTCACCGCCAAGACCGCCGAAGCCCAGGTCGTCACTGCTAGCGGCAGCGCTACCGCCAAGACCGCCTCCTCCTCCGCCTCCGCCTCCGTGGATCGGAGTGGTCGGACTCCGTGTCTCCGGAGTGCTGCGAAGACCACCGCCAATGGTAGATCCACCTGTTCCCTAGATGTTGAAAAGACAAATGCACGGGATATATGACTGTGTTGAAAGGCATGACATGCTTTGGGTGAATAGATTGGGGATGAACTAACCGGCGAGGGGCCAGCGGTCTATGCCACAAACTCCTCAAAGCTCATCAGCACTGGTTGTGCTGGAGGGAACTGAGGACACCTGCCGGCCGCCATATCCTGAAAAGCCTGCTGCATCTGGCTATCCCTCTGCACTTGGTGTTCATAAAGCCTCTGATGCCACGCCATGGTCTCCTGGCGTGTGTACTCCATGTAGGCCTACGGTATGACATGATGGAACTCATAAAACTACTAAATGCGGAAAATGAAGTGAGAAATGAAGATAAGAGGGAAAATACTTACAGATTGTTGCTCCTGAAAGAGGTACTGTGTACTAGTCACTGGCTGGCTCGTGCGCTGGCTCAGGCTCGGGTCGATCCGACGAAGCTGTGTGTAGGAGATACTAGGAGTGATCACAGCATTGAGAACCTCCTCCCGACCGTGCTCCTTGGGCCCCATCCTCACCACCGCCATGTCATCCAGAGGCGCCGCAATGGGGTCAGGTGTGTCAGGATGTAACTCCAGATACGCTTCGGAGTAGGCCTTCTTCCTCTCTGCGGTCTTCTTGCCATAGTACTTGGGCTCGCCAGGCTTGGGCTCCTTCCGCGTATGGGCGATCTCCCACGCCTGCATGTGTGAGAGTGGCCGCTTCAGTTTCTCCTCCTGCACCACCAAACAGAGGTTAGTCATACATAAGAAAGTGATGGTAAATAGAAGAAGAAGAATGTTTAATGGGGTTAGTCATACATTAATTGCCTTGTGGAGATAGTGGTTTCGGTTTCCCTGAGCATGTACTCCCTCCGTCCCTCGGTTAGCCTTATTTTTGGTTCTCATAGCCGCCCAGGCTCCAGCCTCATCACACCAAAGATCCACCAGTGCCGCCCAGGACTCGTCTTTTCCATAACACCAATTTGGACACACCTACATAATAAAAGCATAATGGCATGTAGGTGTGTCCAAATTGGTGTTATGGAAGCATAAAGCATAAAGCATAATGTACCACAAGGTAATGAAAGCATAATATATGAAAGCATAATGAAAAATCTTTTATACTTACCGCCAAGAACTCGGGCCTCTCCAAGGTAATGCCCATCCTCCGCGCTTCTTCCTTGGTCATCTTCACACCAAGATAGTCGTGGTAGTATGTGGAGATGGCCACATAGCGCACCTCGTACTGCATCTGGTGGGCCTTCTTCTTGCATTGGCGCAACACAATCTGGTCCGCTCTAGCCCTATGCTCCGGAAGAACTCGATAGAATTTCTACAATCATGCATGAAACAAGAATGGGAGAAGCCATGAGTTAAATCATTCATGAAACTAGAATGGACTTGTGCTTCTGAAGAGAACTCACCCAGAAAGTAGTGATCACGGCCTTGGCATGGGTCTCATGGTCCGCGTGACGGGCCGCTTCCCAGTGGTCCCAGCTCGTGGCCAAAACCCGATGGTCCGGCTGC
The DNA here is from genome assembly GCF_002162155.2 of Triticum dicoccoides. Classification (NCBI taxonomy): domain Eukaryota; kingdom Viridiplantae; phylum Streptophyta; class Magnoliopsida; order Poales; family Poaceae; genus Triticum; species Triticum dicoccoides. The sequence goes on from NC_041390.1 coordinate 583,583,271, forward strand.
CTGACTGGATCAGGACAGTACAACCCCGGCCAATATAACTTCAGCAAGACGGTGATGAGGCTGTTGGGAATACGGACCCCTTTATAATATATCCAGTTGCTGCAAAAGAATGAACTATTAGCATGTCACAAGAAAAATAAATAACAACCGGAATAAGCATGTGACAAGCAACATAATGAACCACTTACTCTTTTCCCATGGGCTCAATGAGCCACTTCTGCTCCTCAGTAGCAGGAACCTGCTTTGGTAGCTTTGCGTTGCCACGCACCCACCCCTTCGTGTCAACCCCCTTCCCGTCACCACCATCATCCCCGCCACCACCCTCCTCCTCGCCTGCCTCCCCCTCCCCAACCTCTTCCCCAACCTCCTCCTCCTCCTCCTCCTCCTCGCCTGCCTCCTCCTCCACCTCCTTCTCCTCCTCCTCCTCCTCGCTTGCCTCACTAGAGGAGGGTACCTCACTAGAGGAGGGCCTCGAAGACAACACCCCTAAGTCGGTGAGGGTGCGCTCTTTCCGGCCGCGACCCCCTGTAGTGGCTCTCCCCCCAGCACCTCGTCCTCTAGAGGCTCTCCCCCCGCCCCCTCCTCCTCTAGGGGCACCTCTCCCTTGACCTCCCTGTGAGGAGTCATTGTCAAGTAGCCGAGGGGGAGGATTACGTGCTCGACCACTCTGACTAGGCAGGCCGACGACCTTGCGTAGGAAACCCACGCCGTCGGCCTTCCCCTTGCCCATGTTCCATGAACCTGCATTGAAAAGAGAAAAAGCAATTAGTAAATTAATGAAATGAAGGAAAAGGCATGATAATAAACACATTAATAAAAATGCATAAAAAGGCATATTCCTAAACTATAGAAAAAAATACTTGAAACGTACATCTGGTAGAACCCATATGAATCATCACTGTTGTAACCTCTTTCTCAGTCCGTCTCATCATCACTATCAATCATATCATCTTCGTTGTCCGACGGAGGTGGAGGCTCTTCCTCATCGTCAGCGTCTTCGTTTAACTTTTCTAGCATAAGTATGTCATTTTCATTGACGATGGTCTCACCATCATTCCGTGCATCGTGGAAGTTTGGGTCCACATCATCATCACCCAATGGTCTAGCGTCATCGTTTCTAACCACATCATCATCATCATCATCAGGTTGCTCTTGATAGAACACTCCCTCGTATGTCATGGGGTTAATGTTGTAGTAATCATCTTCATTCGGGTCTGGTAGCTTACCATGTGGCGACACCTTGAACACAACTTCCCAACCCTTTAGATACACTTTCTGGCATGGGTAAGGCAGAAAATATACTTGTGTAGCTTGAGTAGCCGCAATGAAGAGATCGGCTCCGGCATAGACGGTTGATGGTTTAACTTCGACCAAACCAATGGAAGGCGTATGTTTTACCCCATCCCGCGGATCGAACCATCGGCATTTGAACACAGGCAGACTTAGGGTCTCACGCCCCTGGCGGAATTTAACCTCATATATATTTTGTACCCTTCCGTAGTAGTCTACTGAATTTTGACCGGGGGTGTACACTCCAGTATTTATAGTTTTGGGATCGGGGCGGCTGTTTTGGTGCTCCTCTGTATGGAAGCGATAGCCATTCACATCATACTTTTTACATGTCATGATGGCAGGGTCAAAACCCATGGAAACCCATCTCAATTCATCATCCATAGATATGTTCAGATCTTTTCCCTACAAGTATAATGGAAATTGTTGCGTGCATTAGTTCGGTTAACTAATAAATGTTGAAGTAGGTATTTAATAGGGGAGTGTGGAAAATTACTTTCTCCATGAACCAAGCAACAAAATTTTTACGTCCAGGGTTTCCATGATGGAGAAGAGTAAGTGCCTCCACCTCAGTAGGAGGATTCACTCCCGTCCATTCCTCTTGAACGAAATCACTAAAAAAAGATAAGCAGTGTTAGACCGGGACTAAGTGAACATGAAAAATGATGATGTGGAAGACATAAAGGAATGGTGTAGTGGTATTACCTCATCCACACTTCCTCAACTTCCTTGATGTTGTGCGAGATATAGAACATGAGGTCCTCCCACTCTTGTCGTGGCATGTTATAAGATTTCGAGGCCCCAGCCCTCCCACCTTGCGCGTTGAATAGATCGAGCCTGGGTTGATACTTGGGCTCTTCTATATTGTATCGAGGCACCTTGTTATGCAGATGGGGAACGTGGTCTGGATAGTATGATGTCCTGAGGTCTGACACCTCCTCTAGGATAACTGCCTCAGCTATGGAAGCTTCAATCTTAGCTTTGTTTCCACATTTCCGTCGGAGATGCTTGTTCTGCCTCTCAGGGTCGTACTGCCAGCGATTTTGCACAGGGCCCCCCAACAATACCTCGTTCACGAGGTGCAGAATGAGATGTGTCATCGGAGTAAAGAAGCCTGGCGGAAAGATCTTCTCTAGCTTGACTATCAACTCCGGTGCCTTCTTATGCAATTTTTCAATCACCTCTTTACTTACTTCTTTAGCACAGAGCGTGCGGAAGAAATGGCTAAGCTCGGCAAGCACTCGCCAGACATGCTCGGGGACATAGCCTCGAACCATCACCGGCATTATCCGCTCAATCCATACATGGTAGTCATGACTCTTCAGGCCGGTCACTTTGCCCGTTGAAAGATTGACTCCCTTACTTATATTCGATGCATAACCATCGGTGAACTTCAAAATTTGTTTCAGCCAGATAAGTACTTTTTTTTTTCTGGCGGTTTAAGGACAAAGTCAGCATCTGGCTTGAACCAGTTTTTTCGACCGCCTGTGGGAGGCTTCATGTTCAGGCGTGGTCTATCACAAATTCTCTGTTGATCGGCTCTAGCTTTTACGTTATCCTTCGTATTATCAGGAATGTTGAGGATCGTGTGGAAAAGTGACTCTGCCACATTCTTTTCGGTGTGCATCACATCAATATTGTAAGGAAGTTTGAGGTCCTTGAAATAGGGAAGCTGCGAGAAGTGGGTAATGTGCATCCAGTTGTGCGTCTCACCATATCCCTCGAAGCCTTTGGCTTTGGCTTTGCCTTTGCCTTTGACTTTAGGCTTGAGAGCTTTTAGCTGAGCAAGAACATCTGCCCCCGAAAATGTTGGAATCTCGGTTACTTCATGAACAACTCGGCCTTTCATGAAGTTCTTCTTGTCTTCCCTGTCTGGATGGTCTGGAGGGAGGAACTGTCGATGCAGGTCAAAGGCTACATACTTGCCACCCTTACTCAGCCAAATCATTTGCAGAGTCTGCATGCACACTGGGCATGGCATCTTACCACTTGTACACCATCCGCAGAATAGAGCATAGCCGGGAAAGTCATGCATGCAATAGTGCAACCAAACTTTCATCAAGAAATTTCTCTGCAGATCCCGGTCGTATGTCAACCTCGGAAAGTACCAAGAATGGTGCAAAGCATCCACAAGCGGCTGCATAAACACACCCAATTGCTTCTCCGGGTAGTCAGGCCCCGGAATGATGAGCGACAAGAACATGGTCTTCCGTTGCATTAGGGCACCGGGAGGAAGATTGAGAGGAATTACAAACACAGGCCAGCAGCTGTATGGATTGGACGACATACCATATGGATTCAACCCATCACCTGATATGGCTATTCTGACATTCCCAGCCTTGGCTGCTTCCTCGGGGTATTCTTCATCGAATGACTTCCATGCTTCCCCTCCCGATGGATGTATGATTTTTTTGGATTGTACCTTATACCTTCCTTGTGCCACTTCATCATTTTGGCAGACTCCTTCGTGATGAAAAGGCGCTGCAGTCTTTTTATAAAATCAAGATACCGAAGAACCTTAACGGGGATGGTTAGCTGCTTTTTCTCACCATCCTCACCGACCACCTCAATGTACCGAGACGAACCGCACTTCCTACAGTACTTGTCATCTGCATACTCGTGCCTAAACAAAAGGCAATTCTTCGGGCAAACATCTATTTTCTCATAATCCATAGAGAGTGCCTTCATGATTTTCTTTGTATCGTACATGCTTTTCGGCAGTTCATGACCCTCAGGGAGGCTGTTAGCCCATACTCCCAGGAATGCTTCGAAGCATTTCTGGCTACAGCCGTACTCAGCCTTCACTGCAATCAGTTGCGAGATGGCATCCAGCTGAGATATTTTCGCACCCGCATAAAGAGGTTTCTTCGACGAGGCCAAGACCTCCAAGAAGGCCTTTGCGGTTGCCTCCGGCTCCTCTGGTTCATTCTCTGAAGGTGTCGCATTTGCCATTTCTGCAACAATGACATCATCTAGCATGTCCCTGACCCCGTCGTCCTCATATCCATCGATGCGTTGTCGCATCACCTCCTCTCTACCACGGTCCTGCTCGGCTATGTTTATCGGCGGCATGTCAAAGTTTGGCATATATCCGTGCGTGCGAAGGTGCTCACTCATGTCCGTCTGATTTCTACGGTGACGTCTGGCACATCTCGCACAGGGGCATGGTGGGATAATTCTCATTGGACGACGGAATATCTCCTTCAAATACACATCGGTTTTCGCGATCCAATCTGATGTTACTGATTCCGACGGATAAAACCACTGTACATCCACTGATTATCTGCCATCCTCTGCTTTTTTGCAACCCACACAACATAATTAAGGATTCACTTAAATTAATGGCATCAAATTTTCAGTTTCTACCGCGTTTAATCCACCTACATCTCTAATAGGTAAAGATGGGTCCTAATCCAACCCGAGGATGTGTAGATTGAGTACGTTCTCCATTCTACCCCGTTCCGAGACAAAATTTTGGCAGCACCTCCCCGCTGTTCTCCAGATACACGTCTCGGCAAATAGCCGAGAGAATGTGCTCCGGAGAACAATGGGGAGGCGCCGCCGAAATCCTGTCTCGGAACGGGGTAGAACATGGAGAACATACCCAATCTACACATCCTCGGGCTGTCCGTGGAAAACGCTGGACAATCCGAAAGAGCTGCGGTGATAAATATGCAATTGAATGCATATTTATCGATGCAACCCTTTCGGACGGGAGACACCTAGGTTACTCCAGTTGACTTGAGAATGAAATCTAGTGACATCAAAAATGGAGGAGATGGACTTGTAGCTCACCTTCGGCTGTAGGGGAAGGAGTCGAACAACAGAGGGTTGCTCAGGGAACAACGCGTCGGACGATGGTCACTTTAATGAAATGCAACACCACAAAGCCTGCAAATTCCATCGAAGGACGGTCAATTTATTTTTGCATCATGTAGGCAAAAAAACTAAAAACATTAACAATATATTCATCATCGTCATCACATATTCATCATCATCATTATCACCTATTCGTCATAATCATTGATTAATCCATCGAACCAATTTTTTTTTTGCAAGATATGCAACATATAGCATCTCATCTAACCAATTTTTTTACTACATACTAACTATCTAACTATCTACCTATCTAACTATCTATATAACTATCTATATAACTATCTATCCAACTATCTAAATATCTATCTAAATACCTATCTAACTAGCTACAAAATTACTAAAAAACACTAAAAATACATAAAATTTTCACCTTCGAGAGGGCCGGCCGGAGTTGGG
>NC_041390.1:583589576-583590520 GCF_002162155.2 Triticum dicoccoides
GGAGGCGCCGGCGGGGGCGTGCTCGGGGCGGGGCTGCGCGGGCGGTGGCGTGCTCAGGGCGGGCGGCGGCGGTTGGGGTCGGGGTCGGGCGCGGTTGAGGAAGAAAATGAGTGGAGGAGGTCGGGTGCGGTGCGGATAAAGTTGGCCCTATGCCGACGGCATGGCCGTCGGCATAGGCCTGGGCCCACACGTCAGCAGCCGGGGGAGTTGATAACATGCACATATGCCGACGGCCAGATGGGAGGCCTATGCCGACGGCAAGGCCGTCGGCATATATGCAAACCACAATTTTTTTTAAAATAGCCCCACCTCGCCGAGGGGAAAGCAATTTGACCTGTTTAAATAGTTCACTAATCCATACGTTACAAGCTCCGGTATTCATTAGACTTATATGAAGAAAACGGACAATTACTTTGAAACTTTCAGTGCCCGGGCAGCCGGCCCGGTGCCCGGGCACTAAAGGTTTCAGAGTGATAGTACGTTTTCAATGATGAATACCGGAGTTTTTAATCAATTCAATTATTACATTTTTAGATTTTTAGTTTACTGTCTATGTGGGACCCGGTACCCGGTGCGACGACCGTGACACCGGGTCCGTTTCCCCCCTCCAGGTGCCGGCGACGGCACCGTCCGTGTGAGGGGGCACACCCCGGAGACGCGTGCCGCCTCTTCGGACATGCCAGCACACCACCCCGCATGCATGAGGGCCCGATGCGATGCTCGGGTGGCATTGCTACCCCCCCAAGGCCCCCGTCCCGCCTAACCCTGTAGCGTTTCACCACGGGATCTAGCCCTTTGACTTTGCACGGACGGTGTTTGACCAGTGGAACTATCCACCCGGTCGTGTTAGTTCAGCCCATATGAACACTTTAGAGCAACATCCGGCCCAAACCCACAGTAAGATCCCCTCCCTGTAGACCCGACGCGTCCGTTTCCCCCCTTCA
>NC_041390.1:583593034-583599653 GCF_002162155.2 Triticum dicoccoides
CGTCCCGCCTAACCCTGTAGCGTTTGACCACGGGATCTAGCCCTTTGACTTTGCACGGACGGGTTTTGACCAGTGGAACTATCCACCCGGTCGTGTTAGGTCAGCCCATACGAATACTTTACAGCAACATCCGGGCCAAACCCACAGTAAGATCCCCTCCGTGTTGACCCGACGCGTCCGTTACCCCCCTTCAGGTGCCAGCGACGGCGCCGTCCGTGAGCGGGGGCACAACCCGGAGACGCGTGCCGCCTCTAATTTGGACATGGCACCACACCACCCCGCATGTATGAGGGGCCGGTGCGACGCTCCGGTGGTATTGCTATCGCCCAGGGCCCCCGTCCCGCCTCTTCAGACATGGCACCACACCACCCCGCATGTATGAGGGCCCGGTTAGACGGGAGGGTGTACCTGGGGGTAGCAATGCTGCTAGGTGTTGCTTTGGGCCCTCCTACGGTTGTGAAAGCGTGGTGGCTAGCGCAGGCACCCGGCACGCAGCTCCGGGGTGTGCTCCCCATCTCCGGCATCGCTGTGGGGCACGGCGCGGCGGCAGCAACGTCCGTGAGGGGAGCAATCGATATACCATCTGGGTATGTTTTTTTTTTGTGTTAGACAAGGCACATTTATGTTGTGAAAAAACAGGGAAAGTAAATAAAAATAAGTAAAAAATATAAATAAATAAAAAAATAGAGATATACCAACGGCAAGGCCGTCGGCATACCTGCGCACATGGCCACGGATCGATGACGTGCCTAAGGGCGCGGATCGGTGATGTGGCAACATCCATGGGCCAGACCTATGCCGACGGCCAGGCCGTCGGCATAGATTTGCCACCCCACGGACAGGCGAGTGACGCAGATCGATGACGTGGCGGGCGACGCGGATCGATGACGTGGCGTCTATGCCGACGGCCGCCGTTAGCCCGTCGGCGTAGATTGACGCCGTCAAAAGGCCGTCTCCGTCCGGGTAGCCGGGCCCACGAGCTATGCCGACGGCCTTCTCTATGCCGACGGCCACCGTAGGCATATTTCTATTGACGCCGACGGGTGAGCTTTGCCGACGGGGGCCGTCGGCATAGATTGATATACGCTGACGGTTTTTCTATGCCGACGGCCTGGGCTGGGCCTTCGGGATAGGCCAATCTATGCCGACGGGGCCCGTCGGCATAGGTTCCGCCGTCGGCATCGCCAGTTATTCTGGTAGTGAACCCCGCCAAAAAAGAATGTTCACTGCAAGGAGGAAACAAATCCACTGATGAACTAAAAAAAAGCACATGCACGAAATAGAAAAACCCACAAATAAGCATGAAGGCTCAGGTTGATAAAGAAAAGGCCAAGATACAAGGACGCAGAGTAATTGAGCCCGAGCTCAGATGAGCTCGATATCCACGTCGTTGGAAAGCCCATCTGGATCTGGGCCATTTCTTTATACGGGCGTCGGTTGACTGCTAGAAAATGAGCACGGTAGAGAAATACATAGACGGCGGTGGTGGGTGGTGGGCCAGATTTGACGGGCAGACGGACGTCCGTTCGTCGTCGGCGAGGTGAGCCGCGGATCGGAATCGGCATACGCGTCTGTTCCATGGCCCCCGGAAGTTCGCTTGTCTTCTCCGCGGACTGTGGCGTAGATAGAAGGACCGCCGACGGAGGCGAAGGTGGCGTTACGTTCACCTCGCCGGCCCTCCCGCCCCTCTCCACCGCCGCTCGTTCACCTTCCCCTATGGCCGCCACGGCCCTTCTCTGCCCGTCCTATCCCCTCTTCCCATGGCGGCCATGGCCCTCCTCTACTGCCCAATCTAGCCCCTCCGCCGCCGCTCTTCCCCCTCCTCCTCTTCCCCTGCTCCACCGTCCCATCCTTTCCTCCTCCTCTGTCGGTCCCTTCCTCCCATGCTGTTGAATCCCCCCCTCCTCTGTCACCAGATCGCCATCTCCTTTGTCCGTCTCCATCTCCTCTGTTGCCAGTTCCTCTAACCATACTTCTATTTTGTATAGTTGTATCGAATATAATTCTAAAATTTACATGATTTGTGTAATGGATGATTTATGGTTAGCATATTTGCCTGAACATACCAGATTTGACATGATGCCTTTTTTCTTGCTTATATGTCATCCATCTCTAGAACATTTCATATTTTTAATTGCAATATAATCACTCAATTGTTGTCACATATTATACAAATTTTGTTTTCTTGCATGTTGACCAAAGTATTATCTTCATAATCATGTTATTATGAAAAATTATTTTCGGATGAATTACTTTTATAGTCATTAATCCAGGGATTTGCTGTCAGTAAGCAGAATCATGCTTACTGAATCTAGGCAGTTCATCCAAGAAAATGTTGATTACCGAATTCAGGCAGTTCATATGTGAATTGGCTGCGTTTGTAGACTGAGGATAGATGCTGCTGCACCAAGGAGAACTCCCTGCCCAAATTGCATCAGTGCGTTTGAGAAGGCTCTTAAGAGTTATGCTGACAACCCAGCTGAGGATGTGATCACACTAGTTCTTGGCACTACTTTCGACTTTTTGGACGAGGCTTACGACTTCTACAATTTGTAATTGTCCATCCTGTCTGATCCGTGGATCAGGAAGTTCGCTTTCCGTGTACTGGTTGAAGAACCAAACTGAATGCAGGACCGAGTCTTCTTGCCCAAGGCGTAGGTCATTTGGAAGCTGAGCACTACGGGATAGAGGCAAGGAGCACCGGCGGCGAGGCACCATGGAGTTTCTGATGCAGCCAATCGACAGGTCCGTGGATCTTTGATTTCCTGGCGATGCCATTCCCATTTTAGGCCTTTGTCTTAGCTGATGCAGAGGATTGATTTTTCCCTAGTTTTAGATCTGCTCTGCTTGGGGAAGTAGGTAAGAGTTTGGTGCCGGCCCCTGTGGCTGTGAATGGCCCTGCGGTGGCGGTTTTGGAGGTGGCGCAGCAGGGCGGAGGGCGAGGTGGCGCAGCATCGGGCGGTGGACAGCGACGAAGCACAAATCTTCTCGGCGAAGGAGGCGGCGGCTGAAGATGGGAGAGCTCCCCTCCAACTTCGGAGCTATCAACGGGGAAGCTGAATCCCTAAGCGTCGGGGTGTAACAAGAGGTTAGTGAAGGGCAATTTAGGAAGCGTCATGAGTGAAGAAAGCCTACGGTTAGAGCAAGTGTTGATTGGGAAAAAGCATGCTATACTGTGCTTGCAGGCTGATTGATCTCTGCATTTAGAAAATTCATGCTATTATGTGCCTGTTTTTGCAGGCTGATTGCTCTCTGTATTCAGAAAAGTCATGCTATATGTGCCTGTGTTTGCAGGCTGATTGCTCTCTGCATTCAGAAAATTTATGCTATTTGTGCCTGTGTTTGCCGGCTGATTGCTCTGTGCATTCAGAAAATTTATGCAATGTATGTCTGTGCTTGCAGGCTTAGGATTGGTGCTGCCGCACGAAGCAGAACACCGTGCCCAAATCGAATCAGTGCGTTCGAGAAGGCAGCCAGTTGTTGTGGAGAGAACCCAGCTGAAAATGTGATCACACCAGTTTTTGGTACTACTTTTGACTCTCTGGGCGAAGCATATGATGTGATTTCTATGAGGGGGAACCGAGGTGAGCTGCTAGATTTCATGATCGAGGTGCTGCCATTCTGAAGTGAGATGAGGTGTCAGATATGCATTATATATGCAGTAGGTGTGCATTTGTTGTGAAAGCATTTCGTTGTGCGGAACAAACTAGAGAGAAAGTTTAGCTACCATCCCCTTTGATGTGGTGTGGCAGTGGTTTCCTGGGGTTTCCATCGCACTGGACGGAAATGTTAGCTGCCATCCACTTGTTGTGGTGTGGTGTTGATTTCCCAGGATTTCCAGTGTTAGCCATGGGCATGTATTTTGAGTAACTAATGTGTGTTTAGGCTCGCATCCAGAAGCCAGTGGCAGATCTACAACTACACGATAGGAGTGCCATGCTCAATACTCACGTATTTAAACACTAATAGTACACCCAAATGAGCCTAACTACTACTGTGGTATATAATAAGTATACTTTGCATTTTCGCAGGGGGTGCCATGGCGCGCATGGAACCCCAGTTGGATCCGCCCCTGCCAGAAACATCTGTCACATAAGTAGTTGTGTTCGGACCAGCATGTAGATATGTTAAGTTTGGATGTATGATTATGTGTGAGAATGAGTATGGAACCTGAAGCTACAGGTGTTAAATGCCTGACTGCGATTTGCTTGCAGTTGATGTTCATATTTGCTATGATTCAGCTTTGGGCGGTTGTGTGTGTGCGTGTGCAGGTTCTGGTCTTTATATGAGACCAAAAAATCAGTAAAAGAGTTGGAGTTTGAAAAATTACAAACTGTCAGACATGGTTGAATGGTACTTTAGATTGTTCAAATTCAAATCTACGCAATACTCCTCACATGAGTGTACGTCAAATTAAGGACTGAGAAATTTGAAAGCATTGTTCTTATAGAACTAGCGTGCATGCCTGTGTGCACGTATTTGTTAGATTGATTAAACATGGTCTGTTAAAAAAAATAGAACTATTTCTACTGACATCAATCAGGATCCTGGATTAGTAGAGATTGTCGCCAACAATTGGCTTACATGTAGATTAAGGGAAACAAGTTTTAGCCTTTAGCCCGAGGATTGGTTTGGTGTCAAGAGAAAAAAAAATCTTTTTTGATGAAGTTAAAGTGTGAAAACTTGGCGAGTGGTGTCATACAGAAACTTCAGATATTTGTTGGACCTTGATCTGGACTAACGCCATCAGCGGGCCTCATCGCCTGCTGTTGAGGAGGAACTACATCTGCAATTCTGCATACTACTGGGCTCCGTAATGGGTATTGAGATCGGCAAGGTACGTCGTGTCTGATCTGATTAATCCATATAGACCAGCTTGCAAGAATAACATGAATAGAAAGACTAAGCCGGGAAAATCTACAAAAAAAAATTCAAACTTGGAAATCATGCTCCATTCAAGATCTAACACCTTTCTTCACACATTTGTAGAAACGCTTGCCTGCTTTCTCGCCGCCACGACCAGGTGATAATCAGCTGCGCAATCTGGGCAGGGATAAAGGGCAGCTTCTCCTCGTATGCTGAGTTAGATAATGACTAAGGCCGGATGGGAAAACGATCTGGTTCATGGGATGGATTAATATGAGAAACATGTTTTGGCGCAGATGGATTTACCTAGGGAAAAGGATCGTGTAGGAGAAGATTGACATCATTTTTTTATAGGGGAAAGGAGAAGATTGGTCGGTAGCTCCAACGGTTAGTCCAGTTTCCTTAGTGATTGATGTTGTTGGTCCAGAATCTACTAGTACTTGATGGCCCATATCGTCCAGCCACATTCGAGCCGCTATGGTGTGGAGGCTGGGAGCTCCTAAGCCGCGCCTTTAGCGCCCGTAACGCGTACTGGCGCCCACGCGCTGCCTACCTGGGCCTGGCCCAACATGGCCGACGCGTCTGGTTAACCAACCGCTCTCAGGATTAAAACGCTGCGCAGTGAAAATTAACAAAAAACAGCAAAAAGGTGCGCCTCTCAGGATTTGAACTAGGGACCATGTCTTCCTGTACGAGTATGCCTAACCACTAGAACAAATAAACTCTAGTGAACTATTGAAGCGCCAACAGTATAAATACGATCGTCCGGTTCATCAAATTTTAAAAAAGTTCATCGAATTTGAAAAAAGTTCATCAAAATCTAGAAAAAGTTTATCAAATTTGAAAAATGTTCATTGATTTTTTAAATGTATTATTCGCTTTTTGTTCGTGATTTCAAAATGTGTTCATAGTTTTAAATTTATTCACTTTTTCAAATTTTATTCACAATTTAAAATTGTTCAGTCTACATCAAAAAATGTTCAATGGGTATTTAAATGGTTTTTCAGCACAAATCACAAAATTGTTCAATGTGTAGTTAAAAATTGTTCAGATTATATTACAAAAATGTTCAATGTATTAAATTTGTTCATCTTATACCAAAAAAATGTATAAATATGTTTTAAATTATTTCAATGTATATCACAAAAATGTTCTCTGTGTAGTTAAAAATTGTTCATCGAACACCGAAAAAATGTTCAGTGTATATTTGAAAATCGCTCGTCGTATATAAAATTTTGTTCATGTTCTCAATAATTGTTCATGTTTTAAAAAATTATGGAATTTAAAATTTTCTTCGAATTTTAAAAAAAGTTCATCGATTTGATAAATGTTCATTCAATTTAAAATTTTCACGAATTTAAAAATTCGCATTTTTAGTAAAATAAAAAAGGAAAATGAGAAAAGAAAAAGAAAAAAGCGAACAGAAATTAAAAAATCAGCGAGCAGTGAAAGCTGGTTTGGTGGGCTCTCGCGGCCTACGTAAATTAAAAAACCCAAATAAGTAAATGTACACAATAGGTACGGTGGTCTGTTGGTTAGTGAGCTGCCGTATGAATGGAGAGATCGTGAGTTCGAGCCTTCACATTCGACATAGGATTTTTGGTGCAGTTTTTTAACAGAAAAAAAGAAGTAAACGGGCCGGCCCAGCGCGACGCGGGGGTGTGCGCCCGTTTGAATGGAGAGATCGTGAGTTCGAGCCTTCACATTCGACATAGGATTTTTGGTGCAGTTTTTTAACAGAAAAAAAGAAGTA